>NW_009954185.1:6138563-6156769 GCF_000747805.2 Chaetura pelagica | reverse complement strand
GGGCTGGGTCCCGGCGCGGGAAGCAGTTGTTCAGCCAGGCCCTGCGCCTGAGTGGCCTGTGGAGCTGGGCCTCGCTTGCTCGTGGCCGTTGCTCTTCCCCCCCTGCGGTATCACAGTGCGGGGATTAAAGCTGTTGTGCGGTCCCTGGAGAGAACGGCCTCTGCTGTGGTTACAGGTTGAAAAACAGTGGGTCGGCCTTTTTTTTTTGCGTTATGTGCAGGAAACGTATCACCTGAAAACGGTAAAAGTTAGTGCACTGAAAGCAAACCCAATAGCTGCAGTTCTCCTTTAAGTGCTAGCTTAATGCTAAGGCAGTACCAAGTTTGCAGGCTGAAGCACCTTAACCTGAGATTAAAAATTAAAGTATTACCTTTTATAAAGAACTTACCATGTTAAAGCCTATAAATCGATTACACGGAGGGAAGAATGTATAAAAAACCCAACCCTACAGCAATGGATGAGGCACTGATTTTTACTTTTGGGCTCCTAAGACTCCACAGCTGTGTGTACCTAGTTTGAACCTTCAAACGACGTATTTTCACCACATGTTTTTCTTTGTAAAATTTACAGCTACTTAGAACTATTTTCAGGAAGTAATCTGGAAAACTTTTTTACCTGTCCTGGGGTTTCAGATAAATTGTTTTAAGGTGTGTCTCACTGCAGCGTTAATGCTTTGAATTTAAAATTAAACATTTCCTAAGTATCACTAGCTGTCAAAAACAGGACTATGCCATTAATTTTTTTAAACTGTCACTCGGCTGGTTTAGAGTTTATGTTTAGATCATGTTGGTGACTCCATGTACTTCCCGTTATTCTAGAAAGAGAAAAAAACCATTCTCATTTAGCCTTTTGTTGCATTGTCTATCTGGTAGTCCTTTTGAAAAATATACTCTTACTTCAAAAATAAAATCTCTGAACCATCTCTCTTACCTGTACTAAACACCTCTCTGTTACTTGCTGTCCTGCAGACTCCTCCTGGCTTTCCTCGAGTTTGGCTGAGTCCTAGTTTGTCCCTTCATAGTTGCTGTAACAGTCCAGGCCAGCCATCTTTAAAAAGAACTTCTAAAATAATTACTCTTTGCTTCTGGTAGAACAAATTATGTGCAAGGTTCACTAGTAACGCTGTGACCCTATTGTTCAATCACACCAGAAGATGTATAGATTTTCAGATCTGTCTTCCTAGGTATTTCTCTCTCCGCCACAGTGGTTTCTCCCTGCGTTTCATGGGGTTTGGCTTGTTTAGCCCCAAAACCTCAAAGTTGCTTCCTTCTGCACGGAAGCTCTTCTTGAGTTCCTGCTAAGTGAGCTTTTCTTCCCTGCAATTTTTCAAGACTACTTTGTTGCTAGTATTTCCTGCTTGCTTCAGCACTCCGTCCCTTTGGAACGTGGTTAAGAACGCCTTTCTAGTTGTAACTTTGTTGCCTTCAGCCATTCAACCCTGTGGTTGCTGGGAGCTGTTAGCAGCTGCTCTGTGTGTACCCCTCCCTGCGTCCCCTTCCTCTGCACAGAGGGTAGTTCTGTAAGGCCTAGCAGATAGCAGTATGCCAGTGAGTAGATAACACTGATCAAGCAGGATCTGCAAAAACATGCAGAAACATTCCGTATTTCCACCTATGAGTCATCTATCAGATGGCTAATTCTTGCCCCTTTCAAAGATTACACTTTTTAGTCATCCTTCCTAGTAGCTATGTTGAGGCTCAGCATAATAAAAAACTAGAGCATCTGTGGGTGAGGTCAGTACTATTTAGCAGATATTTTGTGTTCTTTGTGTTAAAAAATACTGAGACTCTTAATAGAGTGGTCAGTGAATCTAAGTGGTATGTCTGCAGATGCCAGCAGGCAGGCATAGCTGCAAGAAATAGCAAAGCAAAGAGCCTGAGGCAGTCAAGAGAATTCTGCAGTTTTAACTAGACTTCATTTGCCCTGTCATTGCCGGTACATTTTTTTCTCCCATTCTTTTCTCTGCAGCTTACTTTCCTTCAGCTCCTATCTCTTAACGTTTTCTTGTGCCATGCCCCCATCTAGTAACTACTGGATTTTGTCTTCCCCCAATTGTCTCCTTCTCTTCCTCCACATAGAACCATTATGCTTTTTCACTGTTACTTTGTTTCATACTACATTTCTGTGTCCTGTGCTCTTCTAAAGCACGCAGCTTGCAAAGCTCAGTAGGGTTAGTATTCCATGCTTGAGCAGTGCCTGCCACACAGAGGAGCCTCATTCTTGGTTGGGTTTCAAAGTCAAACCCAGTGACTAAAAAGAGAATGCTACAAAACATAGTGTAAAGGGTTTTAGTTAAAAACAAAATTTCAGAAGGCATTTTCTGGACGTCTCTATGATGGTCATGGTAGAATAGGATGCTCCTACTTTTATGTCATCCTATAACATAGAAATAGAGATTGAATTTACTGAAGTACTGCAGACAGTTGAGTTGGTGTTGAACACAAAACTAATTTGTTCAGATGAAGTGCCACTGGCCAGTGAAAATCACTTGTGGTGGAAGGCAGTGACTTCACTGATGCAACTGAAAAAATTTTCAGACTGAAAATCACTTGTGGTGGAAGGCAGTGACTTCACTGATGCAACTGAAAACATTTTCAGACTGAACACATTATTTCATAAATTCGAGAAAGAAAATGAAAAATGTATAATTTCAGAAATAAAAGGAACAGTCCCTCCACACATGCAAAGTGTGGCATAACTGGTACAACAGAAGCAGGCTGGGGAGGACTGGGGGTTTATAGCAGACCACAAGCACTGTTTTGCAGTGATTGAAGAGGAATTAAGGCTTGGAAGCTTACTAATGAGTCGAGTCAACTCATTATGAGCCCTCAGGTGAAATACTTTGTCCAGATTTGGGCAAAAAGCTTTTAGGGGGATGCAGAATGCCCACATGAGATCATAAAAGTTTATAGCAGTGAAGAAGAAAACCCTCTAAGATTTGTTCTGAAGTTTAGAAGGCATTTCTTTATCACAGCACTGGGTGCAGGGAGGATCGCCCCATTGAGCGTGCGTGCTGACTTGACAGAAATGCAGCACTTATATCTTCCTAACTCTTGCATATGCATTACATTTCCAAAAATAATCATGCATATTACAATTAATTCCGATATTAATTAATTATAATATTCTCCTCCCTGTGGCACATACTCTTTTGGTCTCTGGGGGTCTCTGGTTGTTGTTTGGGGAGCATCCCCTTCCTCAAATTACCCTTATAAGGTATTGGTTCAACTCAGGACTCATTCAGGCTGTTGGTCTTCAGCCAAGTCCATGGTCCATCAGTCCAGGAGGATATACATCCTTGATCAAACAGGTTTTGGCTATGATTCCACTATTGTTCTTTGGTTAACTTATAACTGTAACTAAGGCAGATACCATGCCAAGGAACAAGCTTATATGGAATTGTGTTAGGCACAAAGTTACTTTATTATCAAAATCTTAAACTAGCCCTGCATGTTGCAAGCACTCACTACCTATTCAGTATCAAAGGGATGAGTAAGTAGTAACAGATTTTATAGCAAGGAAAGGTATAAGTTGACATAGGAAATTCTGTAAGAACAATTAAATATTGTCACAGGCTACCAAGGAAAAATTGCTAGATGTCCATCATTAGTACTTTTAGTTACAGGTTAATGACAAATACCTTTCAGTTACAGAATCACAAAATCACTTAGGTTGGAAAAGACTTTAAAGGTCATTAAGTGCAACCATTAACCCTACTCTACCAAGACTAGCACCGAGCCATATTCACAAGCACCACATGTAGACAACTTTTAAACACAGCCAGGGAACCACCTCCCTAGGCAGCACGTTCCAATGTCTGACAACCCTTTCAGTTAGAAAGTTCTTCCTAACGTCTAGTCTAAACCTCCCCTGGCACAGCTTGAGGCCATTTCCAGCTACAAGTTACATCTTGTGTAATTTCTGGAGGTCTTGTCCTGCATTATTCTTCTATTGTATTTAGTTCAGGTGCACTTTGAGCAATTTGAGGGTACTGTGAGGATACACAGGCACACCTCCAGGCTGATCTGGTTGCCAAGAAAATTATGTGAGTGACAATGTAATAACTGCCAGAAGCAAAAGGCTTACACAAATTTTAAAATTAACAAACTTACACCAAAATAAATCCACTTCTGTTTCAGAAGGAACATACTGATTAAGAAATGCATGGGAACATTCAGGTTTTTCACACAAAATAATACATTTCTAGAGACAACTCCCATACGATTTATGCAAACAGTAGCTTTATTGCTGTATTGTTTTCCTATTTACTTCTGGTTTTCTGTTAATTTTCTTCCAGTGCTCGGTGTTGTCTGAGCCACAAACCTTCACAGCTTATTTACATGTGCAGTCTCACAGTGACATTCACAGTGCTTCTTAGATAGACCTATACTTTATCATTTTTGTTTATAATTTATTTTTTTTTAGGATAGACAATGTTTTTCTTAGTTTTATACAGCACCCAGCATGTTAGAATCCAAACAGAAGTGCTTATGTCTGCATAAGAAACACAGATGAGAGTATTCACAAGAGTATTCTATACCATGCATACTCTTTAAGGCAAGTTCTTAACACAGTTAATATGGCACTGTATAGGATGCCATTTTCTCACAAGTTATGCCGACATGTTCAAGTTAGCCTTTACTGAGCTGGTATGTCTTAAAGATTGACACATAAATTGGACCTGAAGTAAAATGGGAAAAGAAGCGCTGATATTTTTGAGTACTTGTATAAATGTGTATATTTCTGCTCCTGTAAATCAGTCATTTTGATTACATTTTCAGGAATGGTTTTGTGCAGGCTTCTCTCTGGCTCTCAACTTCTGACAACCTGAGCACTTAAAAACTGAGAGATAGCTGCCTGGCCCACAACAAGTCCTTAGTCAGCTTTTAAACATTCATTTGTGAAGACATTTTGCCTTGTTTATATACTCACCTTGTAGTACAATACGATACACAATTACACAAAACTACCAAGCTATCTATTTCTAAATAATTTTTGGTGTAAATTGAGCTATCTCTGCTTTATGTAACTTTGCTGTTGTTACAGTTAATGAGAGTTACAGACCATTTTCTTCCTGGGGTGCTTTTTTGTACCAAGTCTTCAAATATTACAACCTGATGTGTAATGCATTTTACATCGGATGCAGTAGCACTAAATTTAGCTGTTGAATCCGCAGTGTTAACACATTTGGGCAGACTTAAAATCATCAGGCCTGTTCAAAGGTGTGGGTGTTGAGGGGCTCAGGGTCTTACTTGGAGAGACCCTGAACTGAAGTGAGCTCTGTATTTGTAGTCCACAAAATCCCCTATGTCCAGATGAATGTCTGCTAAAATTATTGCTGTAGTTAGACCTTACTGTAAACTACATGTACATGTGTAGAGTTTACTTAAGCTTTTAAGTAAAAGTGAAACCAAAAAGCTGAAGTACTTAATCCTCTTTAAAACAAACAAACCAAAACAAAAAAAAACTGATATTATCCTTGTTAAGCTCTAACACCGCATTTGTTTATATGCTTCTGGGAAGTAAATAAACCAAAATGAGTTTATTTGGTTTGATCACAGCTTGCTTAGTCTTACAACTCTGTATGATAATCTAGTTAAAACTTAGTGTAAGTAGATGAGATTCAAGAAATAATATGCTCTTGAGAAAAAAGGTAAGTGTGTCAGGGACCTTGCAATTCTTTAGTAGTAAATTAAGCCCCTTGACTTTCACGGGAACACCGACCTATGTATCAGTTTGTAGAACTGGTGCAAGACTCCTCCTTGTACAGTGAAAGAACCAGTATCATCCTGGTTGGATATAAGCCAGAGATCACTCAGATGCTTTTGAAATGACTGATTATTTTCCAGGATGAGAAACTAAAGTACCTTACGAGAAAATACTTTCTTCTGGCCTAGGGAGCTACATTTTCACCTCAGCATTAGGCAACACAGATGCTTGCAGTCCCTCAGTTCATGCAGTTCTCTTGTACTCAGAATAGCCCATTAGAACAGCTTCAAAACCCTTCCCTTTCTTTATTGCAGCAGTCTAAGATCCGACTCTACCTCCAGCATAGCTCCTCTGGGACAACCCAACACTGCCAGATAGATTGCATCTGATTGCTCTCTGGCAGGTAGGAGCTGGAACCAGTCTCCTGGTGAGCAGAAAGCAAGAGAAGGGATGTTTGGGGCGGGCTGTGCTCCAGCCAGCCTTGGCTGCCAGCTGGCCCACCAGGTCCCTCTGCCAGCTGGCACACGCAAGAGCAACCCCATGACTTGCAATGTGTACCACAGGCTTGGGGAACCATAACATGCCCAGAGCAGATCTTGGCACAGGAGAAATTGTGGCCCATGAAGTATTTTAACTAAGTAATCAAAAAACATGAGTAGGCAAGTATAGTCTGCATGAAAACTTCCTCGGAGACTTTGTTTGGGAAACGTTCAGACTGGGGCTCCACTTAAAACACCAACTCCAAATGTGTTGGAGAAATATGGATTCACTCCAAGGCTTGCAGTTGAGCTCATTGTTCAGCTAGGTTAAACAAAGCTCCTGGTTTACAGCTGCTCTAGAGCTGTATGAAGTTCCATTCTAGAAAATGCTAAATAGTGTCTTATTCCAGCAGCAAAAATAATAGTCAGAAATAACTGTATGAGACAAGAAGAAAGTCACCTAGAGAGAGGGGTTTGCAAACAATTCAGTCTTCAGCCTGAATGCTGAAAATAAATATTGTAATTTTGTCTCAGTAGGGGGCAGAGAGGAGGTAACAAGGAACTGAAAGAGGAATCCGGCGTTGCTTTCGCAAGATACATTTGATTTAAATTGAAAAGGTCACTGCCTGCATGATTGCATCACCCATCATGCCAGGCCTGTATGAGGCTTTGATATGTCATCTGTTTTTACTGAGGGGGAGGTATTTCGGGTGTAGCTTGCTGTAAATAAGCCCATGAAGTCAAATACAGATATCTTAATTAATTAATGGGGGAAATATTTTTAATGCATTTTTAAATTAAAATCCACTTTTTACAATTTGATTATTCCAGAATGTAGCTTTTTTTATTGCTTTACCTGTCAACTCTTATTAATTGGAACTAAAGCACTCATGATGCTTAAGAAAAGGCCCATTTATAAAATACTCTTTCAATAAGGAGTTTTCCAGTGTCACTTAGTTGGAACTTAGGTATATCCTCATTCTTTTGTTTATGCTTTTATGGCTACACATTGTTGCATGGAAGGTTTCTGAGGAATTCCTAGCAAGTATTTTAAGCAGAACTGTGCCTGTTATGTTGTATAAGGACTCCTGATCTACACCATGCAAAAGACTTGATCATTAGAAATATTCAGCACTGTGTGATAGTATAGGTATTAGCACCTACATTACTGTTGACAGGTAACAAACTCAGTGTTGATCCAGGGTTAGAGTGTCCTTGCAGGTTTTCCTCTTGTCATTGTCTGTGTTTTGCAGTGTTTACCTGATCAACTGTGCTTCAAAATAACCATCTATAAAAAGGCTTTGTGTTCTTGGCTGTTGTTTCTAGTCCAAAAATTATAAAAGAGGGAATTAAAGGAGTACCTCCTAGCAGGGAATTGGATTTGTTAAAATGTCACCACCAATCTCTTAATTAGCTCCTCAGAATGCCATGTGGTCTTTTAGTCCTCACTGAGAAAGAATATGACTGGAAATGAACTGGAGTTTATACCATTCCTGAATAACAAAAATCACAACTACAAAGTCAGGGGTCATGTGAGAGATCTTTTACAAAAGCTGCATTTCAAAATATTGACTGACTTACAAATTTGAAAAATGATTAAAAGAATGAAAATGAAATATACTTATTTGAAAAAGCATTAATGTCACTTTAAAAAATAAACTGTTCTTACAGAGGAACCTTTCCATTAATATGGCTAAGAAATGGGAAAAATACTTCTAGTGGTCTGTAAGATGTGTTGACTCTAGTTGTTTATTTTCTTTCCCTGTTAATTTGTGTAAAGTTAGGCCTGTGTTTTCAAATTTGCGGTTCTGCAAAAACTAGGGTCTCTCAAGCACAACTGTTCTGCTCAATGAGGAAGATGCTTGAGAATGTGTGAGAACTCACCTTTTTTAAAATGCTCTTGGAGGGAATGAGCACAACTGTCATTCCTGTTGTCTTCTAATAGGATTGTCCCTACTGTAAACTATTTCTAATGTTTTGTGCTCATCACAGTGCTACCTAGCACCAAAGCTGGCTGTCTAGGCTAGTTAGCACATTTATATAGATTTCTAAAGGATGAGGCATAAGGCATGTTCATCGCTGTGCATCAAAGAGCTCTGGAAAATGTACCACCCATTTCCTCAAGGAGGTAGTGCTCTACAACATCTTAAAGAGGGTCAGTACAGTAGATGAGCTATGTGAATTATTAATAGTTCCTTCCCTAAGATATTCTAAAAATTGAAATTTCATGTTAACTAGAACCTTTTTTTTGTTCATTTGTTATTTGGGTTTTTTTTGCAAATAAAGGCAAAAAGTTGAAACAATTGAGGACTGGTTGACATGCTTTTTCCAAAACAAAGTCATATGTTGCTACTCCTTTGTGTGTGTGTGTGTGTTTTAATAATTCTTTAAAAAATGAAGCGAAAGACAATTGAAGATGGAAGGCAGAAAGAAAAAAGGAAAAAATAAAAGGAAGAAGGAAAAAGGAGAGGATTTCTCTGCACCTCTTCCCTGTAGGGGTACAGGTTGGTATTTCAATAAAATATTCCTCAACTAATATATAATTACTAGATAATGAATGTGTCCAAAGAGGACACAGCTGACCAGTTTGAAGTAAAAATTCAGAGTTGGAGGTATGTCTTTGAAGTTTAGTTTCTTCTACCTCAGTTAGAAAAATGTCTGTGAACAGAGATTTCTTTGATGCCATTTTCAAGATTCTTCTCTACCTTATTAGAACTTTACCATCATTGTTATAGTAATTACTTCAAAGTGGGGTCATTAGCCCTAATTAATATTTACAAACACACCAGTATTAAGAAGAATCATGTTCTGAAAGAGTGGAATGGTTTGTCATAGTAACATATCTAAGCAGTCCAAAAGTGCTTACAGCACTCTTTGCTCAATGCTAGCTGCAAAATAGGTCAAGACTGTCGATTTTTCTCATTCTCTGACTGTAATGTAAATTCTGCCCTACCAGACTTCAAACAAAAGATTAGTTTGTACCAAGTTTGCAGATATTTGCAGCACTGTCTTATTTTTTAAAATACTAATTACTTGAGCTATTTTTCACGTGTAAGCTTTTTCTCATTTTACAAGCAGATGTCATAGTTTTGGCTGCATCTCCATATACTTTTAGGGAACCATCAGGTTTATTAACATTTTCTATATTTATAGAAAACTGTTTCTTTATGAATATAGTTATAGTTATTATATGTTATGAACATATAATAGTTTGTAGAAATACAGTGCTTAGTTCTACCGTGAGACTGTGGGCACGTTACAAGAGCTGAGCTGTAGAGAAGCATTAGTTTTGCATTTCAGTGTCCAGATGGCCAGAATGTTTGTGTGGGGTTTTTATATTGTTGTTGTTGCTTTCCATCATCTCTGTTGGAAATGAAGAGTTGTTATTCTAAGCCTATAGTCATTGTTAGAAAAATGAAATTCCATCTGCTATTGACTGATGGAAGCTGAGGGAAAATCAACAGAAAATCCCATTTGCTAGGCAGCATTTGTTGCCGGTTCTGAGCCAAAAAACTCAAGCCGCTGTGCACTAAGAACTCCATGTAGCTGGTTATTTTACCTGGTGGACAACAAGGCAGATCACATTTTATTATTAATTTTCACCTATTTGTGTGTTTTTTGTTGTTTCCTAGTTCCTAACCACTACACTTCTGAAGATTTTTATAAGTGACAGCAAACTCACCATTAAACAGACTTTGTAAACAGATTTTCATTTAGGTAAAGTGATCCTAAACCAAGAGTAGGCTTCTCAATACCTAAAAATTTCATAGCTGTCATGGGCCAAACTTCCAGATGCCTCCAAGGCTTTACAAGTAGTTCAGTAGAAGTTGCTGAACTTTTGGTGCTTTTCATTAAATATGGCCCGTCTTCTGGGATGCTGGGTGCATATTTGGGTAGACTCACCAAACTGGGGAGGGCGAAAGGCCATGATTCCCCATCCTGTTCCTAGCTCTGCTTTTCCTTTCCTAGCTTCCTTTGGCTACAAAGGAAGTCTGTAAGGCTGACCTCCTGAAACTATCAAAACTGCTGCTGGCGCATGGCTTTTTGAGCCCTCTATAGAGGTCTTAGGGATGTTTTAGCACCTGGGCACCTGAAGGGGCTCAGTTATCCGTCTCAAACCCCTAGTAAGCACATTCGGCAGAACTTGTACCCTCTTCTTCCTATATCTCACAGAACTTTAGACCTTTGACATAGTCACCAAAGAGTCTGACAGCCTCTTTTCTTCTTCCACTCACTCATCCCACCTGAACACATTCCTGTGTAATGTGCTCTGGGTGATCCTGCTCTGGCAGGGAGGTTGGACTGGATGATCTTTTGAGGTCCCTTCCAACCCCTAGGATTCTGTGATTCTGTGATTCTGAGATCTTGAACTTCCTTGACAACCATATTTCACCCCAGTAGGGTTCCTCAAAAGCAGTTTAGAATGTGGGGAACCTACAAATAATATTTACCTATTGGAGAGGTCCAGGCATAATATGTTTCCCTCTTCTTCAAATGTAGTCCACATGGTATAAATGGAGGCCGCTCTGGTAGTACCAAATTATTCTGCCTTCTGCTTTGCTCAGCAAGATGAGGATCACTTTGCTCTGTCCCATGCCATTGGGCTTCCACTTGGTTATAAACCTAGTTCATATGGTGATGATCTGTGGAAATGACTGGTGCTGCTTGCTGAGATTGTCTGAGCCAGAGGAAACCATTACCTCTATGGCTGGAATTTCACTTTTATTGAGATATATATATATAAATATATAAATATATATATATATGATTAATGCTCTGAAGAATTAATGGCCTGGGCCTCCCCCTGTGCCTTATGTGCATAAGGTCTTGTCAACTCTTAAGTACTCATTGACCATGTAATTTAGTCAGTGGAGACCACAAACTGACTTTGTGTCCTGGTTTGAGCCAGGAGGAAGCCAATTTTTCTTTTTACTGATTTTTTTTTCCTTCAGTAAGTTTTCTTGTAACTAGCAACAGTGTGTTCTGCTAGGCTGATAAGACAGTGGAATGTTTTTCAAGCACTCACTACCTATTCAGTATCAAAGGGATGAGTAAGTAGTAACAGATTTTATAGCAAGGAAAGGTATAAGTTGACATAGGAAATTCTGTAAGAACAATTAAATATTGTCACAGGCTACCAAGGAAAAATTGCTAGATGTCCATCATTAGTACTTTTAGTTACAGGTTAATGACAAATACCTTTCAGT
This sequence comes from Chaetura pelagica, assembly GCF_000747805.2. NCBI lineage: Eukaryota > Metazoa > Chordata > Aves > Apodiformes > Apodidae > Chaetura > Chaetura pelagica. The sequence continues at coordinate 6,145,374 of NW_009954185.1, read as the reverse complement.
TACAGAATCACAAAATCACTTAGGTTGGAAAAGACTTTAAAGGTCATTAAGTGCAACCATTAACCCTACTCTACCAAGACTAGCACCGAGCCATATTCACAAGCACCACATGTAGACAACTTTTAAACACAGCCAGGGAACCACCTCCCTAGGCAGCACGTTCCAATGTCTGACAACCCTTTCAGTTAGAAAGTTCTTCCTAACGTCTAGTCTAAACCTCCCCTGGCACAGCTTGAGGCCATTTCCAGCTACAAGTTACATCTTGTGTAATTTCTGGAGGTCTTGTCCTGCATTATTCTTCTATTGTATTTAGTTCAGGTGCACTTTGAGCAATTTGAGGGTACTGTGAGGATACACAGGCACACCTCCAGGCTGATCTGGTTGCCAAGAAAATTATGTGAGTGACAATGTAATAACTGCCAGAAGCAAAAGGCTTACACAAATTTTAAAATTAACAAACTTACACCAAAATAAATCCACTTCTGTTTCAGAAGGAACATACTGATTAAGAAATGCATGGGAACATTCAGGTTTTTCACACAAAATAATACATTTCTAGAGACAACTCCCATACGATTTATGCAAACAGTAGCTTTATTGCTGTATTGTTTTCCTATTTACTTCTGGTTTTCTGTTAATTTTCTTCCAGTGCTCGGTGTTGTCTGAGCCACAAACCTTCACAGCTTATTTACATGTGCAGTCTCACAGTGACATTCACAGTGCTTCTTAGATAGACCTATACTTTATCATTTTTGTTTATAATTTATTTTTTTTTAGGATAGACAATGTTTTTCTTAGTTTTATACAGCACCCAGCATGTTAGAATCCAAACAGAAGTGCTTATGTCTGCATAAGAAACACAGATGAGAGTATTCACAAGAGTATTCTATACCATGCATACTCTTTAAGGCAAGTTCTTAACACAGTTAATATGGCACTGTATAGGATGCCATTTTCTCACAAGTTATGCCGACATGTTCAAGTTAGCCTTTACTGAGCTGGTATGTCTTAAAGATTGACACATAAATTGGACCTGAAGTAAAATGGGAAAAGAAGCGCTGATATTTTTGAGTACTTGTATAAATGTGTATATTTCTGCTCCTGTAAATCAGTCATTTTGATTACATTTTCAGGAATGGTTTTGTGCAGGCTTCTCTCTGGCTCTCAACTTCTGACAACCTGAGCACTTAAAAACTGAGAGATAGCTGCCTGGCCCACAACAAGTCCTTAGTCAGCTTTTAAACATTCATTTGTGAAGACATTTTGCCTTGTTTATATACTCACCTTGTAGTACAATACGATACACAATTACACAAAACTACCAAGCTATCTATTTCTAAATAATTTTTGGTGTAAATTGAGCTATCTCTGCTTTATGTAACTTTGCTGTTGTTACAGTTAATGAGAGTTACAGACCATTTTCTTCCTGGGGTGCTTTTTTGTACCAAGTCTTCAAATATTACAACCTGATGTGTAATGCATTTTACATCGGATGCAGTAGCACTAAATTTAGCTGTTGAATCCGCAGTGTTAACACATTTGGGCAGACTTAAAATCATCAGGCCTGTTCAAAGGTGTGGGTGTTGAGGGGCTCAGGGTCTTACTTGGAGAGACCCTGAACTGAAGTGAGCTCTGTATTTGTAGTCCACAAAATCCCCTATGTCCAGATGAATGTCTGCTAAAATTATTGCTGTAGTTAGACCTTACTGTAAACTACATGTACATGTGTAGAGTTTACTTAAGCTTTTAAGTAAAAGTGAAACCAAAAAGCTGAAGTACTTAATCCTCTTTAAAACAAACAAACCAAAACAAAAAAAAACTGATATTATCCTTGTTAAGCTCTAACACCGCATTTGTTTATATGCTTCTGGGAAGTAAATAAACCAAAATGAGTTTATTTGGTTTGATCACAGCTTGCTTAGTCTTACAACTCTGTATGATAATCTAGTTAAAACTTAGTGTAAGTAGATGAGATTCAAGAAATAATATGCTCTTGAGAAAAAAGGTAAGTGTGTCAGGGACCTTGCAATTCTTTAGTAGTAAATTAAGCCCCTTGACTTTCACGGGAACACCGACCTATGTATCAGTTTGTAGAACTGGTGCAAGACTCCTCCTTGTACAGTGAAAGAACCAGTATCATCCTGGTTGGATATAAGCCAGAGATCACTCAGATGCTTTTGAAATGACTGATTATTTTCCAGGATGAGAAACTAAAGTACCTTACGAGAAAATACTTTCTTCTGGCCTAGGGAGCTACATTTTCACCTCAGCATTAGGCAACACAGATGCTTGCAGTCCCTCAGTTCATGCAGTTCTCTTGTACTCAGAATAGCCCATTAGAACAGCTTCAAAACCCTTCCCTTTCTTTATTGCAGCAGTCTAAGATCCGACTCTACCTCCAGCATAGCTCCTCTGGGACAACCCAACACTGCCAGATAGATTGCATCTGATTGCTCTCTGGCAGGTAGGAGCTGGAACCAGTCTCCTGGTGAGCAGAAAGCAAGAGAAGGGATGTTTGGGGCGGGCTGTGCTCCAGCCAGCCTTGGCTGCCAGCTGGCCCACCAGGTCCCTCTGCCAGCTGGCACACGCAAGAGCAACCCCATGACTTGCAATGTGTACCACAGGCTTGGGGAACCATAACATGCCCAGAGCAGATCTTGGCACAGGAGAAATTGTGGCCCATGAAGTATTTTAACTAAGTAATCAAAAAACATGAGTAGGCAAGTATAGTCTGCATGAAAACTTCCTCGGAGACTTTGTTTGGGAAACGTTCAGACTGGGGCTCCACTTAAAACACCAACTCCAAATGTGTTGGAGAAATATGGATTCACTCCAAGGCTTGCAGTTGAGCTCATTGTTCAGCTAGGTTAAACAAAGCTCCTGGTTTACAGCTGCTCTAGAGCTGTATGAAGTTCCATTCTAGAAAATGCTAAATAGTGTCTTATTCCAGCAGCAAAAATAATAGTCAGAAATAACTGTATGAGACAAGAAGAAAGTCACCTAGAGAGAGGGGTTTGCAAACAATTCAGTCTTCAGCCTGAATGCTGAAAATAAATATTGTAATTTTGTCTCAGTAGGGGGCAGAGAGGAGGTAACAAGGAACTGAAAGAGGAATCCGGCGTTGCTTTCGCAAGATACATTTGATTTAAATTGAAAAGGTCACTGCCTGCATGATTGCATCACCCATCATGCCAGGCCTGTATGAGGCTTTGATATGTCATCTGTTTTTACTGAGGGGGAGGTATTTCGGGTGTAGCTTGCTGTAAATAAGCCCATGAAGTCAAATACAGATATCTTAATTAATTAATGGGGGAAATATTTTTAATGCATTTTTAAATTAAAATCCACTTTTTACAATTTGATTATTCCAGAATGTAGCTTTTTTTATTGCTTTACCTGTCAACTCTTATTAATTGGAACTAAAGCACTCATGATGCTTAAGAAAAGGCCCATTTATAAAATACTCTTTCAATAAGGAGTTTTCCAGTGTCACTTAGTTGGAACTTAGGTATATCCTCATTCTTTTGTTTATGCTTTTATGGCTACACATTGTTGCATGGAAGGTTTCTGAGGAATTCCTAGCAAGTATTTTAAGCAGAACTGTGCCTGTTATGTTGTATAAGGACTCCTGATCTACACCATGCAAAAGACTTGATCATTAGAAATATTCAGCACTGTGTGATAGTATAGGTATTAGCACCTACATTACTGTTGACAGGTAACAAACTCAGTGTTGATCCAGGGTTAGAGTGTCCTTGCAGGTTTTCCTCTTGTCATTGTCTGTGTTTTGCAGTGTTTACCTGATCAACTGTGCTTCAAAATAACCATCTATAAAAAGGCTTTGTGTTCTTGGCTGTTGTTTCTAGTCCAAAAATTATAAAAGAGGGAATTAAAGGAGTACCTCCTAGCAGGTAATTGGATTTGTTAAAATGTCACCACCAATCTCTTAATTAGCTCCTCAGAATGCCATGTGGTCTTTTAGTCCTCACTGAGAAAGAATATGACTGGAAATGAACTGGAGTTTATACCATTCCTGAATAACAAAAATCACAACTACAAAGTCAGGGGTCATGTGAGAGATCTTTTACAAAAGCTGCATTTCAAAATATTGACTGACTTACAAATTTGAAAAATGATTAAAAGAATGAAAATGAAATATACTTATTTGAAAAAGCATTAATGTCACTTTAAAAAATAAACTGTTCTTACAGAGGAACCTTTCCATTAATATGGCTAAGAAATGGGAAAAATACTTCTAGTGGTCTGTAAGATGTGTTGACTCTAGTTGTTTATTTTCTTTCCCTGTTAATTTGTGTAAAGTTAGGCCTGTGTTTTCAAATTTGCGGTTCTGCAAAAACTAGGGTCTCTCAAGCACAACTGTTCTGCTCAATGAGGAAGATGCTTGAGAATGTGTGAGAACTCACCTTTTTTAAAATGCTCTTGGAGGGAATGAGCACAACTGTCATTCCTGTTGTCTTCTAATAGGATTGTCCCTACTGTAAACTATTTCTAATGTTTTGTGCTCATCACAGTGCTACCTAGCACCAAAGCTGGCTGTCTAGGCTAGTTAGCACATTTATATAGATTTCTAAAGGATGAGGCATAAGGCATGTTCATCGCTGTGCATCAAAGAGCTCTGGAAAATGTACCACCCATTTCCTCAAGGAGGTAGTGCTCTACAACATCTTAAAGAGGGTCAGTACAGTAGATGAGCTATGTGAATTATTAATAGTTCCTTCCCTAAGATATTCTAAAAATTGAAATTTCATGTTAACTAGAACCTTTTTTTTGTTCATTTGTTATTTGGGTTTTTTTTGCAAATAAAGGCAAAAAGTTGAAACAATTGAGGACTGGTTGACATGCTTTTTCCAAAACAAAGTCATATGTTGCTACTCCTTTGTGTGTGTGTGTGTGTTTTAATAATTCTTTAAAAAATGAAGCGAAAGACAATTGAAGATGGAAGGCAGAAAGAAAAAAGGAAAAAATAAAAGGAAGAAGGAAAAAGGAGAGGATTTCTCTGCACCTCTTCCCTGTAGGGGTACAGGTTGGTATTTCAATAAAATATTCCTCAACTAATATATAATTACTAGATAATGAATGTGTCCAAAGAGGACACAGCTGACCAGTTTGAAGTAAAAATTCAGAGTTGGAGGTATGTCTTTGAAGTTTAGTTTCTTCTACCTCAGTTAGAAAAATGTCTGTGAACAGAGATTTCTTTGATGCCATTTTCAAGATTCTTCTCTACCTTATTAGAACTTTACCATCATTGTTATAGTAATTACTTCAAAGTGGGGTCATTAGCCCTAATTAATATTTACAAACACACCAGTATTAAGAAGAATCATGTTCTGAAAGAGTGGAATGGTTTGTCATAGTAACATATCTAAGCAGTCCAAAAGTGCTTACAGCACTCTTTGCTCAATGCTAGCTGCAAAATAGGTCAAGACTGTCGATTTTTCTCATTCTCTGACTGTAATGTAAATTCTGCCCTACCAGACTTCAAACAAAAGATTAGTTTGTACCAAGTTTGCAGATATTTGCAGCACTGTCTTATTTTTTAAAATACTAATTACTTGAGCTATTTTTCACGTGTAAGCTTTTTCTCATTTTACAAGCAGATGTCATAGTTTTGGCTGCATCTCCATATACTTTTAGGGAACCATCAGGTTTATTAACATTTTCTATATTTATAGAAAACTGTTTCTTTATGAATATAGTTATAGTTATTATATGTTATGAACATATAATAGTTTGTAGAAATACAGTGCTTAGTTCTACCGTGAGACTGTGGGCACGTTACAAGAGCTGAGCTGTAGAGAAGCATTAGTTTTGCATTTCAGTGTCCAGATGGCCAGAATGTTTGTGTGGGGTTTTTATATTGTTGTTGTTGCTTTCCATCATCTCTGTTGGAAATGAAGAGTTGTTATTCTAAGCCTATAGTCATTGTTAGAAAAATGAAATTCCATCTGCTATTGACTGATGGAAGCTGAGGGAAAATCAACAGAAAATCCCATTTGCTAGGCAGCATTTGTTGCCGGTTCTGAGCCAAAAAACTCAAGCCGCTGTGCACTAAGAACTCCATGTAGCTGGTTATTTTACCTGGTGGACAACAAGGCAGATCACATTTTATTATTAATTTTCACCTATTTGTGTGTTTTTTGTTGTTTCCTAGTTCCTAACCACTACACTTCTGAAGATTTTTATAAGTGACAGCAAACTCACCATTAAACAGACTTTGTAAACAGATTTTCATTTAGGTAAAGTGATCCTAAACCAAGAGTAGGCTTCTCAATACCTAAAAATTTCATAGCTGTCATGGGCCAAACTTCCAGATGCCTCCAAGGCTTTACAAGTAGTTCAGTAGAAGTTGCTGAACTTTTGGTGCTTTTCATTAAATATGGCCCGTCTTCTGGGATGCTGGGTGCATATTTGGGTAGACTCACCAAACTGGGGAGGGCGAAAGGCCATGATTCCCCATCCTGTTCCTAGCTCTGCTTTTCCTTTCCTAGCTTCCTTTGGCTACAAAGGAAGTCTGTAAGGCTGACCTCCTGAAACTATCAAAACTGCTGCTGGCGCATGGCTTTTTGAGCCCTCTATAGAGGTCTTAGGGATGTTTTAGCACCTGGGCACCTGAAGGGGCTCAGTTATCCGTCTCAAACCCCTAGTAAGCACATTCGGCAGAACTTGTACCCTCTTCTTCCTATATCTCACAGAACTTTAGACCTTTGACATAGTCACCAAAGAGTCTGACAGCCTCTTTTCTTCTTCCACTCACTCATCTGCAGTATTTTTCCTTGCTAGCTGTTCTTTC
>NW_009954185.1:6130903-6138490 GCF_000747805.2 Chaetura pelagica | reverse complement strand
TCAGAGGAAGATGCATGATTGAGAGTGACAGAGCACTGGAACAGGCTGCCCAGAGAGGTTGTGGAGTCTTTTTCACTGGAGACATTCAAAACCCACCTGAACACATTCCTGTGTAATGTGCTCTGGGTGATCCTGCTCTGGCAGGGAGGTTGGACTGGATGATCTTTTGAGGTCCCTTCCAACCCCTAGGATTCTGTGATTCTGTGATTCTGAGATCTTGAACTTCCTTGACAACCATATTTCACCCCAGTAGGGTTCCTCAAAAGCAGTTTAGAATGTGGGGAACCTACAAATAATATTTACCTATTGGAGAGGTCCAGGCATAATATGTTTCCCTCTTCTTCAAATGTAGTCCACATGGTATAAATGGAGGCCGCTCTGGTAGTACCAAATTATTCTGCCTTCTGCTTTGCTCAGCAAGATGAGGATCACTTTGCTCTGTCCCATGCCATTGGGCTTCCACTTGGTTATAAACCTAGTTCATATGGTGATGATCTGTGGAAATGACTGGTGCTGCTTGCTGAGATTGTCTGAGCCAGAGGAAACCATTACCTCTATGGCTGGAATTTCACTTTTATTGAAATATATATATATAAATATATAAATATATGATTAATGCTCTGAAGAATTAATGGCCTGGGCCTCCCCCTGTGCCTTATGTGCATAAGGTCTTGTCAACTCTTAAGTACTCATTGACCATGTAATTTAGTCAGTGGAGACCACAAACTGACTTTGTGTCCTGGTTTGAGCCAGGAGGAAGCCAATTTTTCTTTTTACTGATTTTTTTTTCCTTCAGTAAGTTTTCTTGTAACTTGCAACAGTGTGTTCTGCTAGGCTGATAAGACAGTGGAATGTTTTTCTAACTACTGAGGCTTCAAGGCTGCACCTGCACTCTGCCGGCTCAGACACTATGGGGAGATCTGTGACCCCCCCGTAGGAGGCTGAGTTAGACAGACAGCAAAATTGGCCAAAGATATTCCATTCCATATATCTACGTAAGCTGAAAGGAAGGTCAGAGATCACAGAAGACAACTTCCTTCCTTCTTTTTCTTCCCTTCTCTTCCGTCCATGGCCGGTGTCCAGGGAGGACTCTGTTCATCCATCACCGTCGATCCTCAGGCTTGATCTCTCCTGACCCCCATAACTCTGCTCTGTTCCAGCAGCAGCTTCGGGATTCCTCGGGACTCTTCCCAGTTCAGGGAAGTGCTGTGGGAGTTGCTGAGGGTGGGGGGTGGTGAGAGGCTTTTGCCTACACCTGAATCTATCTGTATATAATTGTATATATTTTCTTGTATGATTCATTAGTGTTTTAATTAAAGCTGTGTAGTTTAGTTTTCAATCCAGCCAAGTCTCTCTCTTTTTCTCTCTCTCCTTCCCTACCTGGGTTGGGGGGAGGGGGGATCGAGAGCATTGTTGTCGGACCTGAGTCAAACTGTGACACTTTGATTACCCTGAAGTAGACATCTTATGACTGGTCAGCTCAGTAGCTTTCCGGATACCACTAGGTAATACTGACTGCATTTCTATTTGATTGTGATCTTTTACAGTGATTAGTATTCAATACTTCATATATTTAGGCACAGCAACAATTGATTTAATTTACAGCCGTGAGTGCTTGAGACACCTGCAAATCATAATCCATGGTCTGGAGATGAAAACAACGATAAACACGGCATTAGTGATTGCTTGTAAAAATCTATACTTTGATTAAGATTTTTCAATTTTCAAATGGATTTAAAGCCACAACATTCGTCCTACATGAAATTCAGTGATAAGTACTTTAGATAGACTTCAGATGGAAAGAAACTGCAATTAGTCTGCAAAAATCCAAGAGTAACAGAAAGATGCAGAAGGCAGGCTGCCCAGTTCAACACCAGCTGCTAGGAAACACTTCCTACAAGCAGTACCCTGTGCTAGTGTTGCCTCTCTTTTAGAAGCAATGTCTCAACTTAACATCTAAAATCAGTGGGTTCTTCTGACCTCAGGTCTTCAGCTGCTACCAGCAACACTCTTTGCACCTGATAGATATTTGTAAGAGTAAACTCACTACTGAGAAGGCAACCAGGCATATTTTTACTCAAGAAGGTAAAAAATAAATAAGGGAGCTAGGTGAAAATGAATTCATTATTTTAATTTTTAGAGCAGGATTTGAATAGTATTCAGTAAGAAAGGCTTGAGTCTCTCATTGAATTAGGAAAAAGCAAAGACTATAATCCACCTTGTTTGCTGAGTGAAGTGGCTTCCTGTTGGAAATTTATCTAAAAGTGTTGTCAAATATAGGGGAAACTACAAAATATTTCTTAACAGAAGCGTAGGGTACAGAGGAACTGTCCTCTGATGCATGAAAGCAGCTTTCTGTGAGGCAGTGGACTTGAAGGTGGTATGGAGAACACTGGAAGGCACATGTTTTTGTGAGTAGTCTGCTGTTTTCTAGATATGCAGTACACCATGTAGACAGACTAGTATCGACATGTCCTTTCAGCTGATAAAACCCCCTCTAACTGTCAAGAAATATGTGATAAAATATTTATACATGCTGTTTCTTGACAATAGTACTGTACATGCTGTCGAAGAGGAACAGTCTTCAATTCTGTTTTGTTGTGAAATAATTTACATTTATCTTATTTTTGAGGCCAAACAATGTTTCATGTTATATACTTTCATGCTTCTTTTCTTTGCAGGACCCTTTTATTCTGTTTACATAGAGAATAATGTTTATTCCAATTTCTGTAGCTAAGGCTGTTTTGTTATGATGAAACAGACATTTCTTTATAGCTAGAAATAATAGTGTGTCTATGATGTAGGCAGCCTAAGATTTATAGGCTCCTTAAATACTCATTTTCCTGCTTTTAAGTACTTGGCTTTTCTAAATGAGGTGACAGATAACTGTTGTTCACACAAATATAAGGGGAGGGTTCTGGACCAATGCTTTGGACTTTGGTATAGTTTTTTAATCTGCATTTCACCTGACTGCAAAGATCTCCATGCATTTGAAAAATGTACATTTGTGCTATTAACATTTTTTTTGTGATACGCCTGCATACGTGCAGAAATTTCAACAAATAAAAATGCATCATACTATATATAACCTTCCTGAATTTGTTTTTCATGTAAAACACCTTTCTGGCTTTTTAGCAAATCTCAGTTGTCAGAGGAGAAAACAAGATTTCTTTTTTCAGATCTTGATATGGTTGTCCCACATCTGGGTCCATTTCCCCAGTGTCCAATAATCCAATCTGCACACAGAGTCAGGGTATTTCTTTATACCAGTTCTGCCCAGAAAGGAGTACTTGTGGTAAATCCACAAAGCTAGCACACCTTCCCTGTAACACGAGATTTCTTTTATACTCCAAAAAAAGCAAAATTAAAAAACGAACAAACAACACACACCACCATTTTTATTTCTAAGTTTATTATGCAAATATTTTCTAATAATTTTGAAAGTACAGAGAATGTTTTAAAACAGTTTTTATCTATGCTTAGGAGAACAGCTTCTGTAGGCCTTGTTATCAAGATACAGTCCTGTTTTGTATTATGATATACTGTGGTTTCAATGGATAGATAGGAGATCAGACATAATAGATTAATAAAGGAGGAGGAATTGTAATATACTTTCACCTTAGAAAGATATTAAACTTCTACAACACTCTCCAGCTGTCGTGGTACTTAAGATACTGGCTGTTTGTGGATTTTGTTAACTTTCTATGTTTGCTTGGGATGCCCAGATGATCTCTATAATAGTTCCCCTCCAAGTTAAAGAATGGAAAAACTATCTATCACCTGTGGAACTGGAAGTCCATTTTAGGAAAAAAAAAATCCTGATTTTTTTTTTTGTTCTGTTTGTTGTTATGTTTTTGTTTTCTTTTTTTCCTAAGAGAGCAAGGGAAAATCTGTCCTTTTAGTCATAACATAAAGACATTTTTTCTTTAAACTGCTGCACTTAGACAGAAACTCTACACACATTTAGTCTTAAATCTTACCTTAAACTGATGAGAGACTATGTTCCCACAGCCACTCAGTATTAATGGTTCTAAATGTGCCTCATTTACACTTGAGGATCCTGTGAGTAGCACACAATACTCCTTTAAATGCAGTAACTGATAAAACGATGGTGAAAAAACCTCTTCTTGTTATCACTGTGAGCTGAATTGGGTCTCCATTTGTCTGCAAAAAAACCCCTTAATAGTGTTGTTTAAGTATTATGGATTGTCTTCAAATATAACCGATGGATGAGATTTTAAGGAGATTTAGTTGAAATGGGATGGGGGAAAAGCTGAAAAGAGCTTTAACAAGGTTTTTTCTAAACTGATGGGAAAGAAAATATACATTTTAGTATTTCTTTGTGCTAATAGTTTAATTACTCCATAGTGGGGTTTCATAGTTTGCAAAAGCACTGTCTTTGGCTTCCCGACAACTATAGTAATGCTCATGCCTCTTTCAAGCTGAGGAGGCAAGGAGGTTAAAACAGAACTTCATAAAATATGTTTGTAGCTGATGCCGAGGTTACACATCATCGGTTTTAGTTGCTGAACACCAATTTTCCCTAGATTATCTTCAACCAAGCAATGATTTAGCCCAGTATTGCTTCAATTAGATCATTAGGTAGCAGGCTGAAATGCTGTTCTATTTAAAACAAAACAAAACAAAACCAACAAAAAACAAGACAGCAAAGTACAGAACGTTTATCATAAAATAATGAGGTAAGATAATTAATCCTGATCTTCCTCTGATATAAGTCTCTTTTGGGAACTTATTGCAAGAAGACATTTAACAACTTGTTAGTCTGCAGCTAACTTTACATGTCTTGTTGAATAAGGCAGTCTATAGTTTTATAAACACTTAAACTGGTACCACTGCCAGAAAAAGAAAAGCTAGTCCTACTGTTACTATAAAATTTGGTTGTAAAAGAACCCTCTAAGACTTGTTTTGAAGTTTAGAAGGCATTTGTTTATTAGAGCTTGGGGTGCTTGGAGGATTGCCCCATCTAGCGTGCATGCCAATCAACAAAGGTACAGCACTTACATCTTTCTAACTCCTGCTTAAGCAATTTCCAAGAATAATCATACATGTTACAAATAATTCCTAGAAGTCATAATATTCTCCTCCCCATAGTGCATCATGCACTGTTGACTAGGTTGGTCATTTCTGGTGATGGTTTGGGGAGCATCCCCTTCCGCAAACTACCCTTGTAAGGTATTGGTTCAACTCAGGACACAGTCAGGTCGTTGGCTTTCAACCAAATCCATGGTCCACTGGTCCAGAAGGATGTATATCCTGGATTAAATATGTCTTGGCTATGATTACACTATTGTTCTTTGGTTAACTTATAACTATAACTAAGGCCGTGATACCAGCCAAGGAACAAGCTTATATGGAATTGTGTTAGGTACAAAGTTATTTTATTACCAAAATCTTGGAGCTAACCCCACACTCACTATCTGTGCAGTATCACTACTACTCGTTCCTACTTCAAGCTGTTGTTTCCTCTGTGGTGGCGGGTTTTTTGTCTGCAGCAGAGGTTAGAGAACTGGTTTGGATTAATACTAACTGTTGTATTTCTTTGCCAGGATGGTTTTCACTTACCAGGTTCACCACCTGGCTGCAGAAACAATTCTGCCAGCTCATGGGAATAGCAACACAAAGACCTGAATCAAGCTCTAAATTGAAGCTATTCTTGTTTAATAGCAACCTGGTTAGTTGCTATAGGACTTTATGAATCCACCAGTTACATCTGGATGAGTTCCAGAGGCTGAAGGGAGATCTTACTGCTCTCTACAACTACCTTAAAGGAGGTCACAGCAAGTTGGGCTTTGCTCTCTTCTCACTAGTAACGAGCAACAAACAGGACAAAAAGAAATGGCCTCAAGTTGCATCAGGGGAGGTTTAGATTAGATATGAGAAGAAACTGCCTCACTGAAAGGGTTATCAAACACTGGAGCAGGCTGCCCAGGGAGGTGGTTGAATCACTATCCCTAGAGGTGTTTAAGAGATGTATAGATGTGGTACTTAGGGACATGTTTAAGCTCTGGGCTTGATAGAGTTAGGTTAATGGTTGAACTTAATGATTTTAGAAGTCTTTTCCAACTAGAACTACTCTGTGTTTCTGCATGATTCTGTGATTCTATATATAGAAACTATACGCATTGGTAGGTGCAGTGAAGATCATTGCATGGCTCTTAGGGTGAGCAGCACATGTTGGCTTGGGTTGGGTAGGTCATGCCTGTTCTGCACACTGATCCCAGTGCTCTACAGCACCAAAGGCATCTCACAGATGCCCATGTATCATAAGCAGAGGCTTCTCCAGCATAAACCTGTCTGCCTGTCACTGTCCTCAGCGACCACATCCTCACACTCAAGAGCAAGGACTGTAACTGCAGCTGCCACCAAGCTGCTCCTTGGCACAAACTTCACAGCTATGTTGCATCCTGCTGCCAGTGAATCTGCCAAGCACAGCAGGCTTAGGGCTCTCACCAACCTACAGTACAAACTGAGGTTTAGATCTTCATCCGCTCTTTGAAAACATCCAAAGAAAGTAAATATACAAAGAAGTCCAGGAAGTATTCCACTAAATAGCAAAGAAAACATGGAATGTTGGTCTGGCTTGGCACCATGGCACAAATTTCAGGTGGCTCTTCCAATCTAACTGAGGTTTATCCTGTACTTCAGTTGCGCCATGTAATTCAGACACTGGGAGTAAAATTGTGGGAAAATTAAGAAGCTGGAAACTGTCCCCATACATGCAATGTTTGTGTGCATTATTTCAGAAGATTTTTTTTCTTCTGGATTTGTGGAGAGCAATAAAATGAGGAAAGACCCAGGACAGAGAATTCTAGAATTCCCTCAGCCTCACCGAAACCTTTTTATTCTAGTTTTATTTGTATTACAGGAGGAGGAAGCTAGGCTAGTGTATCACTTAGAATAATCCACACAGTATACAAAAATTACATTTATGGAAGAGGCTAAGAAAAGTCAGGAGATAGCATAGATTTTCAGCAATAGTGACTGCAAGCAGGCCTAGCTTATGCTACCTTGTTTATAATAATTTTGGGGCTAGCAAACTTTTCTCTCAAAAATAAATGTCACTGGAAACAATTATAGCAACTCTACAAAGTAAGCAAAGAAGCAATCAATTGCACTTAGGATTTTTCCAGGGCCACAGTTGCCCAGACTAATGAAAGCAAAAAGATGGAGCACAACTTTAATATGAATCTTGCTTCTAGCATTAAGCCCTGTACTAGCTAAGACCAGAAGCTGGACATAACTGAAATCTTCACTAAGGCAGGAGTAGAAGATATTCTTGAAGACCTTTATAAGAGCTATCTCAGATCATATGGACAATGGTCAAACAAAGAGAGATAAAATAATAGCTTTTCAGTGGGGCAGTAGTTTTCTCATAAATTAGTTTATTTTTTAAATATTTTTTTTCCTCAGTTAAAGTTTCTATATGAATGAAAGTTGAAAAGACAATACTTTCAGTCTGTGTATTGCTGATTTCAACTGAAGAAACATTTTAACAGATTTGGCAAATGACTGGTATACTACAACATGAGAGTTTTGAAAGAAATACCTATTGATGATGTCACTAGA
>NW_009954185.1:6105462-6130865 GCF_000747805.2 Chaetura pelagica | reverse complement strand
ATCAGAAAATAAAAGCAGCTGAAATATTAGCCAGTTTTAGGCCATTACAATGCAGTACAGGATTTTGTATCCCAGTGGCATGGACAGTACAAATGAGCTGCCTGAGGTGATGTCAGGGCCCTGGGGCACTAATAAACTTAGTGCCCCTACCCAGCCCTGCCCTGGGGCTCCCTCCCACCCCTGACCATGGCCCCAGAGCCCATTTCAGCCCAGTCCAGGGCTGTCCCAACCTCAGCGACTCCACAGCAATGCTGGTGTGCAGCTCTGCCAAGGTCCTGTCCTGTCCTGTCCCCAGGGAGGTGCCCCATGTCTGGGTCTAGGGCTGTCCCTGGCTCCCCCACCTGCCGACCCTGATTCCAGTGGGAAGCCCCCACTGCCTCCAGCCCCCAGGTTGGCACATTTCAGGGCACCACCACAGAGTATGAAGTACACATCTCAAGTGCCAAGGCAGGTGACCAAATTAAGAAGAACGGGCAAACAGAAGGGAAGTAACTAAATATGAGTGAGGCAGCATGTTTTCTGGCAGGATTTAGGAAGCTTATAATGCTTATAATGCTCTTGGTTACGGAGCACTGAAACAGGCTCCTCAGAGAGGTTGTGGAGTCTCCTTTTCTGGAGATTTTTAAGACCTGTCTGGATGCCTTTCTAAGTGATCTCCCCTAGTTTTTGGTCCTGCTCTGGCAGGGGGATTGGGCTTGATGATTTTTGGAGGTCCCTTCCTGCCCCTAACATTCTGTGATTCTGTAATGAAGCCATGAATAAATGGTTCAGTGAGGGAGCTCAACAGAGGGCAAACCTCTGTGGCTGCAGCTAAGCTATCAGTAAGAGAACAGAGTTGTAACTTGAGAGGAAAATAAACTGGACAGCAGCACACAGGCTTATGGCACACACTGGTGACAGACTCCCAGGATGTGAGAGGGTGGCAGTGGACATGGTTGGTCAAGGGTCTTTCCTGTGTTCCTTGCACCATGGTCCTCACCAGCCCCACTGTTACTCTTCAGGTTGGACCTAAGGATCCTAGAGTTTGTCAGCACCTGGAATGTGAAGAGGATATAAAGTTGCACAAAACGTGAAGGCTACAGAAATACTTCGAATTATATTGTAAGTAGAATACAAATAGTGTTAGAAGGGAGATACAGAAGAAGTTGCAAAGGTGAATGTATGGTTGTGGTTATGTATTTATAACTGAATCAATTTTCAAAGCCAACAGAATAGATGTTTAATATTTAGCCATGATTCTTCAAAGCCCCCATACTGTCTTTTCATTTCCTCCTTTAGGGAAGCTAGAAAGATTTTGAACTCCATTATCAATATTTTTTGCACCTTCCTGTGCTCAGGACAAATGTCCTTGAAAGGGCAGCAGTTTTGGATTTGCTGATTGTCATGTAGGCAAGGATGTTTTCAAAATAAAGGCACACAATCCATATGTAAATCTTCCTGAATATGTGGAAGTCTAATCAGGCTGATTCAGACAGCCAAACTATGGCATATCTCATTTGAATTCTCTCTTCCCCTAGGCCTTGTCTACAAGAAATATGCATACATTGTATTGTAAGTAGAAAAATGAATGATAACAATACTCAGCCCTGGTGGAGTTCAGAATATATTTTAGTTTTAAATGCATCTGAGCATTTACCTTTTTCATATTCTGGATGGAGCTACAACAGCCCTATATAATGCCTTTTTTTGTCCCTAACTATATAGTCCTGAAGCAAGACAACCTTCCGCTGCCCCATTTTTCCTTACTGTTAGTAGCTGATGGTATTTCCTGCAGTAAACTACATATTTATTTATTTGGTAATGAACAGTGATCTTGCATACCCTGTTCATGTGATTGTTCGTCCTCACAGGAAGGGTACTACTGAGTACAGATGTATTGGTTGTGTGGATGTCATTTGTGGGTCTTCTTTCCATTCTGAGAAATCTCCTGATTTATTCAAATTGTAATTTGCTGGTTATTATGTATACTGAACTGCTGGCTGGTTTTGATTTTCAACATTCCCTTTCATCGTAGTGACCACTTTTTACAGCATTCTTCAGGGCTGCCTCTTACAGTACCTATTTTGAATGTCTTTCTTTTCAATGACAAGCATTTGAGAAAAAAAAACGTTACTACATAGGCAAGCAGCAAGTTCCATGTTTCTGAGAAGGAAAAGTAAAATTAAGTCATATCACTGTAAGGGTGAGGGGCAAAGTAACTTCTGTGGTATCATTGCTGGCAGCTGCAAAGGTCATTTCTGTGGTCATGGCTTGGTGGAAATGGGGAAGCCTGAAGTTTGCTTGGGCTATGGAGAAAAGAGGGTGGGAAAAGTCATCCTAGTAGGGCCGTGAAAGTCTGTTTAAAGGGAAGTTTCTTTCTTCCACTATAGTTTGAGGGATGCAACCTGCTCCGAGAGGGACTTGATAATGGCCATCATTATACTTCTTTGTATTGTAGATGGCCATATTCTGCAAAGCAGGTTGCAGATACAGTTTCTTCTCTCCCAGTCCATTCCCCTTAACTATCTCTATAATTCAGAGACCCTGTTATCTCTGCATATCCTAGTGTAGGATTTGAATGTGCATGGAGATTTAGTTCTGTTCTGTCTGCCTCTACTTCCATCTCGCTTGTGCTATGTGCTAAAAGCCTTAATCTTGTCAAAGACAGGGGAGGGAAGACAAAGATGTGTTAGCACTTGTGGCATTTTCCTCCTTCTCCTATGCCAGAAATGGGAGGAGCAGCTGACTGTGCTCCCCTTCCTGTCCCATGCTTTCTTCTGTGAACCCTGCTTGCCACACATACAGCAAGTCATGGCTGCCCTAAGTAGGCATTTACCTGGAAGGCATCTGCTTACTAGGATCGCTGGTACTTCTCACTTTGTGTTGGGTTTGGCTTCTGTGAGAAGCTGCTGGAAGCTTCCCCCATGTCCAACAGAGCCAATGCCAGCCAGCTCCAATACAAACCTGCTGCTGGGCAAGGCTGAGCCCATCAGCAATTGTGGGGACACCTCTGTGATAACATGTTTAAGAAGGGGAAAAAACTGCTGGGCAACAGCAGCTGGGAGAGATGAGTGAGAATATGTGAGAGAAGCAACTCTGTGGACACCAAGGTCAGTGAAGAAAGAGGGGCAGGTGGTGCCTCAGATGCTGGAGCAAAAATTCCCCTGCAGCCCATGATGAAGAACGTGGTGAGGCAGGATGTCCCCCTGTAGCTCATGGAGGTCCACAGTGGATCAGATATCCACCTGCAGCCATGTCCACCACTGGAGCAAGTAGATGCCTAAAGACGGCATTGTGGAGCCCATACTGGAGTAGGCTCCTGGCAGGACTTGTGGACCCATGGAGAGAGGATCCCACACTGCAGCAGATTTGCTGACAGGACTTGTGACCCATGCTGGAGCAGTCTGTTGCTGAGGGACTGAACTCTGTGAAAGAGACACATGCTGGAACAGTTTGTGAAGAACTGCAGCCCCTGTGAGGGACTCATGTTGCAGAAATTTATGTAGGACTGTCTCCTGTGGGAGGGACCCCACACTGGAGCAGAGGAAGAGTGTGAGGAGGAAGGAATGGCAGAGACAACCTATGGTGAACTGATTGCAGCTCCCTTTCCCTGTCACCCTGTGCTGCTGGGGGGGAAGAGGTAGAAAAATCAGGAATGGAGTTGAGCCCAGGATGAAGAGGAGGTTTGGAGGAAGGTGTTTTAAGATTTGGCTTTATTTGTCATTACCCTACTGTGATTTCCTTGGCAATACATTATATTAATCTCTCTGAATTGAGTCTGTTTTGCCTGTGATGGTACTGGATGGGTGATTTCCCACTTCTGATCTCAACCCAGGAGCTTTTGTTATATTTTCTCTCTTCTGTCCATCTGAGGAGGGGGGTGACAGAGCAGCTTGGTGGGCACCTGGCATCCAGCCAGAGTTAACCCACCACATACATCATCACTGCTGTGCTCTTTGATTGTTGCATGCAACTTGTTGTCACTATGGGCCTTTTTTCCTCTTTATTGAGTATTGCTTTTTCCTAAATTCATTAACATAAAATAGTTTCTTAATTTGGTATATTATATGATAGTCCAAAGAGCCAACAAATAGTCATGAAAAAGTTAATAGTTTAGTTTATTGCTTTGTCAGACACATCACCGTGATTGGTGTGTTTTGTACTAGCATGGCTGGGTGATGGATGAGGTGCACGTTTCATTTCTTTGGGGGTTTGGTGGGTTTTGTTTAATTACATTGACTTTAAAAGCCAGTCTGTTGCTCTTTCTCTTACTCTCAACGTCCTTCCATTTGCCCTCCCAAAGAATGGAGAGAGGCTTGACATCTCTAAAATATTTATGGGATGGGAAAGCATTGATGCTAAATTTAGTAGGATATATGTTTTGATTGTTATCTTGGCAAGTAAAAGCCATTCAGGTAGTACTTTGCTAACTTCTTGGCTTGTTTGTCTCTCAGTACGGAGATACCATTGCAAATTTCCATTATATAGAGAAGCTGACAAAGTTTGACATGCTGTCATTATGTAAAAGAATATGAACTCATGCCTCATTATTGGCAATTACTGTACTCCTAAGAGTAATCTCTTCCTTAGCATCAGAGATGTTTAAACCAGATGCAGAATATGAGGGAGTTTATATCATGTACTCTCATAAAACGTGCTCTATCATCTTTCTTAAAAACATCATTGACTGACTGGATCTTTTACTGCAGCGAGCTCTTTTAACACCAGCTGGGAAGGAAGCCTGATACTGTGCCTCTCCTTTGCTTGGTTTGCATTTGAGTTCTTATCTTAATAAACGTGAGCTACACTATGAATAGACTTAATCTGAATTACAGATAATTAAGATAAGGTTTGCTGCAAAATCTGTCACCTTTTTCTCCTCCATCATCCATAGCAATGAACCACTTTTGCTGTGCAGTAGATACCATGTGATTCCATTGCCTCTCCTCAAGAGAGGAGAGATGCTTTTTTGGTAGCTGAGCTAGTTGAAGATTCATTACAGTGTGTATAATTAATGAGAGTCAGCAATAAGACAAATGATAAACTTCAGAGTTCTTTGGAAAAGAAAAAAGAAAAAAAGGCATTTTTTAAAAATAACTTTGAAATAGATGTTAAAATGAGGACTCTTAAGAGGATCAGCATTTAAGGGGCTACAAATATCTGAATGACCTGAAACTGCAGTTTGCTTTTGTCAGAATCAAATACTCCAAGCAAATGGTACTCAGAGCCATTGTACAATATATCTTATAAGTTCTTGTGATTCAAGTATAGAAAAAATGTCAGGAAACATAATTTAATTTTATTTTTAAAAATCCAAGATAATAAAGCCCTCATTTCACATCTAGAAATACTTGAAATAAAATACTCTTCAGGGGGAAACAGACTGAATGCAGTTAAGCTATTATTTTCACTAAACCAGATAATAGGCTTTAACAAAAAGCCTTTTCTGAGCTGTATTGTCCGCTATTAACATGACTACACCAGGCCTGTAATGTTCTTATTTCTAAAGGACACTTGATGCTGCTTTTTCCTCAAGAGCGAGTGGTAATCTCTACATTAGTAACTGATGCATATGGCTGACTGACCCAGCAGTTGTGCCTGACTGCAGAGAGACAAACATTTTTTATGGCCAGCTGCTTTTTGTGACAAAAGAAGGAAGAAGCCTCAAACAGCTGATGTGCTGTGGTCATCTGAGTTCAGTCTGCCATTCCTGTCTGAAGTACATGGCAACTTCAATAAGCTTGCTGAAAATATTGTGTACAATGCAAATGCTTTCAATTTTCTGTATATTTGAAAAGGCTAAAGGAGATTTCCATACTAACCAAAGGGATCATTACTGTTGGGGGACTGTCTATATTGAACCACAGCTGAAATATATACGGAATATTTTGAAGGAAAAACCTTTCATTTTGTTTAACATTACCATCTCCACACATCCTTGTAACTAGGAGGCCAAGACTTGGATGTTAAAGCATCAAGCCTGCTGATTCTCTTCCTCTCGGAGTTCTGCATCCCATGGATCAGAAAACCTCCAGAGTTTGTGCTCAAGTGCCCAACAGCTTCTCTAAACCAACATATTAAATCTTCATATCTGGAAGAGAACAGAATGCAATAGAAAGGCATTTTAACGACATAAAAGAGCTATAAGCCTGTCTTTCTTACCCTAAGGCCTTTGCCCTGTGGTACCAAGGCACTGAAGTTTTGCTTCTTCAGATCCTACAATAGAATCAATGCACTTTATTTGCAGTGGAATTACTTTAGGGAGATTACCTTCATTTTTTAAGTGTTACCATTCCTTTGTATCACTTTGCTCCCAGATTGTCAAAACCATCTGTGTTAACATTGCCTGTAGTCTGTCACAGGCTGGAGATTATTACATGTATTACTCTGATATCAGAGCTTGACCTTATTTCTGTAGTTACTATTTTCTCCCTAGGAATCATTTTCAGGTAGATCTTTCTCCAGACCTGTAGCGGAGTGCAGTCTCAGAACTACTGAAGTGACAATAATGTCTAAAACTGATGAAGTAATGTTGAGATTAATAAAAAAGAGTTAGAACAGGAGTGAATATTAATCTTCAGTCAACAGACCTACTGTTTCCAGAAAAGAAATTTATTTATTTAGTCATATCTTGAAAGCAGCATATTCTAGGGTAAGCAAAAATAACCTTTCAATGATCCTCCACTCTGTTTAGCAGGAAGCTGCTTATTTGAAGCCAATGAATAGGTTGAGTCAGCTTTCTAGCCTGTCTGTCATTCATTAAAAGAACATACAAATACATTATACATTCTCATTACCTTATATAATACAGAATCACAATAACTAATATTTAAAAATTAACTTTGTGTCCCCTGCAGCCTATACAAACTTCAAGGTTATTAGCTAATCTGGTTCTTACTCTGTTACATGTAGCTGAGTGCCAGTGAGAAAGGACTACTCAGAGGCTCCATTATGTTTTGATAAACACCCTGTCTCAAGGCAAGGTGTTTGTTGCAGAATGCTATTTATGACTTTTTTTCCCTTAAGGAAATAACCCATAATATGCTGCTGAAAAATGTATTTTTGCAGCAAATGTGAAATTTTTGAAGTCATTGGCAGTGTCCCTCATCAGTCCACAAGCAGGTTTGAAAGCCACAGGGAATTTTTTGTAGGGAATATGTTTCCTACCTATGGAAATTTCATCGTTCAAAGGCAAGAAAAATTTCCATAGTTGCTAAGTTGTCATGTGTCATATTGTACGACCACTGAGCTGCATGACTGGAAGGAAAAAAACAAAAAGTTTGTTTGTTTGGGGTTTTTTGTAATTTTGTTTTGTTTTTGTTTTTTTCTTGTGGAGTAGCAGATTTAGTGTATTATCATAGAATGGTTTGGATTGGAAAAGACCGTAAAGATAACCTAGATCCAACCCACCTACATGGGCAGGGACACCTCCTACTAGATCACATTGCTCAGAGCCCCATCCAACAGGGTCTTGAACATTTCCAGGGATGAGGGGATGCACAGTTCCTCTGGACAAGCTGTTCCAGTGTCTTACCACCCTTAAAGTGAAAATTTTCTTCCTAATATCTAACCTAAATCTCCCCTCTTCCAGTTTAAAACCATTACCCCTTCTCCTATCATTGCATGCCCATGTAAAAAGTCCCTCCCCAGCTTTCCTGTAGCCCCTTCAAGTACTGGAAGGCCACTATAAGGTCTCCCCAGAGCCTTCTCTTTTCCAGGCTGAACAACCCCAACTGTTTTCATAACAGAGGTGCTCCTGCCCTCCGATCACCTTTGTGGCCCTCCTTTGGACTATCTCCAGGAGCTCCCATGTCCTTCTTATGTTGGGGTGGGGTCTCACAAGAGCTGAGTAGAGGGGGAGAATCACCTCCCTTGACCTGCTGGCCACACTTCTTTTGATGCAGCCTAGGACATAATTGGCTTTTTGGGCTGCAAGCCCACATTGCCAGCTCAAGTTGAGTTTCTCATCAACCAACACCCCCAGATCCTTCACTTCCAGGCTATATTAAGGAAAATGGACCAAATACTTGGATCTGGAGTAGAGAGTAAGCAACGTGATCACAGCTTTTTCAGTCATCATCTTAGGGGTCAAAACTGTAAGTGGACAGGTGAGGGCTTGTATCTTTATCCATTGCTAACTATG
Source organism: Chaetura pelagica (assembly GCF_000747805.2). NCBI lineage: Eukaryota > Metazoa > Chordata > Aves > Apodiformes > Apodidae > Chaetura > Chaetura pelagica. The sequence continues at coordinate 6,122,743 of NW_009954185.1, read as the reverse complement.
TTGTGGCTATTCCTGCTAGCTTTTGGCTGGCTTAAGGAGCATGTTTCCAGTACACAAGGTATGATATGGGATCCTGGCCATTTAATCATCTGAAATTGTGGTGGTAATTTTTCTACCTGGAAATATGTAAGCAGATGGCCACCTATATACCTATGTAGAGATAAAGCGATAATGACATTAAATGTATTAATTGCTGATTTCTTGCCCTGTCCTGAAAGGTTTAAAGAGAAGATTTTGAATGTACAATTGCCAGTTTTCTGGGTACTCCTTTGCTAGAAGGTATCTTCACTTTACCTCGCAGCTGAGTCCTTTGTATGGTAAAGTGTAAAGATTTGTGGGTTACATTATGTTGTCTCTTAACAGAGGAAAGTTATTTTCCCCTGTCTGAAAACCAAGCACATTTATTTTAGAAAGCCCAGTCTCTCACATCATATCCTCAGTATAAATGTGCTGTAGCTGCCCTTAAAGAGTAGGGATTTCCCTCAAACATGATGGGAATTTTCCAAGTCGACTTTTAATTTCATTAATTAACTGAACAAAAGCAAATCCACTGGTCAAAGAAGAACAGCTGTTCTCTGCAGCTTTTCCCACAACTGCTCTGTGAACAGATGTAAAGAATGTTTTAAGTATCCCATTACTATAATTCAATTTTTTCTATTACTTACCACTTTTCTGTAATACTGTGTACTGATAATCATGTTGCTTCATTAAGGAGAGATTCAACTTACTTCTTTTGGACATCTAGTAAGATATTTGGAGCAAATCAATTTTGTTATTTTAGCACTTGGGTGGAAGGATTTGCTATAATGAGTACCTCCCATGGCAACTCCTGTGCCATCACATAAAGTAAGTGGGGTAATCTCTAAAATACAAACCAGAGGGTGTTACTGAGGGGAGATCCTGCTGACAATATTTAAAATGTAATTAATTTGTTTTATGACATAATTAAGGAGGGGGTGCTGGGGGGAAAAGAGAGAGGAGGGGGAAATGTTACTTACACCTTAAAGGTGTAAAAAAGGAAAGGAAAATGCATTTATATTGCCTCATTTCTTTTTGCATTCACTGTTCTAGAGTAAGGGGAACCACCAAGAGAGGATTGCTTGTTGGAGTCTGTCCAACAGCCTGAATTCTCAGCCCTGAGACACCTTTCAGAGACTGTCCCAAATTCTTCCATCCAGCCAGAAATTCTCATATGGCCCATAACATTTACACGGTTTCTCAACCTGTGTACTGATGGCACATCACATTTTCATGAGACTGTGGGTGTTATATAGCCACTGTTGGAATTTTAAAGCTCTACATTCTATGAAATCTGAGATGATATTCTGACCATATCAAGTACAAGCTTGCAAAGTCTATTCAAAATGTATTTGTGGTGCTGTGAGACTTACAGGCTCTATAGGCATAGCTATCAGAGGCTTGTGTGTAGGTATTTGCCAAATAACTAGTGTTCAGCTGCATCATGAAAAACTGGAAGTTATGTTCTGCCAAAGATGATTTGGAAGCAAAACAGTCAGTAAATGATGCTCAGGTAGGCACTTGTATCGAGTCATTTATTGCCTTCAAATGTTGACAATGAGGAATGTAGTAATAATTACTCAATGTCATAGCCTCCAGGGGAGAAAACAATGGGCTGAGTTCATCCATGGTTTAACTGTAGTTAAATTTGCGTTTTGCAGTTTTTAAAATGTCTTTTAGGGAACAGCAAATTGGCTCTGGCATTGCATTTGTTCAGAGACTCTGTATGAGTAAAACTTCATTTCTATCTGTCCTCTAAAGCCTCCTGAAAAATTCATATGGAGTATCAGGGGTGTTAAATAATTATATTTATTTCTAAACTCATTACATCTATTTCTGTAAACTTTCCTCAATTTCTGTTTGTTTAATTTGTGTCCAAACTGAGATCTGGAATGTAATTTCTGGATCTCTGTTTCTTGCAGCAAGTAATGATACTGAAGTTACAGTGTGAAACAAGTTGCAGTTTTATCAAAGCAATTTTGCCTTTGCCTAAACCCATGTTAACTAGAGCTTTGAAAAACACTTTTGGCAGGTCATTTACCTTCAGTCTGTCAGAATTCTGTTTGAAAATATGGTTGTGGTGGTTTTGCTTGTTTGTTAACCAAAATTGTTTGACTGATTTTTTTCAAATTCATGACAAATCAAGGGTCACTTGAAAGCTGCTTATTTCAGTGGCATCCTTGATTGCCTTCTATAATATGTTTTAGGAATCCCAAGTCAGTGTGGCATTATTTTTGCTCTCTTAGTGGAGTATTGAAACTTTAATGGAGAAGTGGAAGAAAATAAGATTTCAAGGGAAAAAAATGAATCCAGATTTCAGCACGTTCCTAAAATACTACTGATATTTTTCACATGTTGCTGGTAATAAACACCACTAGTACAATCAGTCCTGGAATATGAGAGAAAGAAAAGGAAATTCACATTTTTTCATCCAAACACATATAAATACAAATTGAGTCCTAACTAATGTCATGTTATTGCTTGACAATCCTTGTCCAGGCTAGGGAAGACCAGTGGGTATTCCTTCTTTGGATTCTGTATTTAAGCCCTGTTTCTTTCACTTAATCTGTTAAAAGTATTATGAAGAATGTATTCTAACAAGGTATAGTTACCTATTTCTAGAGTAATGGGGGAAAAAAAAGGAATATGAAGCTGGACAAATCTATTTATTCTGAAAATCAGGATTTTGACCTGGCCAATACACATAAATACAAAACAGTGAGATAGCAATTTTTTTTCGGACCAATACTCAGTGATGAAAGTTGTAGTCTTTGCATTGATCTCAATATTCAGTAAATTCAATCTCCTGAGAAACACTTTTTTAACTTATACAAGTGTCCTCCTGACACATCTTCCTTGTACAGATTTTCTACTGTCTTTATAGCATGTTATAGCTATCTAAACTTGGGATGGTATTTGAAATTCTGAAGATAGTTTTTGTGGTCTTGCGTTTTTTTGTTTTTATTTCAATTTTGGCATATATCTGTGCATTTTTTTAGCCCTCATTGATTAACATGTTTACTGAAAAAATAAATTAAGTTTTAACTTTATTACTGTATGCGTAAAGATTTGGTCTGAATCACTGAAGATATACGGAAAGAGGTTTTAAAGTCAATAAAGAGATGAGATCAGTGAGGCCATAAATAGTTACATCTTGAGTTTACTGAAGAGGTGTAATCACAGATAGAGAGAATGGATTGGTCATGTTCACTCTTTTGTTGACATGTTTTCTACTGAAAGAACATTAACATTTACATGAATATATATATATTTTAAAAAAGTTTTTTCTAGAAAGCTTTTTCTGATGTTTAAGAGCAGTGTCAAATGTTGACTGCCACTGTGTTCTTTGTGAAACATTTGAAATCTGTATTACAACCTAACAAAGCCACCTCTTTAAAACAACCAAGACACTTTGCCGCTGGGATAGTGTCTGCTGAGCACCCTGTTAGAAACCTTATGATGTTGTTTAATGGGCTTTAAGGGAGCAAGCCTTCAGTCTTGACCCTCCACAACTCTGATCAACACCTTGTGCCTTCTCCCTGAATGCACCAAAAATGACTCACGTATCCATCAGTTTGGTTTTTCTGTAATATTGGACCAAAACCCATGAGATGTAGATTTAGATGTATCTCTGTATTCCCAATTTATGCCATAGTGTAGTCCAATAATCCTGCCTGGCTATGTCTAAAGATACTTTTAATTTTGTGAGAACAGAAGTCAGGCTTCTGTCAATTTTTGGCCCTCCAACTTCATCTGCAAAGCCCTGGCAGGGACAGGAATGAGCCATGTAGGACACCTCACACATACAACTGAATCTTATCCTGGATCAGGATGAGAAAAGTACTTGCTTCTCTTTGGACAAAAAAAGCTGAAGGCCAGTCAGTCTATTTCTCTCCTTCACATGCTGGTGCCATAGGACAGTTGAGAACACTGAGCACTTCTCATGGAGGAAATCAAGGACTATGTGTGCATGCTACAGGCTGGGGTGTGTGCTGGGAGCAAGGACATGCACATGGACAATCTGAACTTCCTCTAATGGGCAAAAGAAACGTGCTTTTAGAGCACAATTCCACACAGGAATTATTCTGGGGTTTCTTTAGTGATTTTTAAAAATATTCATTTATATTAAAATAGTTTTTAACTCCTCAAACAAGGCTTATTCCTTGGCATATGAGAGTATTAAATGGCAGATGACTCAAGGGTGTAATTGTAACTGTATCTCTAGGAGGGACAATAGCCCAGTAGTTACACTTGTGGAAGCACTCTTCCAATTGAAATATTTAAGCCAATATAAAATTGATGCGTGTTGGTATAACGTGGTTCTGTTTCTGCAGCTGGATGAGGGAAAGCCAGGGGCAAAGCTTCACTCTTAACTGCTTTTAGGGCTGCAATGGTGACTACAACCCCCATCAGCTGTAGCCCGCAGGCAGTGGCAGCAGCTGGGGGATGGGGTGCCAGGGGCCAGGAGTGCTCAACAGGAGGAAAAGTGTTTCCACATGGGGCTGGCAGAGCCTTCCTCACCTCAATAACATCACCTGTCTAGGAAAAAGAACTCAAAACTGAGAGAAGGGATCAAGATGACAGCTACTGGTCCTCTGATGAAGCTTGTAGATGGACATGAGTATTGATTTGACAGGTCCCCAATCAAGAATGGCAGAAAGAAAAGGAATCTGGCTGACCCTTTAATCCAATCCCTGCAATAGACTCAAATAACCATATCAGAGTGTATATACACATACACACATATATATGTATGCATATATCTTTTTTCAATTGCTTATGGCTAACCAGACATGCTGTAATGCCCCACAAATTACTGTTATGGTGTACCTCATAAAAAGAAAAGTAGCCGATTTTAAAAATGTGTTATGAGACAATATATTATAGGGGCTTCCATGGAGCAACAGCACTCCATTACATACATATGTGTTTAAGTAAGTTAATAAACTGAATTATTTACTGCATGAAATATACATACATGCATATGTGTGTATATATATATATAATATTTCTGCTACTAGTCTTTCTGCATGTTGGATGAATTTAAAAGATTATTATGGTGTACCTCATAAAAAGAAAAGTAGCCGATTTTAAAAATGTGTTATGAGACAATATATTATAGGGGCTTCCATGGAGCAACAGCACTCCATTACATACATATGTGTTTAAGTAAGTTAATAAACTGAATTATTTACTGCATGAAATATACATACATGCATATGTGTGTATATATATATATAATATTTCTGCTACTAGTCTTTCTGCATGTTGGATGAATTGCTAAAAGATTAAATGTAGAAGATGAAGTGAGGTAAAACAGAAGTCTGCATATACACTCCGCCTTTAAATAGAGAATATATGCTAAGATGCTATGAAATGTCTTAGTAGTCTGTAATTATTCTGCATCCATTATTTTCAAGTACTGACTCTTTTGATAGGATAAAATCAACTAACTCGTGATGGTGTCACTGATGCTTGAGATTTCTCTATATACCTCCTCCACTTGAAAGCATTGTGTATTTGTGTCCCATTCTATGGCACCATGGAGGGCTTCTCCTAAAAAGAAAATGGGAGTCTCTTAAAAGAAAAAGTCACTGTTGTGGCAAACCAACAAAACCAATCTTTGAGAATTAAGAAGGAAATCAAAACCCATGTAGCTCATGGTGTAAATTGTTCAGCGCAGACTTAGATTCTTCTGTGCAGTTCAGAAGGGAACCATTTCCTCCTTGTTTTCTAAGTCTGAGGCCCTAAAGATTAGGTAATGGATGAGAATAAAAACATTTTGATAATAAGAGGTTTACAATGGGATCCTTGTCAGATTTGTACCTCGAGGGCTCTACTGGGGGCCATTGTCATGCCTGTTTCCTTTCTCTAACGAGTAGATCCTAGTTCTCACTGAGGTATAGTGAGAGATCAGTGTAGCTACCCAAGAGCTAGCAGTGCCTCATCTTCCGTGTCAGCCTCCCCGTACTTGCTGTGACAAAGTGAAAGGCTTTGCAAAACCCAGACTCATTCAGTGTAATTGAACTAAATGGATAATAGGACACTTATTAGAGCATTAAGCAGAAGAATACTCTCTGCCAGCTTTTGCAGAGACTACAGCTCTTTGTCATTTTATAATAGACATTCACTTAGGAGTCTATTCTTTTTTGTGTGCATTGGGATTTTTAAGATACCTAACTCCCATCAATATTAAAGGGAGTTGTGCAAGTAAACCCTGGGAATTCAGAAAAATAATACAAAGAGAAACCTTTGTGTTTCTAGGAAAAATGCTAACAAAAGCCTAGAATAACTTAGTCTGTTTCTATTACTGTACTGTCTTGGAGGCAAAAAAGAACTCAAATTATAAATAAAAGCCAACCACATAAGGACAAATTCTACACTCCCAACTTAGCCTAGATAGTAACTTGCCCTTCAGACAACCTAAGTCTGCCCAGTTATCTCAGCTTTTCATGAAGTAAGAGAGAAATCAGAATAAAGCAGACTAGCTCTGTACTATCCTCCTGCTTCCCAGTCTGAAACCTTCATATATGTTTATCCTCTTGCTCTATTGACATCAGTCAGTAGGATACTTTTTGACATGAGGAATCAGGTGTGCATTTTTATCCAGTGTTATTATTTGAAGATCCTGGCAATGCCGGTAATTTTACCTTTCCAGTTCAGCTCTGCAGAGATCAAATAATACTCAGATTACAGCTTACTGGTGTCTTTTATCCTTAAAACACTTTGCAAATTTTAAACCAGATTCCCTTGTCATTTAGTCAAGGCATTAGCATAACCCATTAGCATAACCCAGCAAAACCACTGGAGTTCACAGTAAATTTACAATTTACCTTGTAAATTAGGTAAAATGAGAAAGAGATAATTGTCAGCATTTATCTCACAAAGTATTTCAGCTGGACACTGCTCTTCATGTCAAAACATACGTGATGAGACCAACCTTGCAATAAAAAAATCCAAATTTCTAGTGTCTTTTCACCCTGCCATTTCTCTTGTTTTACAGGTGGAGGAACTGGGGAAGGGGGACGGGGTGGGGGGAATGTGGCTGTACATTGCTCTAAGGCAAAAAATGAGCAGAAGTCGGGAGCAGAAATAGCATTCTGTTTCCAGTGCTTCCCTTCACTAAAGCATCTCAGTCGTTCAGATAAACTTGTTTCTTGTGAATCCAACTGGCAATTAAAATGAATGTATTGGACTGAAGAAGGGACTGGGAAGAAAGGATAGGTAGTGCAGTTCTGCATTCTCTTTTCATTAGTACATGGAAAAGCAGAGAAATTTGCCTGGTATAGAGTACAGTCTGCCTCTGTTTTGCCTCCTTGGTTAGTAGCTCTACTAGCTGAAAAAAATGTCCTATTTGTCCCTCATGGTTTCCATAATAAGCTGGTATGGTGCTTCATGAGTTTGCTTCACACTTATAAAAGAGTAGGAATTTTTAACCCAAGGCATTTTACTGAATGGAGGAATACAGACCCGCTTGCAGCTGCAGTGAAACTTCTCTCCTTTCGGGTCACCTGTGGCTGTGCTAATGGTGAGAACAAAACTGGGCTTCTTCAGGCAGTGAGTTACTTTTTCTAATAGTTGTTTAGACCTGCCTTAAGTATGCAAGCCATGGTTTTAAAAAAATAGATTGCTTGGGAAAGCAGCTAAATGTACACTTAATAGGCCCAATTCCCATCTCATTTACCTTTATGTAATCAGAAACAAACTCATCTAATGCAGAACGGTTACATGAAAGTAGATCCAACCTGGTAGGAGAAATCAGCCCATTACATTTGGGGATCCTCTATAATGTTTTCTTAAGGATAGGAGGCTGCTTAATAAAACTGCTACTGTTTAACTGAAAATTATGCTTTGGGAAGACTTTCAGCAAGGTGGCTGTTCCTTTTGATTTACTGGGTATTTGTACCGAGGTCTTTTAAATGCTTTAAATAACCCTCTGCATTTTTTCCTACTTGGGAACATTTCGGTTGCCTTCCACTAGATGGCTACAGGGAAAGCAGTTTTGCAGGAGCAGAAGCAGGCAGCCCTTCACGGCTATGAGAAACTTACTTGGTATTTTCTTTTCTAGTTTTGTCTCTGACTAGGTGATGCAGCTGAGCTTCCCAAGCCAAAAAAACCCTGTTCAGTGATGGTTGGAGAAGGTCACGGACTTGGAGGAGTCTGCCTCAGAGCCTGCAGCAAGTCAAACAAGATGATCCATTTGGTCCTTGTTTCATTCAGTGCCACTTAGCATGCCAAGGCCACGCTCAAACTGTACGTCCTCACTGGCAGATTGAAGAAACATCCCAGGTGTTGTGTGCTGCAGACCTCAAATCTGGCCCCGGTTAAGTGGGAGCTATAAAACCAGGTGTAGCCTTGCACGGGCTATGCTGTGCCAGCTGTTTGTCCCTAGTGCTACAGGAATTAACACTGCCCAACTTTATCACCTACGGTACCACTGTGACCCAGAGCAGGTGTGGGCACATGATTTTCTTTTCCCCAAATTAGAGCACCTTATCTAGCTTTCCACCAGCTGTAGGAGGACAGACATTAGCTGCTTGAGTATAAAAACCTGCCAGAGCTATGCTCTCTTGTCAACACTTTCTGAACATACTTAAACTAGGATACTGTTTTGAGTTATGTGGCAGTGCTGGTTTTGATTGTAGAGTAGAAGCCCAAAGCTAGAGCCTGGATGGATTTTTCTGGAACCCACTTAACTCTAAGGTCACAAATATTAGATGGGTTTAACTGGGACTAGTAAGATGCAGCAGGTAAGGTTTCTGTTGTTTCTTCTAGCCAACAGCTGTGCATGGGAAATTTACGGTAATTATAACAACTTGTTCATTTTTACTGGGGTTGTTGTGGTTTTTTTTGTTGTTTATTTTTTTGTTTTGTTTTTATTGTGCCTTTACTTATTAGTCTGCAGTACATGAAGGAAATGCCACTGTTTGCATTTTATAAACTGGAAAATGGAAGCATTCCTCAGCGAGGTGACTTCCTGATAGCATTCTAGCCTGTCTGAGGCAGACCTGGGAAGAACAGAGGTAAAATCCTGTGAATCCCAAAAGAGATGGGGAACTGGGAAGATGAAGTTGCAATGTTCTGGGGATTTTGGTTTGGGGGTTTGGCTGGAGGCAGTAATGTAGCTAATGTTGGAAAAAATCCTACTGATTTTTTTTTCCTGGCATTACTTGCACAGCTCAGGATGCAAACATGTATTCCTCTTAGAGGAGGCTTTTTTTAAAGCCTTATTTGTACTTGAACATTTTGTTGAATCTATGATTTTCTACGTTTCCTGTAATTTAAATTTAAAATAATTTGGACACTCAGATATAAGTCCATATATGAAAGCTAAACTCACATGTCAGTCTTAATTCTTGTTTATGCTAACTGAGGTTTCACCATATCATGAGGCATGACTCTTCTTTGTCTATTGCCCTTTCTAGCTGCAACAACAGAGCTGAAACTCTCCTCACAATCCCACTTTTTGGTGAGTTTTGTGAATTTATTCCTCCTCCCTCAATATATCTTTCTGCATCTCAGAATAGTACTACTGCTATTGTGCTTTAAGGTCTAAGTCTCAGTCAGGATACAATCCTCTGTGTTCTTTTACTGTGAATTAGTACAGTATTTTGTGTGGGAACATATGTAGGTGTAGAGATAGAAACAGTCATCTTTAAAGTTCACAAAATGAGTCTAAGTCAGACTTTTCTATAGTTTAATTTTAAAATATTTATGAAGGACAACCTGCCATTTTTCTTGCAGCCTCAATTATGCTGTTTGGGAATATAGTTCTACTGTGCCAGTGGTTTCTGATATATTCACTGCTTTAATGAAACTCTATTCTGTAGCTTACATACAGCTAGGGAATAAGGGTGAGAACAGAGAAGTGCCTACTGCATCATCCAATTCTGTGCACTGTATGAAATTCTGTATATTGGAAACTTGCAGTCACCGTTAAGGCAGTTCTTGAACAAGTTCTAATTCATGCTTATATTTTATCAGTGGTTGTGATTTAGCACAGCTGGCATGTGTCTATCCAGCATGGGGCAGAGAATGGGGATGCTGTGGTAGGGGGGGAACAAATCCAGACCAGTGCATGCACAAGTGACTGAGAGCACCCACACTTCAACAGCTGTATTTCTTCCCCAGTTTACTAGGACATGTGAGACTTGCTGCTGTTCTTGCTATTGCTTCACCTAACACACTCTTCTAGCCCACCAGTATAATGTCAGTATCTCAGCTGCCCATGCAGTTCAGTTTATCTTTTTGGAATTGTCAACAGCCAAGGATGCAATAACATTGTGAAGAACCAGATACTGGAATCAACATACTAATTGTGGCATCTCAGGCATTTGTGTTAGTTCTAGGGGCCTCAGTTATAGTTGCAAGGCACCACATAAATACATAGGATTAAGTCAGGTCCTCTCCACAAGCTCTTGCCCCTCTCATGAAGTTCAATTCTTCAACAACTCTAGGTTCTCAGTTCTTGCACTTAGAAGATTTTTGTGAGTGAACTATTTGTGTGTACGTTGACACTGGAGAAATATGACAGTAAATAGGAAATTATAATGAAGGAACTATAAAGTGAGAGTATGTTACTAGAGGTTGGAAGGTTATAGCTCAGGATACTCTGTTTCCATTCTTAGCTTTCTCAATGCATCTGTTGAACAACTTTGGAAGTCACTGCACCTCACTTTGCCTCAGCGACTCTGTCTGAATGCACCCATCTCTTAAGCTACTTCAAAATCAGGTAATGGTAGTGAGAAGCAAGAGTTGTTAACACTGAACACGGAGAGCGATGCTGCTAAACTCTAACATAATTTTGTTCACCTTACCAATTCACCTCAGAATTACTGGCATGGTAAATCAGTTTATCCCATGACTAACTTGCATTAAATGGAACTGAAACATGTTTAAATTGTTACTTTTTCAGTTCTGGCTCTCAAAGACACCAAATATGCAATGACTATGCCTACATTTCAGATCAATACTGATCAGCAGTGACAAGGCTAGAAGCTAAAGTGCTCTTCCCATTATGCAGAGACAGTAGCTAGAATGAAAAATCAGCTTTAAATAAACCAACACCCAGACAAAAAACTTGCTTTCTGTAAGTCTCAAATGTGTTGTGCAGAGATGCTGAGCAGCGCTTTGCATCCCTGCCAGAGGAGTCTTCCCAGGTTAGTGTGGAGGGCGAGGAGCTCCAAGCTGTGCTGCTGACTCCCATGGATGGGAGCCAAGAGAAACACCTGCACTAATTCTTGATAATTGCCTCCAAGCAGGCACGGACTCCACACAGGCCGCTGAGGAAGAACCAGCCTCAAAAGTCAGCTCCACTGGAAAAAAAAAATTAAATTCAGCAGCAATTAGGAGATGGTCACCCAGACATGAAATTTGTATTCACTTGCAAACAGTAGTCACGGTTAGATTCCCCACAACCTCTCTTCACTTCACATACATTCACAGACAATAGAGACGCTATTCAAAGCTTCTTGCTCTGACAGTGATTTTTCTTCCTGTACGTTTTCCTCATTGCACACAGGGGGCTGCTGTGAGAGAAACATGAATGCAATCAGTAGCTGCACATAGTATACTGAGGAATGCTACCAGGGCAGCCGGTTTTCTTTTCACTTGTTGCAGCTCTGTGAGCAGAATTGTAATCTGCATGTACACATGGAAAAAACCCCAACAACAAAACATACAGTGGCAAAATAATGGAACTTGCAAAAGCCAGAAAAATTCAGAGCTGATGCTGACAATCCTACACTCCCTGTGCAGCCCAGAGAGCCTGACTGTCTTGGCTAATGCGAAGGGATTTCAGTGATGTTCAAATACTCTTTCAACAGATACTTGCTGTTTAGAGAACCTCCACCCAAATGTTTGCCTACTGATTAGTTAAATTTGACAAGCAGCTTTCGTTCCTATTTCTGTACTGCTTTTCATCAGCTTAGTGTATATCCCTCGTGTTACTTTACTGTTGTGTTTCGATAACTTCATTTCTTCTACCCTGCCTAGTCCCCTTGTTCTGCTTCCAAGCACTCAGTTTCCCAAATTCCTTTTCAATCCATCTTGCAGTGCTAAAGAAATGCTTTTGTTTCCACAAGACTGCTGCTCTGTGTTCAGTGCTATTGTATGTACTAAAGGATCCTATGACCAGATTCTCTCTTCTATCAGTTGCTGAAGCTTAGGATGCTTATTCTGCACCCAAGAGAGGGGAAAACAGAATTGGGTGGAAGTTTTCAAGTGTTCTGAAAAAGTTTAGTTTGAGTATCACACTTAAAGTTGTAATTTATCAGAGACTGCAAGTCCCACTTTTGCTTATTTCTTATGTTACTAATTCTCAACCCTGACCACAGTAAGGCTGATGTATAGTTTGACTAGAAGCTGAGCTCTCTACAATAAAAGTGGTAGCTTATCATATTCAACGCTATGAAGGTAAAGTTTAAATACTTGATTCTCATTTAAGTATGGTTATTTGAATTGGAACCTCTTTGCTGGTGTGTGCAGGCATCTGGAGAGGCTTTGTCTGTCCACATTTAGACATCTACATTTTCTACAGACTAGATGTATGGTTGGGTTTTCCTACCTAGGCAACAGCAAGAAATCAGTGTTACTGAAGTACAACGACATGTATAAGGAAGATGTCTAAACCAAATTTTGCTCTGTGAGTGTCTGTATCTCTCCACTGCCCTTAAACGGTCCACGGAATCAGGCAAAGACAATTCATATTAAACCTCTGAATCCTGAGGAGAAGATGGCACAAATGGTGTACTTTTCCTGGCGTGTGTCCCTTACTGCACATTTCCTCAACAACTTTTTTTGTTGGCCTGTTTGGTTAGACCCTGTTGGAGTACTGCCTTTTTCATTATGAAGTTTAAGATGTAAAATGTACTCACCTTTTTTCTAACTTCATCAGGAAATAAAGCTACCGTGGAAGACCATAAAACAAATAAAGATTATTCAGTATTTAATAACTTTCATCCTACCGGATGAAAATTATTAATAAGGTTTAGATCTAAATGCCATCCTCTCTGTGGTGGAACAGAGCGACTTCTTCCTCTAAGGCAATAATATGTAATGATGGAAAAGACTCTTCCATCCAAATGAATTTGAAACCTTGCAAGAATATAATTATTCCAGTTGCCACATACCCATCAGTGTGCATTTCTGTTATTCAATCCAAGATCAAGTTCCCAGAATAGATGAACGTTGGTGGATTAACACACAGATATGCAGACACACACGCTACAAAGGCTAGAGCTCTGCAAATTATTTTTTTTTCATCTCAGAGTGCCAAGGAATGATGAAAAAAATAATTTGGAGCAAAGGAAGTCAAAGCAGCCTTAATGCCAAGATGGCAGTAATTGTATTCTAGATTGAGAGGAGATATTTTAGGCAAAACAATAGAAAACACTTGCAAGTAACTTCACATTTTCATGATTAAATTTACTTTCAATAAAACAGTAAAACAGGTCTGAACTGATTAAAAGAAATTCTATTTGGAATTTATTCTAAAGAAAACAACTTAATTGTAATCAGCACTTCAGTCAATATGAACTTCTTAAATGGAAAGATTTAGTAAAAATAAATACTTTGTTCATGTTGCAATCAAATTGTAAATCATGACTTGGAGAGATACAAACACAGAAGAGGAAATCCAAATATCAACTAGGGGTAAAGAAGTGCAAAGAAAACTTCTGAGTTTGAATGTTATGCCCAGGGAAAGATAAGAAACCCATGTAGTAAATGGTAAAAAGTGCTTCCTTCTCTGCTTTCACCTTGGCTCATCTTACTGTCACTCTCCTGTTACTGCTGCACATGAAGAAGCATTGTGTGGCCAAGGTAGGGATTGAGCTGTGTTTACATCAAGCAGTAACCTGGGATATTAATTAGTCCGAGGATCCCCAAGCATCATCTGAAGAGCTTACAAGCCTCCTTTATGGGAGTAAAGTGCTTGCTGAGGGACGTGACTTTTCGTGGCCCATTTCCCAACGAGAGGTCATAAAGCTTTCCTAGAAAATCCTCACCAGTGCTCTTGTCTGTGCTTCTCTCTTTCCTGCCCTCCTAGGCTTTATATTTTTCCAAGAAGGCGATAGTTATGGAAATTGGCCAAAGCCTTACCTAGCTGGCAAGAGAAAGGTTTCTGCTCTCTAAGATTGCTCACAAGAGGTAAGGAGGCACGTAGGCTCATGGTGAATGAGCCATTGCTGTGTATGTTCCTGGGATCTTGTACCACATGCCCTCAGATCACAGCCATCATTACTCTGTTTGGCTTTGGTTGCATATTGCAGGTTGATCTGCTTGAGATTGATGAGGCTCCTACTCCTAACCAAGAAGCAGTTCAGGGGACGTGCTTTCCACCAATGCATATGATAGATAAATTAATTAATGCCTTTCACACCCCTCTTTCTGGGAGGAGGAAGCTTAGAGGATGGTTGAAGGAGGAAGAAAAATGAGAAGAGAGATGCTGTGAGAAAGTTTTGAGGTTAATTTTTCCTCATTATTATTGAAAGCAGCTAAGCTTCTGAAAGGGAAGAGCTGCTATGCAATCAAATAACAGTAATACAACAGTCAGCAATGTAAGTGCATGTGTAGTTACTCTAAATTGATTTAAACTGACAGAAGGAAGTAACAAATGCTTGTTTCCCTTAAAAACTAGGTTTTCTTTATTTTCTTTGTGAGGGGAAGGCTGATACCTCTTTCATTTTGTGGAGTCCAAAATGTGTTCTTGTATTTGGCAGACAGAGAAATGGAGAGAATTCTTTTCACCTCTTTAGGAAAATAGTCATTGAATAACAATCAGAGTTTAATGTAGACTTTTGAGGAAACTAAAGTACTGACATCACCTCAAAATTGTAAGTAACCCCACTGCAAGATGATATGATCAATAACCTCAGCTTAATTGGTATAGTCAATTAATAACAACAAAATACTCTGCGCATTTTGGGGAGAAAAAAAAAGGAAATACCTCTAGGTAAAAAGTTTTCAGAGCAAAATTAAAATTTCCCCTTTTTGCTAAAGTTGCAATTTCCAGGGAGATGATTTACCTTCCACAAAGAACACTAAAAACAAACTTATTGTGAAAACTACCTTTGTTTATTTTTTGGTAATAATTTCTAGCTGTTTAGTAGAAATAGCTATATTCAAAATACTTAAGACATTAAAAAAAATTTCAAAATGACGTCAGAAACATTAAAAGATGTTGATTTACAGAAGACTATATAAAATCCTCTTCCTTTGAAAAATTATGGCCAGCTGTATTTAGTATCCTTTAATTATGTATTTGATCTAGTATGTCATTTATTCATCCTGCTTTCCCCAGCTGATTTCTGACTGAGCAGCTCTAAAGCACACAGTGGTAACTGGGTCAGCTATATTTTTGGTGTGACTTGAAAGGGAGAATAAGTTTTCCTCCCTAAGGAAAATTTGGAATGTATTTGGTTTCAGCCGTGAGAAGAAAAAGTCCAAAATGAAGGAATCAAGCAAGAAAACAGAGAAAATTTACATTTTTGTGGGAACGTTTATATAGGACAAGATTAAACGATGTTTGCATCACCACAGCTACTAGTTATTTTGTATGTCAACGCTCTTCTCTTTGGATGCAGAAGTGCCCTGCTGCTGGTGACCCGCAGGAACTCATTCCAATATGTAGGCAGCATTCAAAGAAAATTCAATCCCAAGTAAAATGATCTAAGAAACTACTGTCTTGAGAAATTCACCCTCCTGTGCCCAAGAGTTAAAAACTTTCACACCGAAGCTTCATCTCTGTCAGTGATGAGAAGATTCTTCTCAGAAACACTATGATTTCTTCTCACAACTGGCAAGGGGTTAAAAAGACAAAATGATGGGGCCACAGCTCCCCATGGGAGCCACAGCTCTGGCAAAACAAAGAAAGCAAAAGTCAAGGAGGTCTTGACCACACAGTGTTTTTTTGCATGTGCCATTGGTCTATTCTTGTATTTTAAACCTTGCACCTTGCCTGTTTGGGAATCAAATACATTTAAAATAAGGGAATGGGTATTGGCACCTTAAAAAAATAATTAATTATTAAAAGACTTCCTCTTTCTCCTCTTCCCTTGTATCACTGGTGCATGAGTCTGAGGCCTGCCAAGTGGCAGGGCCCCAGGCATTATTCTGGGGCATATTTTTGTTGGAAGCATGAAGTTTTGTAACATGAACAGTGAACTCAAACTCTTCTCACTGAGGTGGGCAGTGAGCTGGTTGAGTACAATCTGGTTTGGGGCATGTCTGAGGAGCTTATAACTCTCCAGAGCTGCAAGACTTGCCTCTAGCTCACAGGACAGTTTGGGGAGAGACTTCCCTGCCTCTGGCTTCATCTCAGTCCTGGTTCTGAGATGATCCCAGGCTCATCTTGCCAAGGAAGCAGAGCTTTTCTCTTCTTGTGATTATCTTTATCTTCACCAGTTCAGGCTTATTAAGTTTATTCTGGCTTGTGAGTGTTCATTAAGCCTTAGCTGGCTGCTTTGAGAGGTAAAAATGATTTTTCTTTCTCACGTGGAAAGGGCCACTTAGTTGTGAGAAGGAGCTATCTGCTCCTACTATTCCCTCACATTTCACAGATCGTTGCTTTGGCCCCTTCAAACCAGAGACCTGGGCACAGCATTGTAAAATAGTTCACACCACTTCTTGCAGTTCAATCTAATTAAACCGAAAAATGTAGCAAAACCCAAATCCACATAAACTGTGAGGGGGGGAGGAGAATTGTCCAAGTGAAGTCAGTGCCTTTTTTTTTTTTTTAATTTCTTGTGCTGACATTTCTGCCCACTTACATAAGCTAGATAAGACTGCTGCAGAACAGATGAAGCATCTGTCTTGGATATTTATAAAAATGCCACTTTTGGAAAAGTCTGATTAATTGTTTTTTGTTGTTTTTTTTTTGTATAAGTAGAAAGGCTGAATGTGAATCACTGGCTGGGCTGTCCTCTGGGGACATAAGTAGAAATTTTTGTAGCTTACCAATTTTTATCAAGGTAAGGAAGTGGGCAACATCTTTTCTCCCAAATACTGTACCATATGTATGGTATTCCATACTTCTAGGAACTGGGCTTACATCAACTTCAGGATGACAGATACCTGTATTTCAACTAAGTTCATCTTCACGTGATCCCTAAAAGGCAGCCTTCCAAAACTAGTAGCAGCAACATACACCTATAGCTGTGCACGACCTTCAACTGGAGCCATCATTTATTAACTCTCCTGAAAATAAAACCTGTCAAGACCTAATTGGTAAGCTTATTCCTGACTTTCAAGAGAAAAATGGGGA
>NW_009954185.1:6099701-6105423 GCF_000747805.2 Chaetura pelagica | reverse complement strand
AGATCCAACAAAAAAAAAGGCTCCAAGTAAGTTTTGATTTACAGCATGGCCCTTTTTCCCCATACAGCCTGCCTAATGCCTATTCAGTGGCTTCCCAATATTCTCTTTGTGAAATCTGCATTGGTAAAAAAATTTTAAAACTACTGATCCAAAGCTAATTGCAATGAATCCTAGTGACAGAACTACAGAATGATGCTTTTGCAAAGATTTTGATTTTGGGTGGAGCTCTCAAGGGACCAGTTCTGTGAGAGATGTTTCACCCACTATGTTTTCATTTTACTTTTTTGTTTCTGACCTGACAGAGCCCAGTGGTGGAATTTCAGGTGCAGCCTGGTTGCCATCTCTGCTGGCAGGCAAAGGATATTTCTAAGCCCACCTATATAAAATCCACTGGTGAGTATCTCTGGATGTTTGCATGTGCACACACAAGCAAATACATGGGCTGCATTAAAAAGCATCACTGGGGTTATAAAGTCAAATAAATATATAATAAAAGGCAAAACCAAGGCAGTATAATTCTGTGTCACTGTTGTATGCTCAAGGGCATTTTTCTGACATCTTAATGGTAGATTTTTCAACCTCAGTGATGTCCTTTTAATGCATTTATGAAATTGCCTAGGGGTTTTCAGTAGCAAATTTAAACAAAACAAAAGTCCTATTCCTTGGCATTGTGTTGGCACTCAGTTTGATCATAAAGAGGGATGAAACTTCTTGATGCACTTTTCTGGCTAGTTTTCAAAGGAGGGTGATCCCTCTTCAATCCCATGCCATCCTATAAGACAGTGTCACACACTTTTTCCTTTCTTGTTCCCATATCTGGGTCACCAGTCTTTTTCCTTAGCCATCTCCACCTAGTTTTCCTTTCCCAACCGTATATTAGTCTTATTTTCTGCCCACCTCCATCCAGTCCCAGGCTTCTTCTGAGCTCCATCTCTTATCTCCTGGTTCTTCAGCCAGTGTCCTCTCCCACCTAGCTTTCCAGTTATGCTGAATAAGTGTGCTCCAGGCTGCTATTTCAAAACACCTCGAGACCTTTGCTTAAATTAACAGTTTCAGGGAATGCCCTGCTTAATGTCCCCTGCCTCAAGTTCAGTGAGGATAAAATAATTCAAGAAATAAGCATGAAGCCTATGAAGAGTCTTCTGTGCATGTACAAACTGATTTTTTAGTGGTCTTGCAACTTGGCCAAATTTAGCCAGAATTTCATGTTCCCCACAACAGGCTTTCTTCATTGAACAAGTTGTCTCCCATGAATGTCAGGATACAAATCATAAGGAAGGATGTGTTTCTCAAGAGAAAGAGTAATAAGTTTGTGTGTTTATTTTTACTTGTGTAGGGCTACATCTTTTTCCATCATTTTGTTTACAGGAAGAGTGGATTCACTTGGACTGAAATAAAATAAAACAAATGCAAACACTCTGCAACCTGTCTCAGTCTGCTAACTGAAATGGTAAAATTCACCTGAAATGCTTCAAATTTGGCCAAGTTATAAGAGAAGAAAACAGGTCTCACCATATCAAATATCGACTGACCTAAAATTAGGCAGTCCTGTCAGCTCCACCTGTAAAGTTACCATGTCATGGAGTCAGGGGAGGGTGAAAGGAGAAACCCCCAAAAAAGCCCAGTACAAAAGGAAGAAGCTTCAATGCCTTAGAAAAATAACAAGAAGGTATCTACTTGGGCAGCTTGGGAGTCTGAGGAAATAATATGCTGAGTTCTTTCTTTCGCTGGCTGTACAACAAAGCTGAGAGAGAAAATTGATTTTGCATGCAAAATATTGAGCTGCAGTTCACTTGTAATTTAATTTATTAGTTTTATATTCTGCACGTAATTTGTTAGGGCTCTCTCCTATCTCTACAACATTGTTGGAAAAGGTAATATCGAACAGTTTGCTAGCAACACTGATTTGCTATATTATAGGCACTTACTCTTATCATCATTACTATTGTTTCCAGGCCATAAAATGTAACTGATGTATGAGCATGCAAGTATTTGCAGGCCAGGAAAGCGCTGCACACTGCTAGGACAGATTGGTCATGCAGGTAGGTGGTATTCCCACAGCATCTCCAGGCTCAGGTTTGTGTCACAGCTTGTGTGGAAAACTGGATTTGGGGCCTTTTTTTTTTTTTTATGTTGCTCATCTGTTTTCATTTCCCATTTTCCCCACTTCTTAATGCTTCACTCCTGCACCTCTCCTCCTTTTTGCCTTTCATTTATTCTAGGAACTCAGGAATGCAGGGTTGCAAGAAACCAAATTTTTCAAGGTTTGTGCCTATTTGATATGGGCTTTTAGAAGAGCTATATATTAAACAAAATAGATAAGCCCCCCAAACTCTGAAGCTGAGGACACCCTCTTGAATCAGTAATTATGGTACACGTGACACAGAGCAGCCTTCATCCACCTTTACGCCAGGAGACATCTCCTCCAGCTGATGGTGAAGACCCTGAGGTGTTTTCTTGGTGCAAATGGTCCAGAGGAGCTGGGGAGGGTTTGTGTCTTATGGAGGTGACTGAGCTCCAGTGATGACTACTCACTTTTGAGCAGAAATAGTGACTGATGGACTGACCTGCTGTGGCTGGTGGGTTCTGTGAGCCCAGCTTGGTCACCTAATGTAGACTGAAGCTCTGAACTAAGAGGATTATCAGGGATACCCTAGAGACAGTCTATCTCTGGCTTCAGTTTTTAAGAGATGTCATGAAGCTTAAGCTCTACCTCTCCTCAGAGGGAGGGAAGGTCTGCTGCTCACCTAGCTCCTCCATGAGCAGGTAAAACATGTGCTGTATGGGGTGGGCTGCCCTGAGCACCAGGGGCAGGCTGTCATGGACACCATGTCATGACAGTGTCCCAGTGAGCTGGTAGGGGTGATGATTGCAGTTTCTTTTTCAGCTGGATTCAACAGCTCCATCTTTCAAATCCAAGCATATCTTTGTATCCTTCAGGTCTCAGGACACAGAGAGCTGTACAGTTGTTATCTGAGGTAGAAACTAGGATTAAGTTTTACTGGGGAAAATAAAAGGGAAAAAAAGATTATAACCACAACATATTTTAGGATAACTTCATCCTTCCCCTCTCAATCTGATATATTATCTTCCTTTTATAGTTTTTCTAAAAATACCACACCAAATTGAACCTAGCTATGGGCTGAGCTATGCCAAGGTTAAATTTACAGTAATTAAGTTTTTTCTCAACTTCTTCCTCCTTTGCTCAGTCTTAGTTTAATTACTAAGTGGTTCAAAGACACCACCTTGCCCCAGATATTTTTCAGCTTACAAGTAAAGCTAGGTAGCCTACCAACTGGAAGTTATTGTTGAGTGCCTGTAGGTAGAAAAGAATAGCGCTTATTTCAGTAGCCAGTCATCTCTAATCAACAGTTTTCTTCTCAGTCATCATCTATGTCCAGAGACTCCTTTGCCAGTGAACCTGTGCTACCTGACAGACCTCAGGCAGGAAGGAACAACTTCTCTTTCATAAAATCTTTTTTTTTTCTCCCCTACAGCCTGGAGATGCTGGAGAGCTGCCAGCTGTGTTGGAGTCACTCTACTGACTGCAAAGGTTACACTTTGGGAAAAGCTGCACGTGCACGGAGAAAAACACAACCCACAATTTAGTACAAAATGCCATTCCTTACTCAAATGGAACAAAACTGGGATTGCACAGAGAGGGCTTTTATTTGACCAAAATGAATTTGTGCCTCTATTCAGAAGGCATAATTCCAGTAATAGCCCCTGAGGAATATCTGAAAGTGACTTGCGGTGTAGGGTTGGACTTGAGGAGGTGATTCAGTGTGCAGGGGGGGCAGGGAAAACTGTCTCCTTCCTTCTGTATATTTGAGTCAGAGGCAAAAGTTCTCCTGGTATGTGTCTCTTACTTAAACCAGCACCTGAGGCTTCAAGCTCTTCAGTGAAACACTTCTCACACCACCCTTGTTGTACACTTCTGCAGTGGGATACAAGCCAGCTCCAAAGCTCAGCAGCAGTGTTTGTGCTGTTGGGTGGCTCCAGGGGGGTACCATTGCCCTGCCCAAGGCTATGGGGCACAGCCCAGCCACGGCAAATTAAGGGTCTGTCTGTGTGTCTTCTTATACTCTGCTGTAGGTACTGGCACCCCAGTCTCTCAGTGAGGTACCACAGAGCAAGAGGAGATGCCAGCAGGAGGTTATGAGCATTTCCTTCCCCACCTTCTTCATGGTGCCTGGATGGTGTCCTCAGCTTGTCCCAGCTCTCCACACATCCCTTGGATGTGCCACCCTGACAGGTTCACACCTTGGGAGACAGGCAAGAGCTGCAAAACACCTGGGTGCAGTGGTTTGACACTAAGCACAGAAATCCTGAAGAACTCTGTTTACTCTTCATCTCTCATTGTCAGTTCCTAGAAATAATAATTCCAGGAAAGAAAATGGGTGTTTCTAATCTAAGGGGGTATTTTTTATATCGAGTAAGACATTTATCATTTTTTGTGACATTGCAAACAACTATATTTGAAAGAATGGCATGAAGGTTACCAAGTAAAGCATAAAAAGGTTTTGAAATGTCAGTATTAAGGTTGCCCTTCCTGTGTATACAGGATGACATAACTTTAATAATAAGCTTGGCTAGTCTTCCATGAGGCCCTTTCAAAAGTGGATGTTACAAGTGGTGTAGTCAGGGGTTTATAATGCAGAAAGCTTTTTTTTTCATAGGACCTCTATATAATTTCCTATTGAAATAGAAATTAGTTTTTAATTGGGTGGGAGATTTAGGAAGGGAAATGAAGTATTTATGGACTGGAAGAGCTGACTGCTGTCAAGAGGAACTAGATTGCCCCTCTCTTCTTCAGGAATAACCTAAACATGTTTTTGGAAAACACAATGCACACCCAAGAGACATTTAAATGAGCTCATGCAGGTGCCTGAAGTAATGGAGCAGTTTTGATACAGGTCTTAACCAAGTCTTTCTAGCTAACATTTTTTTCCAGAGCTACCTCAGGTGTCTTCATTGCCCTGAATTACTCTGTGCAGACGCATGACAGATGTGTGGACATCTGTGGGTGATGTTAGAGCATGGCTTTTGCAAGCAGTTGCTAAGGTACTTTGCCTGTATGGAGGCCTGCTGAATGCATCTGGCCTGGTGTCATGCAGCCAAGCAGGTTCACCCTGAGCCCACCAGTGTTTTCAGTATCCTGCAGGTATCCACCTGCACCATGTACCATTCTCCTGTAGATCCCCTCTGCCTCTGGTTAACACCTCATCTTCCACCTCACAGCTAGCACCCTGTGGGACTGCACCTGCAGCACCTGAGCTGCAGAGGGTGGGAGGACTTTACCTGGGCTTCCCTTCTTCCTACCTCAGCTGCTATTTGCAATTAGCCTGATAGCAGCTGCAGTAGCTCTGCATTTCTCCAGGTCAGTTTTTGAGGCCTGGGAGCAGCAAAGCCTCTGGAAGTGGCATGACTTTTTCCAAGCAAGAATCTCCAGTTAGGGCTACCCTTAATCTGCAGTGCACACCATTAATTTTCCAAAGGGGGAGCCCCTTGTCTGCCTGTGCACAATTTCACTCCTCTTTGTGTTGTGGTTCAAGGGTGGCACAGGCTAATTTTATGGTATCAGTAGCAGGACCCAGAGAGAGAACATCGTTTAGGTCCCTGAGGGATGTGGGGAGCAGAAAAGAGAGGGGTCAGTATTTCCCCCATTTCCTGTCATAGCATATAAAAACCAGGTGGGCAGGAAGTACACACCTTCTCCATT
>NW_009954185.1:6057421-6099657 GCF_000747805.2 Chaetura pelagica | reverse complement strand
AGGCTTGTGATTTTTATTTTCAGCTCCCACAGACTCTACAGGATCCGACTCCATCAGATGCTAGCAAGAGCTGTGGAGCCTCTACCCAAGCTGGCTCTGCCCCAAGGGACTTTTAGACACTTACATCAGTGACCACTGAAATTGGGTCTTGGATAGATTTGCTGGTTGTTGTTGGGGTTTTTTTTGTTGTTGTTGTTTTTTGTTTGTTTTGTTTTTTTTCATTATCCCATGTGTTTCTATCCTGTCTCTGTTCTATTGATCCTCTGTTAGTTTTAACTCCCAACCTTTTAAGGCTCTTGTCCTTATTCCCCTTTCTATCTTCCCCTGGAAGGCTGGAGGGGAGTAATAAAAAGCAATTCTGTTCTCTAGGTTTTATTTTGCTTTGACCACTAAACCTAGACACTTTGGAAGTCAGCATTTCAGCATGTTGTAACAAGGTCTCCATCACAAGGAAGGTGATCATGATTAGCATACCCAAATTCCTCTGGAGACTGAAATCAGGATCTATTGACTGAAATAAAGAGAAGGTCAATGCATTTGATACCAGGCAGAAAAAAAACCCCAAGATATGGATGACCACTATTAAGTACTTCTAGGGGTTGTACCTACTCTGAGATTCCACTTAGGGAGATGGGGAGGAAAAAAATCAGAAAAGTAACCTGTAAAACCAGCATCTGAATAATTGCAGTGACCTTACTTGTCATGCTCCAGACCAACTGGGTTCACAGCCTGCTCAACTAAAACTGTAGGTCAGATAGATTGGAGGACAAGGGGGCAAAGTGTTTTTTACAATTTATATATCAAAGGGGAATCCCAGTAATGAATCCCTAATGCCAAATATTTACCAGTGATCTGTTGCAGGCATTTGATTGGGGTGAAATAAATTTATTTGGTTGGGGGAAGAATCTGGAAGCTGAGTTCTCTTTGATGCAATGAATTCCTGAGTCCAATGTACGTGAGCTCGCACCTCACATCACTTCAGGTTGACTATGGCCAGGGAGTAAGACCAGATCAGAAGGATTTAAAATTTGTCTTAGGACATTTAGTACTGTAACCTGAAAAACAGAGGCTCTCACTCATGAAGACACATGCAAGCTGAAGTATTCAAGCAGTCTTTGCTACTCAGGAGGTCCTGCTGGTGCCTCAGCTTATGTGTGCACACACTAAGCCTCCTGGTGGGGCTGTTCAAACCTCTGGAAACTTTCCCTGAGTTTTCAAACACTCTTTGGTGGTCAGCAAGAAGGAATACAAATGCTCTGCTGCCACTTTCCCTTTTTTTTGTGCTCAGGATACTGGTGGATGAGAAATTCACCTGCCAGGTTCAGAATCTGCCCCAAGATCTGTTTGTCTTCGTTCCTGCATCCCTTTCTTTGTTGTTGTAGGTAAAGACTACAGGCTGCCAGGGTAAATCAGCACTGCCAGGAGCTAGGAGAGCCTGCTTTCAAGCTCGGAGGGCCATGTCTTCCAGTCATGTGAAATCCCTTTCCTCCTTAAATAAGAGCATTAGCTTTTAAAAACTGTAGCTATCAATCTGGAGGGATAAGTGAGCATGGTGAAATAAAGCGGGAATGCAGTTCACAACACCTCCATGATGCAAGGAGATAGGATTTCTGTTTTATAAATGGGACACTTGAAGCAAATCACTGAAATAAGAGAGGAATTTGGTGTTTTGTTGAGTAATCCGTGTCCCCCGTCTAGTGTTCATGCTATTAGATTTTGTCTTTCCCTCTTTTAGACAAGCAACCAATTAAAATAATTTCTTATTTAATAGCTGTCATTAAGCCCATGGATGCCAGAGCACACTCCAGTGGATGCTGAGGGGTAAGCAGTGCCAGTCAGAGACCTGCAGCCGTGCAAGCCCGGGGGGAGAGGCAGGTGAGGAGTGTCTGTGTGAATCACTCAACAAATGCCTTCTTGGGCTTTTATCACAGAAAGGTAATTAAATAGCGTAAAATCAGCCAGGACAAGACATCATGATGAAACAAAGACTGGACAAATAGCATTTGACAAATAAAATGCTGAGTGAGTGTTAGAGTGCTGAGCCCTTTCTGTCACATGTTCCATGGAATTTGGTATGCTTTGAATACTTGTTACTTGACCAACTTTAATGCAAACCTTCCATGTATTTTGTACATAACCTCTTATGCTGAGATTGTTTCAGAGTGCAGCTATTCTGAATAAATTTTTTCTGTAAGCCATTATTATGGTTATTGCTTCTTGGTTTTTAATATTCAAGAGAAAATGAATGAAATCTTCATCACCCTCCATATACTCTGTCTTGCTCAAGATAGATTATCTCTATTTTGGGGATTCACCTTCTCCCAGATCAACATAATGGAGTGCTGCTGTGCAAAGGACAGTGGTCCTCAGGTGAAATGTGCTTTTTTTCACCCCTTTTATTGTCTGATTGTATTGGCTTATAGCTCCTCCCCCGTGCAAACTCATTCTCAGTCTTATGAAAATGAAAGATAGCATACAGCAGTTCACACGCTGATTAGTCATGGTCAGAGGGAATTTCTTTTTTGACTGCTCAGAGAAAAAGATATCATTAGATGCTGGAGAACAGCAGCATTTGCTATTGAAATATCTGAATCATGAGTCCAGAACTGAGCTTGAATCTTAGTCATCACAGATAGTCCCTTTTTCCTTGTGTTACAGGAAATTTGTTTCTAGTTTCAGTTTCCAAAGTCTAAGTCTCTCTTCTTTATTCCCCTTTCCAACTTCCCGTAGGAGGTAAAACATGAGGGAAGAACAGGAAAGTATTTATATACAAAACCGAGGATGGCAGGGATATGGGAAAGGCAAGGCCACTCCAGGGGAGAGGTCCAGGGCTCCTCACAGCACCCGATGCAGTTGGATTCTGGAGCGAGCACGTGGGAAGCTGCAGGAACCAGCAGCAGCCCTGGCCCAGAAGAAGGAGCAGGAAGGGAGAACAGACCCCTTCCCCCTCTCCTGGCTTTTCTAGGCTGTGACAGGGAGCAGGCGGGACCGGCTCTCCTTAGGACCTGGAAAGACTGGAAGGGGTAAGGAGAGTGGGAAGTTTTCTTCCCCGAAGTTTTACCCTTCTTCCTTGTGCTCTGGCAAATTTGTTTCTAGTTTCAATTTCCAAAGTTTAAGTCTCTCTTCCTTATTCCCCTTCTGTCTTCCCTTGGGAGGGTGGAGGGAGGTAACAGGGAGCAATTCCGTCTTCCGTGTCCCATTCTGTCTTCCCTTGGGAGGGTGGAGGGGGAGGGAAGTAACAGGGAGCAATTCCGTCTTCCGTGGTTTTTTGGGATTCACGTTTAACATTGAAACCAGGACAGAATAATTGCTACCCAACGTGGGACACGAAATTGAGGTTTAATTTTGAAAGACTGTAAGTTTGGAAACTGAAAATTTATTTTGAAGTGGCGGTTCTCACGTGGATTCGTCGAAAACAAGTTTTAGCAGAGGCGTGGCTGTCGCTGTGTTTTTTTAGTTGTGTGTTGTGTTTGTTTGAGTGTCCCAGCCCTGCTGGGCGGGGAGGAGCCGGCGCGGGCAGCGGCGGCCTCGTCGTGCGGCGCTTCGGGCAGGAGCACGTGTCGGGAATGCGCCTGGAGCGCGGTAACCCTGGACTCACAGGCAGGCTGCGGGACAAAGCGTGCAGCCCTGCTGCGATGGGCCTGGGGTGGGGCTGGTTGGTTGTAAGTGCGATGGGAGCGCACAGTGTAGCCTGGTGGCCCAGAGGGCCGGGGACAGGCTGGGGTGCGGCAAGCGCAGCGTTAGCGGAGTGGCTGGAAAAGCGGTTCTCGGCGTGGCTGTGGCCTCGCCCCGAGCGCTGCCTGCTCGTCTGGGCTCCGCGGTGTACGGGGGGATTGAAAAAACGGGTAGATGTGGCACTTGAGGGCGTGCTCTGGTGGCAGAGGTTGTAGGGGTTCTTGTGGGGGTGTTTTCTGCAGAAGTGTGTGGTTGTTTGGTTTTATTTATTTTTGTGTGCTGATGGTTGGACTCGGTGGTCTCAGAGGTCATTTCCAACCATGATGATTCTGCAATTCTGTGATACTAGAATGTGTCCAAAGGAGGGCAAAAAAAAGAGATGATGAAAACACTAGAGGACGTGATTTAGGAAGAGCAGCTGAGGATACTGGGATTGTTAATCTCAGAGAAGACGAGACTGAAGGAAGACCCCATTGCTGCCTTCCTCAGGGAGGGCAGCAGAGAGGGAGGTGCTTCTCTCTCTGGTGTCTGGTGGTAGTACGTGAGGGACTGGCTTGAGGCTGCATAAGGGAAAGTTCAGGTGGGATGTTAGGGAAAAGCTCTGCACTGAGAGGGTGGTGAAGCACTGGAACAGCCTCCCAGGGAAGGTGACATGGCCCCATGCCTGTCGGTGTCCAAGAAGCATTAATGCTTTTGGATGTGTGGTTTAACTTTTAGATTGCCCTGTGTGGAGTTGGGAGTCAAGACTTGATGACCCTCATGGGGTCAGGACATTCTGATGCTGGGAAGTATCTCCTGTGTGCATAATTTGCAGTAGAGCTTCAGACCAGATCTGATCCTTCTGCTGCAGTACCCCATACCTTACATGTTACCTTGCTGTTCCTATGCAAAGAGGCCTCTGCCTTCCCCTGCGCTGGTGAGCCCAGCAGCTTAAACAATTTCTGCTCAGTTAAGCACACCTTAGTTTGTCTTTGTCTTCTTGAGCAAGGATACTTTCTTCTTCCATGCTGTTTCATTGCATGGGAAGTACTCTTTACCTGCTGTCCATACAAACTGTGTGTCCAGCCATTTGTGGCTGACTTTGTCTATCTGTGCCTTTACAGCAGGGTTCAGAGTGAGATGTGGAGGTGACAAATCAGGAAGCTGCCCTGTCTATCCATGAGAGGTTTGCCAGGGTGAGCTGTGTTCCCTCCCTCTTACTGTCTAGTTACTAAGTGAGGTTCCAGCCAGTTCAGGTGCACAAAAAAGTGTTGTGAACAAGAAGGAAATCCAAAAAGCCACTACTTCTGAGACTTACTTCTGTACCCATCCTGCTTTTTGCATTATGTCCTTGAGGTCCAATGGCATTAAAAGCACCTATTAATGTCCTCCTTATTTGAGGACAGAGGAGTTGGGAAAAGTAGCTTACTTGCTATCTGTACTAGGAGCTCCTTCCTGAACTTCTGAGAATTTGGAGGGACTAGAGGGACAGTTTCACAAGCCAGAGAAACCTCAGTATTGAATAAAGCAATCAGCAGGCATGTGTAAGCAGTTGGCTGCAAATGTCTTGGCCAGAAGGTTATGCCAGCCATGCAAAGCATCCAAAGGGAAAACATGTAAAAGCCACACTTTTGACTTGAGTATTTGATGCAGAAAATAGTCTCTGTTGCACTAAAGATAATTAGCTTCCCTTCCTGAATTCACCTGTGCTGGCATTGGCAGATGATCACCCTCCAGTCCTGCTGTTTTTTGGCTGTACTTCCCAGTACCAGTCCCTAGCAACCCTGCTTGGTGGGGACAGTTGCTGTGCAGCAGACAACAGCTGTAAAATACCTCGGTAGATCTCAACAATGAAAATCTAATTGTGTTATTCAATCATGCAATGACTGGCTTTCATCTCTACAAATAATGCAGCACAAATGACTCGATTCATAACTCAGAGGAAGTATTTAATAATTTTTCTGAACTTTTTTGAAGAGAACAACTAACTGTTAACTTTCTCCTTACTATATTTCTCTTATTTTGAAATTATATCACTTACATGTGAATGCTTCAGTGCCCATGTAATTTCCCTACTTGTATTTTTGAAAAGAAGAATGACAGAATGACTAATATTTTCAAAATTATATGCTGTGACAATTAAAAGGAAAAGGGACCCATATATTATTTACTCAAGAAAAATATTTTTTTTAGATTACCCTCCCTCCCCCCCCCCCCCCCTCCTTTAAAATAAAATTGCATTTCTTCAAGTTCCTACCCATCTCATTGACATCTCAAGCTGTAAATTACCTGCATAACACAACCCCATTAATTTAATATGTTAGGACACATCAGGGCACAGCTCTACCCAGGAAGCAGAGTACAGCCCTGCCCGTGTTCACCGTACAGCAGCAATAATCTGCAGGCATGCACAGCAGAAGCAGTTAGATAAGAACCACTAAGTAACTGTAGGCAGTGCACACAAGAGTTAGTGCTCACTTTAACCTTCGGTGTTCAAATGGTAATGTTATTTAGTTAAGACCCATTTTACTGGGTTCTTGTAGTCTGCTCCTTTTTCTCACTGGATTTGACAAAAAATATTGGCGTAAAGATTTAAATCCTGATCGTGTTTCATCCGTGTTTTAACACCAGAACATAAACTGAAGTCCCAGTTTCATCTGCTTTAATTGTTTTTGTGCTCCTTTGAAGGGAGATGCTTTCCTGAAGCTATCAGGGTCTGTATGCTAGTTAAAGTGGTCTTCAGTTGTGCATGAAGGCTTGCAGAAGCACGAGCAGAGTGGGATTCATCTGTTCCAACGGGTAGTTTTCATCATGGCATCAGAGAGAATATTTCCCTCCAGTACATTTCTTAGTGCTTTGCACTGCCTTGTTTTCATTACCCTTCGCGTTGCCTCGCTCTCTTCCCGGGAAGCTCACATGCGAGGCTGATTTCTTCTTTTCTTTGCCTTCCCTAAAGGAATGCCCCTGCTCAGGTATCCGCATCTCTTGCAGCCACCACAACAAGCAGCAGCTCTTTGAAGCAGAAGCTGAGGAGAGAGCCCTTGCGTTGTTTTAGAAATCCAGTGGGCTTGGCTGGCTTTGTGGCTTTAGGCAACTGTGTGGAAGCAATTGCCCCAAGTCCAAAGAATGATTCAGGTCTTTTAGAGATTTCTCTTTTTTTTTCTTTTTTTTCCTTTTTTTTCTTTTTTTTCCCTTTCTTTTTTCCTTTTTTCTTTTTCTTTCAGATCAAACAAGCAGCAGTTCTTCATTTAAATGATCTCAATCATGATGTGAGTAGGAAGGCGCCTTCCATAGTTAGCATTGTGAGGGAGAAACCTGATAATTCATTTATTCCATGATAATAGCAAGGGTAGCTTTAAGGTTTTTACCATCTGTGCTCCTATGGGAAGGAGGAGCAAAGCCAATACAAATTTAACCTTCAGATTTATGCTTCTGTGCTTCTCCATTGTGCCTCTAAAGTTCTTTGGAAAAAAATCTGTAACCATTTCACTACTTTATGAGAAGAAAAACTACAACTTCCAGGCTACATTTTTATTTTATATCTGCAGGATTTCATTTAATTTTAGACTTTAATAACTATTCAAGACAAGGTGTATATTTAGTGAGTGTTAAGTTTGATCACATCTGTTTTCTGTGTGACCAAAATACCCAAACCTAACATTAAATGCTGTATGTGTCTTCAAATCTTTATCTGCTAGCAAGTAATCTCAGAGTATTATAGAATACACAAATAGAAAAGTGCAAGATGTAATTTATGTTTACTTGCTTTTACAAGGACAAAGCTCTTGTTGAAGTGGGAGTGGGGACCTGAGGCAAAAGGAAACTGTTAGCACAGTTACACACCAAAGTTTAGCATAAAAAGCTGTATTGATTTGTAGCTTCATCTGGATTTATGGACAGATCACCTAGGAGAAACCAGTGATGTCTGAAAGTGGGCGGATGGCCTATGGGCCTGGCATCAGTTTATTAGGTGAAGATCAAAATGCAACTGCGTCCAGGAAGGGTCAGTGAGCTGACTGGGAAGGACTGAAGTTCCTTAGCACATTGTAAAATGATTATAGGTTCAAGGTTAATATAAAAAGTGGCTGCAAAGTTTGGGGCAGGCTCTAGGGAGAAAAACCAGTTAATGTTGTGAGAGCCAGGGATGGGGTCATGAAAAATTGTGAACTACTTTGCTTCTTTTTCATCTAAGTCCGTATCAGATGAGGGAAACATTTCACATGTATTTTATTGCATATGAACACTTGCTAACTACACTGCAAATGTTTAATCATTGTTACTTGTTAGTGAGCTTGCTCCAAAAAATGGGGTCTTCAGGGGCAAAATAGATAAAATTAGATAAAAGTTTAAAAATAAAAGCAGTATGCACAGTTTAGATGAGGTTAGAGTTCAGTTTAGCATTATACAATGTATTTGGTAGAACAAGCTTTATGATGAGGTGGGGTAGAAAGAGATAATTTTCATATAGACCTACTTACTGTTGGGAGCCATGGGATTCTCTGGCTGTGTTACATGGTGGGGCACAGAATCTGTCCCATGGAGAAAAACAGCAATATGGGAACACCTGAACTGTGCTTCCCCAAGATACTCCCTTGCAGCCCTTCCAAAACCCAGATGAGTCCTACCAGAAATAAAAGATATATTAACTGTGTCTTGAGAACAAAGACACTTAAAGTAGGTCTACATGAAGCAGCTTGGCTCTGCAAGGGTTAAGGTTATCTGAGCACCTCTGCACTGCATGGACTCAGCTGCTTGTTTTGGTCCTGACTGAGGAAATTTCTGGCATTGCAGCAATGAGCATTGCAGCAATGGTTATCCATCCTTTGCTTTCCACATAATGCTGCCACTGTGTGGTTTAATTTGCTGCAGGTAATATTTTGCCTTTATGCAGGTGATCTGCTTCTTCATCACAGTAGACAGTGCAGAGCTGCTTGTAGATGCCTCTGGCTTTTCAAGTGAGAGTGTTCAGGCTTTGGCCTGTGAAAAGTTGACCTTTTCCCTGGAAAAAGGTGAAGAAGCACTTGGTTTCATTCTCACCAGCCTTTCCTTTGAGGAGAACCCTTGGCCTTTCCGACTATCCCTGATCCTTCAACAGCTACCTCTTTTGGGAGGAGAGAGGCTGGGCAGGGCTGCTCCATTCTACTTGCTGTGCCTGGCCCAGCTGAGGAACAAAAGGGGTAACCAAGTTTTTGTCTCCTGGGCATCAGGAGGCACCCAGTTGTTTGCCAAGAGCCATGACAGAGCACCTCCTTCATAAACCATGGTAAAATAAAAAAGAAACTTTCATCTGAGTAGGCTGCTGCTAGGGCAGTGAATGTCAATGAACGCTTTTGCTAAGAGGGATCTCAAGGGAGTCATATAGGAGCTGTGGTACCCATGCCTTTCCTCCTCAAACTCAAAGTGAGTTTCCTCTAGCAAGAGAGCTCAAAAAAATGTGTACTTTGCAATGTTCTTGATAGCAATTTCTGCTTAGGATAAAAATGGCAAGTTTTTCTTACAAGTTCCCCATCTAGGCAAGTACTTGGGACCACTTCTCATGAAAATCCGTGAACTGAAGCTTTGTTATCACCTCCCACTGGTACAAGAGAAGACACGCTTAGCATTGAAAGGGATGTAAAATTAGAGAGATTGCAAACCTAGTTCCACTATGATGTTTTTGTAAGTTGGCTAATTGTTGTTAGTGAATTAAGAACTCAGAGTCAGCTTCATGCCTGATGTCTTTGTAGGGATTTGAAGAAAAAAACCCCTAAAACAAGCAGTAATGCACTTAGACAATTGTACAATGTTATGGCTGGGAGGAAGAATTGTCTGCCTAATTTCTATCTGGATATTGTGGAGGAAAAAATGTTATTAGAAAAGATTTTATTCGTGCATGTTGCTGGCTAAAAGAGAGGAACTCAGTAGTTTATTTCTGTGTATGGGTATGAGCATAAATATGCCCTTGAGTCTTCCTGTTTCAAGGTTAAATAAAAGCAGTTGCGCAGGCTTCTGTCATATAAATCACCTGATAGAAATAGAATAACCCCCCAAAAAGCACAAATACCACATATTCACAGGAAGGTTTAATTAACCTTTAAGCTACAGTATAAGCATTTTCATAAGAAAGGGTTAAGGCTTCATGAGAAATTTTGAGCTTTGTAAGTATTTACATACTCATAAAGGAAATGATCACTTAAATACTCCTTTTCATGAAAACCCACCTAGTACCTAACATTCCTCAGAAATAACTGTCTGGGGTACAAGAGAGAAGACAGCCGGTAACTTAAAAAATACTCAGTCAAGCCATAGTAATAAAACTCTTCACAGAAGACCGAACCCTTCCACGGAATGTGGGATGGCTTTGCCCTTTTGCGAGGCTGTAGCCTGTGCTCTGTGTCTGACACTTCCCATCCTGTGTCCTGGGTGGTGCTCAGAGCAAAAACAGTTGAAAGGAGGTCCCCTGGGACTCAGCAACACACATTAAAAAGGGTTGCTGCTGTC
Organism: Chaetura pelagica; assembly: GCF_000747805.2. Classification (NCBI taxonomy): domain Eukaryota; kingdom Metazoa; phylum Chordata; class Aves; order Apodiformes; family Apodidae; genus Chaetura; species Chaetura pelagica. The sequence continues at coordinate 6,089,523 of NW_009954185.1, read as the reverse complement.
CACTTTGTAGACTCAAAAGTATCAACAAGCTCTGAAAAATCAGAGAAACAGAAAGCAAGTATATCAAGGAAAAAAATTGACTAGCTTTTACTTAATTTTAACTTATTTCAGGACTGAAGTGATTGCCATCTGATGAACACCGACTGAAATTTGCCGAGGCTGAACTGTACTCTACTCTGCCACTTGAAAACCAGTTGTCTATATATCCAAGCCGTGGTGTTAGGTCCACCTAGAAAGTTGGCTAATGACTGCCCACATCATTCTTAAAACAAATCTCAGACTTCAGTATGTGAAAAGCTGCCTCTGCTGCTCTGTCTAAGCCTTTAGAAAACAGGCAAGCCTCAAGGAGCTCATCCAGAAATCTCTGAAGGAGTTCATCCTTCAGTCATGCAAATTCCTGCACACTTGAGTAACTTAAATAACAGCAGCAACCCCCTTTGTATATGTGTGGGATCAGTTTCCGGGCTGCATAACAAATCACACGGTGCTGTTGAGTTCACCAGCTTTACCTGTACATAGTTTGTTGCTTGGAGCTGCCCAGTACCTGGGACCAGACTTCCAGGAATATGAACACGAGATATGTGAACTTGGACATTGTCTCACTACAGATACTTAACCAGGAGCATGCAGGGCAAGTGATTCCGTTTCTGCTGAATTAACCGAAATGCACAATTTTGAGTTTTTGAAGGCTCTTCCCTTTTGTGCTGGGCTTGAGTCAGTTACGAAGATACTCAATCCTTCCTAGACCCTACTGCAATATTAACCCCTAGGTGCTATGAAGCAGCAGGATGAGTTGATGTGTCTGCTGTGTCACACAGCCAGGGCAGGTTTGATTACTGGTAGAAGACCAAAAGCCAGACTCACAGTAAATTATTGAAGCAGGGTCCTGCGCCTGCTGACTGTCATGCTAATGATAGGAGCATGGCATAAATCTTTGCATCGAATGGTTTATGTGTTGCAGTCATATATTTCCTTGGGAGAGCTGTGGAGAGGAATACAAAGGAAAGCAGCAAACTTCAAACTTTGAGTAGGCAGTAGCCTCCCTGGCAATGCTTTGGCACAGGTGTGTTTTGTTATCTTTTTGCTGGTTACTGTTTGGTGATCATCCAGAAGTCACATTTTACTTTGGGGTGAGAAGGTTTTTAACATCTCTCAGCCAATTACACCTCAAATTACATGTCCTTACTAACACACTTTTTCATTAAAGAAACAAAGAATATTTTCTTCCAAATGCACACTTCCTGATGTTGCCTAGATACAAATTTCTGCTTCTGCTCCCCATCCCTCCATCATCTGCCACAAGGTGCTGGATATTGCTGGGCTCAAGTCCTGTAGATTAAAAAAGCCACTTTATTTGTAATCAGGGATGTTTGCAGCTCGCTTCTCCATTTTTATCCACAAGGATAGCTGCAGATTTGGTTTGACAAGCCATAACTAATTTATTTGAGGTAAATTATATGAAAGCAGTTATCGTATTAGCTGTGCTCACAGCTCCGCCTCTCATATTGTATTTTTTGTTTCTGGTCTCTAGTTATAATAGGGTTGGTTTTTTTAGCTTTTTATTTTACCCAGATGCTAAGGATTAGAAAATGGCTTTTTAGTTTTTAGTGTAATTGCATTTTATACTGCCTGGGCAGCCTTTATTTAAGAATCTCAAAGTGCTTTGAAAATGTTCCTTAATGAAGCTTCACAAAACTTGAGTAAGGGAGGTAAATATTTTTATTACCATGGTTTTATAGGTGAGTGAACAGATAGACAGGAAGCTGTAGGGTATTGCAAACGCTCTCCAGAAAATAATTGGTACAGAATTCAAGAGCAGGCTTGTTTAAAAAAAAAGGTTTAAATTTGCATGGAGAACATCTATTAGCAATTTTTGAGGAAAAAATATAAAGTTGACAATTGCTACAATAGCCATACTTTTCAGTTATCAGTCAAAACTTCTAAGTTTTTGACAAAATGAAATAAATACTAAAGAAGAATAAAGAAATTTGACTGCTTACACCGAGGACAAGCAGAACAAATACACAGATAAACTAAATTTTCTTCAAAGAATTCCTGTCATCTGGGTTTAGATGATCTTTTCCAGGGAACTAGCAGGAAGACGAGAGGACATGGCCTTAAGCTGCTCCAGGTGGGGTTTAGGTTGGATATTAGGAAGCACTTCCTCACAGAGAGGGTGATTAGACACTGGAATGGACTTCCCAGGTAAGTGGTGGAGGCACCATCCCTGGATGTGTTCAAGGAAAGGCTGGATGTGGCATTTAGTGCCATGGTCTAGCCAGTATGGTGGTGTTGGTCATAGGCTGGACTTGATGATCTTAAAGATCTTTTCCAGCCTTGGTGATTCTGTGATTCTTTCTCTTTTTTATTGGCATTTTTTTATATTATTAGGAATTTCTCACCAAACTTACCAAATTACTGAATCGTTTTTAGAATCTGTGAGTCGCATCCTTCGGATATTCGGCTGCTTTCACTTGTGTAGTTTGCTTAGGTGGTTCTGAAAACTCTGTGTGAATGTTGGAAGCTGAATTGCTTCATTTTTTAATTCAGGTCAGATTTAGTTTTATCAGTGTCATGGTCCTACTGCAATCCAGTGTCAAGAAGTTCAAACTAATGATTCAGTTTTATTTTTAGATTTTAAAAAAATGGTCTGAGCCAGTCTGAATTCTGCCCTTGTTTGTGTTTGCCCTGGTTTTAACTCTGTTTGTTTGCTTTCTTGTTTTCTCCTCCTCTTTTTTCTTTTTAAAATTATTTTTAAATACAGGGAAAGTGTGAGGAAAAGCTTCAAAGAAGAGAACACATAAGAATAGTTACTTCAACTAGTTTTAATTTTTTTTTTGTTATCTTTCCTGTTTTTCACCCAGCATCTTCTTCATAGGCCACCTGGCATGGGCTTATGGCCACCTGGTGCTCCAGCAGATGCTGAGCACTCAAGGAGTAAACCATCCCTGTACCACAACATTTGCAAACACGTAGCTCAGCAGCCTTTTCTGGGTTTGGATTTTACCCAGCATGATGGCCATGTGGGAGGTTTCCAACCCACACACTTGCACCTCACCTTTGCTCCACTGCCAGCCAAATGTTGGCATTTGAGGCAGCAGGAGTTGCGGGTCTGTATGGGGCAACAAAAAGCTGTATCCCTTTTGGCTGATGCTAGTGGCACACGCTCATGGAACCCCCTTTTTCCTCAGGTACATCAACCTACCTGTACACCAAACTTATAGCCTAATGTCCCCAGCCGAGTGTTTATGTTGATGCTCTTCATCAGCTAGGCTGCAATCTCTGGAAGTGGAGATTACCCTGAGCAGCTGGCCTTCTCCCGAGTGAGAAACTTGTTCTAAAGCATGAAACTATGCCTACTGTGGTCTGGGAAGAAGCAGGGCTTTATTAATTACACTTTAAGAGCATATGAAAAATTAATAATTGCACTGCTAGCACTGTTAATATGTGTGCAGTTATAGAGTCTGGTTTGTAAAACACTGATAAAATATTTACTTGGTGCTGTGGTGACCACTTAAAATGGAAGCATTTTTGCTGTCTTGCAACTCTGCTTAAAAATTAGAAAATTATTTATCATACTCTACTGGAGCCAAAATTCAGTGAGGGAATATGCTCCTGGCTTCAGGTGCTTATGGCCTTTCCATGTTGAATTAGATCATTAGAGATTAGATAATCCATTAATCCTCAATGTTTAAGGTGATTAGCTGATAATCTGTATTTACCCCTTGAAGGCTAAGAGTCACTCTGGGAGGCTACTTTTCCCTGTAGTGCTCATACATGTCTCAAAGGAGGGTTGTACAGGGACTCTGCTCTGCCCCCAGATAAGGACCAAGAACATGCCACCCTCTCTCCACACTGGATCTGCCTTCCAGCTGTCTGGCAGCCAGAGCCCTGTGGCTCTTGCTCCACATGGCTTGCTTGTCTTTTTGTGGAGCTAAATTCCCTCCCACCGAGACAAGCTGGCTTTTCTAATTGTTCATTTTTGTGTGTGTGAACTTAGCAATCATGAAAGGAGCTGTGCTGGCAGGCCTGGAGAGGGAAGTTCTCTGTTTAAGCAGAGAGCCGGAGCAGTGTAGGTGGAGATGACCGTGTACCTCATATGATGCCCCACCAGTGGGTCTCCATGACTTGAGTGACTGGGTCTGAAGGAGTACTAGGGAAAAAGCAGGACTGGCCCAGGCACTGTGGTCTCTTGTTAACACTTCCTCACTGGGCTGTGGTGGGGCAGTTGGGGTGGAGGATGGGCATGTCCTAATGAAAAATACCCCATGTTTTTAGAAGGTAGCTGCAAGTAAACACTAAAAATGAAAAAAAAAAAAAAAAAGGGAGGCAGCCTTAGCAAAGCAGAGGTCACCATGAAAATGTCTCTGATGTTCATAAGAAAGTTTGTTTGAAAGAGGGCACAAGGAGATGCTCTTTTGCAGAACTTAATCTTGGTCCAGCAAAACTCTGGGATGGTGATGTCCCAGTGAGCACTCCCCAGGTTTCAACTCTTCTTGCTGTCAGCAAACACAGATAAGGCTAGCACCCCTTCTCCTAAGCTCTCTTCATGGCTTGCCCTAAATGTGCCCCTTTTGCATGTAATTTCCTTTAATTTACTAACTTCTGACAAGGTCTAATGATTTGTATTCTTCTAAAGCCCTTTTTGCTTCTTGAGTTTCTTTAACTTCCTTTCTTCTGTGAGCATCTCTTCTGAGGGATATCCTCTGGCCTCTGAAGTTGATAATACTTCATCTATGTGCCCAAAAGTCAACCAAGATGTTAGATGCAGGTGGGAATGAAAGGAGAAGGCAGCAATAAAATGAGAATTAATGATGAATGGAAGTTAAACTTCTAAAAAATGAATGCAGAACAGTAGGGATGAATCAGAACTGACAGAAAATCCAGTTGTTCTTTCTACAAACAAGCCAGTACTTTAAACACTTCATCTGGTACTATTGAAGTCAACAAAATTTGGCTGTTTCTGTAAGGAAAAGCCTGTGGTTAAAACTGATTTGAAAAGAGTAATTGAAAAATGTCAGACAAAATGTCAGTACTTTGAAGAAAGGAGAGGGAAAACTGAGGGGTTGGAGTCATAGTACTGAGTTTCAGTTGTTAATGCTTAATAAATAACACCAATTTTTAGGAAACTATGTGAGAAACTTGGTATGAGTGGGTATTCCCAAACTACTTGTTACAAGTGAGTTCACAAAATGGGGAACTATGCCTACAAATAAGCTCTGTTAGCAGACCCGAATCCTGCTCCCAGTCAGTGAAACCCACAGAGCTCCTGCCATTGGGTTTGTCATGGAATTAAGACTGGGGAAGGGGTCAAACTGCAATACAGTTGCTCCTCCTGTATAATGCTATATATCACAGTAACACTATCTATAATTAATAGATTCATTTGGCTCAGTGGGAATTACTCACAGTGGAGGATGCTATTCTGCATGAGTGAGACGATTGCAATCAGGGCTGCAAAAAACAGCATCCGAGTCTCTAACCTGCGTTGGGGCTGGCAAGGAGTGGCAGAATGATGGGCTTCCCAGAGAGTTTTATTGGAACTTTGGGGATGTTTCAGGGAAGAAGCTGTTGAAAGTTTACAGCAACGCACTGTGGAAAGGTGATCTGACAGGATCTGAGAGCCAGGAAGAGCTGATCACATTGATTTACAAGAGAGGAAAGAATACACGTCAAACCAGGGACCAATCTCTTTACTGAATACTGAAAATACAATATTGGCCAAGGTACAGCAATGGCATTAAGGTAGCTGTTGAGGAAATTAGAATCAAAAGTATGGAGCCCTGAAAGATCATTTGATTTTAAAGAGACGTGTGATTTTTTCTGGGAGAGAAGGAAGTGCATTTTCTCCTCTCAATCCACAACCACCTGATGTTGTGATCAAGTATGAAAATGATTTGGCAGTCAGCCAGAAATTTTGTTGGGCAGGTTTATTGACTAGAGAATAAAGACCCATACTTTAGCTCTTTCATCCTTATTTTATAGATTATTTTTTTTTTAAATTTTTATTTTTTTAATCATGTTTTTACCAACTTTTTGCTAATGAATACAAAGCCCAGGTGTACTTTGGATGCACATCTTGTTGTGGTGAAAATGTCCCAACTGGAAAAGGACAGATGTTTTGCTAGAGAATGTACCTAGAAAGGTGTTTAAAGCATGACATAATACATAATCAAGCAATCACCACAAATGAAAAGAAAAACATAAAATACCTGTGTTCACAGGAAGTGGATTTAGTACTGAGCTGACAGCACAAGAGACAGCAATCCTCCAACTCAGAGCAAATTCAACACTAAACTGGAAAGATGACATCTTACAGATGCAATAATATTAATAGCTGTGCAGTTAGTATGAAAACAAGTTCCACACACAGAAATCCCAAGGTAAAATTAATTGTGTTTGTGTAATAGGCATTTATAACCCTGGTGTGGACAGTTTGACCAGAAGTTGTTTGCTAGCAGGGGGGCAATCCTCCTACATGGCAAGTGGCCTTTGGCAGGAGATCACGTAAAACCACTGAGAGTAGCTCACATGCCATTGGGGGAAAAAGCACGTTGGCAAAAGGCTTGCTTTGTGCCCCTCACACTTTCATTCCAGATAATATTTCAGATTACTTGAAAAATTTGACTTGCATCACTCTGATGGTGCAGTATAATTGAGATGTGGATGCCATGTCTACAGATGATGTCAGTGCTAGTATTTAATGGATAGTGATGGACAAGATCATCATCTGTTATTGTTCTGGGCAGCAGCAGCATATGTTGTCTTGAGCCAACACTTTAGCAATTGGTGAGAGCAAATATTGCTTACCTTTGGAAGGCATTTAGAAACCTGTCTGTGGACATCAGGATTCAGATTCGCATGCCAGTAATGCATATGACATGTAATAAGCACAAGCTTCTCTGTCATATGGCTTTTATCTCACTTTATAGCATATATTAATTACTGGCGTGACTATATTTTTTAAACCTGCTTAAGCAATAGTAGGCTGTACTTGCATGCCAACAAATATAATTAGGTTGCTTTCACTTGGCACAGATTTGACTGTGCTAGCTACAAAGAGGCAATGATCACCTTCTGCTGAAGAAAAGGAGGGCAGAGAAGCAGAGAGAAACTGGATGTGAAGTGTTAGTTAATGGCGTAATATGCATGTTGCATTCAGTCCTGTTTTTCTGCTCTCCCTTTGTAGGTAGTTCTGTAACTATCTTGGGTTTAGCCTGAAACACAACTCTATTCAGACAGATACATCATGTAAACCAGAGCAGCCCCATTCTCATTTAAACTACATAAGGTGTGGGACATTAGTTTATTCTCTTGGCTGATGGGATTTGCCTGTAAAACACTGAAATCTGCATAAACACTGTACCTCTCAAATAACTGAATTCACTAAACCAGCTCTATTTTTGCGCCTACATGTGAATTGGGTCTTGACATGTGAATTTGTTCCCTGGTTGCATAACCAACTTGAACTGTGATAATCTACATCAAAGAAAATATGAATTTCCTGTAAAGGGAGAAAAGATTTTATCCTGAATCTTTTCTGCAGGTGATGGGGTTGCTTTCTAGATACACAGCCTTCACTTCATCATCCTTTTAGTCTTTTGAGTGGAGTTCTGTGTTTCTGCTCTTTTGGGTTTTTTCTAGATTCTGGGTGAAATCATGCTTCCAGGCTGGACAATGGCTTGGAACAGGCCAGTTCCAGTGAGAGGACTGGGAGCTAAGCCCAGGGCTCCTGAACCCTGGTTCAGCATCTTCATGAGAAATCTGTCTCACCTCTCCTACTCACTTTTATTTCCCTTCTCCACTACGGTGATTTGAGAAAAAGAGAGGGGAAAAAAAAAAGAAAAAGAAAGAAAACTTTGTGGCACGTCAATATTTGTCTCAATTCATTGTCTTGCATGATGACTCACAGTCAAAATAGTGCTGCAGTAACATTTGACATGCCACACTGGAACTGCTTCTGAACTGCTGCTACAATGTGCTATTTCCATCCATAAGATTATGGGGGAATTAAAAAAGCAGATCTTTTGACACAATTCAATATAGCAACTTCAATGTATTGTGCTACTTGATGCCACGGAGTCACTACTAAATGGGCTGTTTGACACGATGCATTATAAGGGATTTAGAAGTGTCATGTATAAGTACTTTATATTCTTTGTGATGCAAATGAAAAAGGATATATCCTGGAAAAATACTAGGAGTATTGCAGACAACATTAGTCCAACTGTGTTTCTCTACACAGCCATGTCATACAGTCTGGGTCAAATTCTGATCCTTGCTGATAACCATAATTAGAGCCAAGCAATAGTATCCTAACAGCTAGAAGATCCTGTATTCCAGCAATATTAAAACAACAGGTGCTGTGTGCCAAACAGCTGGTAGGAAGCAATACGCAATTAAGAGAAAATAATGACACCAAACTTTTAGGTCACACATTTCTCCCATGTCTTTCAAAATTCTCGTGTTGTCTGGCTACCACTCAGGGCAGTTGGCAAAGCTTCCCTTACCCAGTTCCCTTCAGGACAGCTGCAGCTGATCCATGCTCACTTGCACTGCAATTGCAGACAAAGGGAGAGAGGAACCAATGAAATTGGGTAATTATAGACTTTTGGCACTGGTGGCAGAATATGTGAAAAGGAGTTTTTAATGTCACGAGCACAGAGTTTACACTATGTGGACTATTTTAAAAATGTGGCCGCCAGCTGCAAATGGTGAAGGAAACCACTCGTTGTCCTGTGAGCATGTGACCCTACATCTCACAGTGAAGGCCCCATTTTCAAGTCATGGTGCTCAGCACCAAAGTGGTCCTCACCTCATGCTCAGTGTCCATCGTGCTTATTCAGAGCTGAGAAATCCTTTTAATTTTTCAATGCCATTGCATGGCACTCGCATCACTGTGCTTGCATTGCTTTGCAAGGATCTCGTCTGGGTTTTGAAGGACCCTTCCCCAGAATGCGTGCAGCTCTATTCTGTGCCTTTACATCAGAGAGGTAGAAGCTCCTTTGACTCCAAATGTCATGTTTTGGAGGCCTCTCTTCCCAGGTCAAAATCCTTCCATCTGGCTCGCAGTTACTGTGCTCTGACTCCTCAGTCTTCCTTTCAAGTAGTCTAGGAACATGATGTGATGGTGGTGGAGCAGAGAGCAAAGGGGATGGAGCAGCCTTGCTTGCACCTTCCAAGGCTTTTGCAGTGCTCTGGTCTTCAGTGACTGAACTTGCTGTCCTCCAACTGGTGTGGATGCTCTCAAGAGCAGGTTTCTGACAACATGCCACGCCTCATGTTATTTGAAGACAAATACCACATGGGGACAGTATAAATGTATTCTCTGGGAAAACTGAGGTAGAGTCTCTTTTTCACTGCTCCTTCCTTTTTTTCTCTTGGAGACTGGGCTCTTTTGTGTTAGTTATTTTTCTTGGTTTTAATCTTCTGAGGCAAAGGAACCAAGCCATTCAGCTTAACACTAAATAGTGTGTTGTCCTCACCCCGACCTCCTGGGCTCACAAGACAGGATGCAACTTTTTTGAGCTTACCAGCCAGGTCTGCTAACTCAGGGAAAAACGGAAACGCACTCATTAGGTTGTCTCCCCAGCCCTCATGAGCCCTGGAATTCCCTATGTGTTTGACTACAAGCTCTTTCTGATCTCGAAGTTTCATGTAGGCAGCAGGTTTTCCCTATACTAAGTTAGACCCACTAGCTGTATGTGTGGGCACACATATGTATACATGCTTTTGTACGTATGTATAAGTGGTGGTGTTTTTCATGGGGTCTGTGTAAGAGATGGAGACTAGAACCAGCTTACTTGCTACCACCCAAGACAAGAAAGACAATATGCTGAGATCAGATCTGATTTTCAAATCCCACACTTTCAATCAAATCCTGAGGAGAAACTTCTCTGTAGTCAGTGCCATTAACCCTTTTCACTGTAAATGAGGGTTTGATTCCCCCACCTCTGCAAGGGCACTTAGGTTAAAGGCTTCCTAAGGCAGGAACAGGGTTTTTTCTGCAACCTTTCCCATTTACCTGGCACAGGAATAAAAACAATTCATGGAGGCTGGGAGAGAAGGAACAGAAATTTAACACTGATGGGATTATTTTAGAGGATTAGAAAGGTTGCTTCTAGTTCAGAATAGAAACCTAAACCTGTGTTTTTCACGTATGGTGTAGTACTCCATTGGCACTTCCAGCTACTGAGTTGTAAATAGAAAAGGAGGGTGATACTTCTGCTCAGACCTTACCTTGTAACCGTGTTTGTGACTACCACTGTCACTCTGTTTTCTGTGGAGCCTGTGTGGGTGAGAGAAGGTCAAGCCAATACCGTGATAGCAGGGACTGTATAAGCATCACAGCCAGGCAAGGGCAACAAGAGCTCAGAGGCTATCCAAAGCCACCAGAGCTCATATATGCTTGGAAAATACCATCACAAGTCTTCTTGCTTCTTTCTTAGCAGAGATTCAGAAATATTTAAATCCTTGACAGACTTCAAAATCAGATGCATAATTAAATTAAAATTACGTGGATGATAGTTTCTAACAGAAAAACAGAAATGCAGTGACCACAACACAAACAATACAAGAAAACAGCCAAAACGTTAAAGAACATTTATGCAATAAAATGTTGTAGACTGTCAGTTCTTTAAGGATTTTGACTTTACTCAAAGCTTGAGTAGTAAAGAGGAATTTGAGTGCATTCAGTGGCACAGGCAGCAGGAGAGGCTGTGTGAGGTTTGCATTGTCCCAGCATGTAGGATAGTGAATGGAAGATCTCTTGTAATTTGATGCTTTTTTTTTCCTTCAGAAGCTTCTTAGGACTTCCTGATTGTGCGACTATAAACCATTGTCAGAAATTATCTGTGTCAAATTTCCTTCAGGATTTGAATATACCAACAATAATGTACTTTCTGTGGTGGAGATAAAGGCTTCTTTTGACATTCGTCTGAAATATACCATTTGGATGAGAGAGAAATAGCAGTTTTGTTTCAAAGATTCACTCCCCCATCAGTAACTTTCTCTCAAAGAGAAGGCCAAGGTGCTGGATGCAGTGATCCTGTGCAGAGCACAGCTGGATTTGTCAGAAGGCTGATGTGTGTAGCAGGACTTTTGTAGCACTGGGTTTAGGAGAGTCTCTCCATGGCCATGAGGCAAGACTTGCTTCTCTTGATGGCCTAGGGAATGTGCTGAGGTACCAGCCAAAGCACCTTCAGTAGGACCTCTGTCAGAGGAGGGTAGGTACCTTGGTTGCACTGTCCATTGTGCTTCAGGCAAAATCAGGCAGGTAACTCAGAACAGGTGAAGCTGTTTAGGTTGATCCTGGGGAGTTTTGCCTGAAGCAAATTAAGGAGGCACTTTTAAAAAAGTCTTTTCACTTAAAAAAACATTCCAGGGGAAATTAGTATGTGCTGAACTGTGGACCTTGCAGTTTCCATCCTGGTTTTATTGAGCATGAAGGTAGGGTGACTTGATAATTTTGTTCTCGAGAACTGTTTTTGAATCTTCTTTCTCACTTGTGCCAAAGACAATTGTGTCTTCATCCATTGAGGTGCCTGGAAAGTTAAAGTGCTGGCTGGAATAAGAGCTAGCCCTCAACTGCTGCTACTTATGGACAAGTCTTGCTCTGACTACTTGGAAAGGCTGCCATGATAAACAGGGGGCCATGGACTGGCTCTAATGTAGGATTCTTGTTAAGATGCTATTAGCTGATATTTTATTAGAAGGATTAGTAGCTGATAAGCAGATGCTATAAGCACACAGTTGAGAAATCTGCATTAAAATGGTAGATACAAAGCCATGCAATCCATTTGCCTACTGTATGCTGACAAACCAACCATATCCATAAGGCAATTAATAGCTCCCTGCAAATGCAAAGTGTTTCTATTTTTGTTTGATTTCTAATTGTATGTGTGAAACTGTCAGGATTAATAGACATCCAAAAACCTTGATGGTTCTACACACTGCACGCACATTTACAGCCCACAAGCTGCTCTAGTGGTCTAAGAATATGATCGTTTCTACCTTTAGTTTCAGTAATGGTACTAATTCTGTTCCTGTTTCCTGGCTTTACATAAAATTAGGACATTCAACGTAATGGAAGATGAAAATTGTGTACAAAAGTTACCTTAGGCCTGCTTTGTTTTAAACACTACCACAGCTTCTGCTGGGTTTGAGTGGTGCTGTCTGCTGAGGTGGGAATTCTGTTCTCACTAGAGCTCACACAGACAGTGAAAAGCTACTTTATTGATCTTTGCCAGTTTAGATTCAGCCAGTCTTGCCTGAATTAGATTTCAGTCCACCACTCTGCAAAGGTGGATGTGAAGGACTTGATGCTATTTTCCCATCACCTCCCTCCCCAGTTTTTTTGGAATTGCCCAAGGAATTCCCAAATGAGCCAGAAGGAGCTTGAATAGAATTTACTTGTTCTGGGCAGCAGTGAATTGAACCACCTGAGAAGCTGCTCCACCAGGCATGATTGCCAGGCTGGGTTTTGCAAAGGGGGGTGCCCATTACACAGCTCACCTGGGCTCTTGCCATGCTTTTCATTGTCAGCTTCCTGAGTCTTCCAACATCCAGGATAACAACTGCCTGGGAAAAGCATTGTCTCCTTCATTTATCTGAGTTGCTTACCTCTATCAGTACTGAAGAGGATTTTGCTTTTGTGCCTCAGGTCCTTGTTTGTAAAATGAGGATTAATGACAGCATCTCCCATCCCAAGAGCGCAGTGGATGAACGTGTTAAAATTGCAGGGCCCCTGGTTGATACAGCACTGGGAAGTCTGAAAAGTTGTAGAAAAGAATAGTTCTTTATGGTAACAACTTTCTTAGCCTTGCTAGCTTAACCAAATCCCCATGGCTGCTAATGGTGATGTGATTATCACAGAAGCAGACTCTACTGTCTGCATTGCCTTTTTTAAAGGTTTTTTTTAAGCTCCCAATTTTCACTACATTACAAGTATTTTTTGTCAAGATGTTTCAATGTGAAGGGTTTGAGTGCTTTGGAAAAACTCCTGTTTAGTATGCTGTCAGGTCTCTAAATATTAAGGTGCAGCAGTGCATGTATTTCTTCCACTGAAACAGCTTCCTGTGGCCATAAGGTGGCAGTGGCCTGGAAGAGAGGAGGGGAAAAATAAAATACAAAAATCTTTGGGACATTAAATCATAATAAAGCCAGGGCAGGAACTGCAGGCAGCAGTCAGCTCTTTCTGATTAATTCCAGCAGAAACTTCTCTCTCGCTCACTCTATCTCTGTATCTTTCTCTGTAACATTGTACGTTTTTTGCTTTGTCTCTTTTCATGAGCTCATCAAAGCCGATTACACAGCCCTGCTGTAAGTGAAAGCTGTGAAGCTGAGCTGAGCAAATCAGGCCATCCCTGTGGATGTATAAATGAGTCAAATGACCTCCAAAAGCATGAATCTTAAAAGATGGTTGTATAAACTAACACATCTCAATGGTGATTAGTGCAAGCAACTCTTGGAACATCAGGAAGGGAAGGGACCAGGGGAGGGGGGTGAGGAGGGGAGAAGCAGCAACCTCTTTGAGTTTCATTTTCTTCATCCAAAGCACATCCCTGACACACACAAGGGCAAATGTGCACAGCATTGAAATGGGAGGGGGGAGGGGAAGACACGTTAGCAACTACTGCTGAGGTACTACAGCTGGCAGTAAAAGTAATTTCTGCTGGCAAATCAAATGGTTTGTTGAAGTTGGAAGCTAGAAGGCAAAGTCCCACTCCCTAAGGGAGCAAATGAGAGCCCTGTCCTTGATGGTAACAGCTTAAATACTGTGTTTCACCTGTAAAGTAGGGTAGCAATTATTTGATGGAGACTAGGAGTAGGGAAGATTACCAGAAGATGTCTTAATTTACGTTTCCTTGTTGAGTTGTGGCTGGGCACAGGCACACTGCAGGGTGTGAGAATTGTGATCTGTTAGCATATCTGTGCCTGGGGTAGCAGGAGATGGAATGCAGCTGGTGGGGCCGTGGTGGTTGGCAGCAGCTGATAGCTGTTGCAGTGTGGTGTGTTCCTGGCTTTCTGTAGCAAATTAAATTAGTAATTTCAATCCAGTTTAGAGCAAGGATTGTTGCAACAAGAATGGCAATAATGATAATGATTGTCACACTAGGACTTCAAGTTATTGGAAGTTGGGGCCTGTTAGGAAGCTCATTGTTTATTTTTTCAATTATCAAACCTGTGGCTTACACAAATAAGTGATGACTGAAGGAAAAAAAGAGTAGGTTTTCTGGGGTGTATAGAAAGTCATAAGTGATATGATAATTTAGGTGAGAAAAGGTCCCCATGAGGCTCATTCTGAGCCATTCCCTGGGATGCCCAGCCTGCCACCACTGATGGCTCTTTCTGGATGATATCAGCCAGTCCCACTTCAAATCCTGGGGCATGATCCTCAACTAATTCCACTCCCAGAGCTGCAAATGACCAATTGATTGAAACTTGGGTGATGTTTTCTGTGCACAGAGGGGTGGCAGTTCTAGCTTTTGTATGAGAGAAGCACTGGCTGAATTGGCACGTGTGCTTGACTTACCATTGTGTATTACTGTATCTGCAGCTCTGCCTGCCAAGGCTGTCAGGCCAATTGTTTTTTTAGATTTGATTTGATAAGGAATCTCCTTCTAGGACTGGAGAAGGACCTACTAGTGCAAGAAAAATGCAATGTTCCTGTAGCATATTTCTCTCTCACTATATTCTGAATTTTCCCAAGTTTCCTGGCACAGATGGAAGAAACAGTAAATAGACACAAATTTAACTGTTATGCTACTGATTTCTCACGTAGCACAAGTTTGGAGGCTCAGGCTGGAATTGTTTTCTGCTGGCCTGGAAAGCACAGGGGAAGATGAAGCAAGCTTCTGCTTTTGCCAAATTAGTGAATTTTGCAAAGCTCAACAGAAAAATGCAAACCAGTATTAACTGGCAGTTAATGAGAACTGGCAGCTCTCATGAGTGAAGTTTCGGTCTAGAGAAGTGCCCCAATATATTAATGCTCTTCTGACTTTCTGAAAGCTTTTTGAGAAGCTTTTTGGACTGTCTCAAACTCCTCTTTTCTGGCCCCTTCCAACTCTTGCTTGATCTTCGTGAGCCACAAACCTAGTCAGAATGATGCTTTGCTGTTCTCAGGAGTGAGCTCCTGGTGCCCTCATGAGCTACAGATGTGATCTTCCCAAGTTATTAGATGAGGAACCTGCTAATATCCTGTACTGGGTTAAATCTGGGGGTGCCTTATCAGCTATTTGCAGTTGACCCTATGACAATGTGAGAGCTTGTTCTTTAACTTCCAGGTTTCCCTTTGAATGCTGGGATCTGGAAACTTGACTGATAACCATGGTTACTACTCCTAGTCAATGCCCTTGTGCATCAATCAGTAACTGCTGCCAGCGCTTGTAACGCTGTTAGATTTTTATATATATATATAATTATTTTTTTTATGAACATGAAGGCAAAGTTAGAGTCCAAGCTTTAACCTGAGTGACCCTGCATCTGAGTAATTGTGGAGCTCTACTCTGCCCTAGCAAAATAGCTTCTGTCTAGTAAGGACTCAGCAAGGATCTCCCTTCTGCTTTGTTCCTGCTCTTGGTATAAATTAGATGACTCTGCTCTGATCGCTCATCCAGGTGATCGGATCAGAGGTGGTAGTTGATAAACTGTGAGACATCAGTGGAATTAAGTTAAACTGCTGGAGACAAAGGAGCTCTGAACCCCCTCCCTCGCTGGCAGATGAGAGAAGGATTTAACAGCTTGAGCAGAAATCGTGCCATTGAAAGAGAGGCAGTGCAGTTACATTGATGCACAGAGTAGAAAGCTAGAGTTGTCTCTTCTTAAACATCCAGTGAGCCTTAATGACTCCCCTTTTCACACCCTGGAGCATTCGATTTGCCAGAGAAAAAAGCCAGTTACATAAAGCATCTTTGTATGTGAATCCTCATCCTGTAACACTCCTGTCACTTCAGGACGTTATTCAAAACAGGCTGATTATGATTGCTTCTCGGAGCCCACAGAGGTGACTTATTAAGCCATCTCTATTTGCTTCTTGCTCCTGGCACACGAGACACCTGGGCTGCATTCATGAGCTATTTCTGTGTTTCACTTGGAGCTCCCTTTAGTGAGTCAAGATATTCAC
Source organism: Chaetura pelagica (assembly GCF_000747805.2). Lineage (NCBI taxonomy): Eukaryota > Metazoa > Chordata > Aves > Apodiformes > Apodidae > Chaetura > Chaetura pelagica. The sequence continues at coordinate 6,073,400 of NW_009954185.1, read as the reverse complement.
ACTCTTTATGCAGAGTCTTGTGCTATGTGTTGCCATTAAAGGAATCAGAGATGACTGCTGAGAAACTTTGCAGCTAAACCTGCTGTATTTTTAAAAAATAATATATTTTTTTCTAGTTCTTATAATCTACAAGGGTCAGAGTAGAGCTATGCAAAGGGCAAAGGGGCAGGTACACCTGGGTGTAGCCATGCATTTGCTAACTTTAAACCAGCTCACTCAGTTGTCAAAAGTGACAAAGATGCAGAAATGGACCTTGGAAGGGAATGTAAAAGCCCAATTGGACCTTAAGTGCCTACTCATGGTATTAGCTGGTCATGGAAATCATGAATGTGTCCTATGTGACCATGCAGTAAAGTTAGCTACCCACCCTGATCATGCTTTAGGAACTTAAATTGTGCCATTCATACATACTGAGGAAAAGCAACTCTCGTTGTGACTCTGTTAAATACTGTGATTATACTGCAAATTCTAAAATTGAAGCCTGTGGGATGATGCCTTCTTAGCATGCCAAAAGTAGGAAAACCCCAACTCAGGCCCCTGCCTTGCACCAGTAAATTCAGCCAAGGTGGCAGGAGATCCAAGGTTATTTTTCCTAACATCCAGGTCACAACATATGGAGGACTTGTAAAATTCAAAGTAATATTTTTACTGTTATGTGGAAGTAAACTCAGAGCCTGAACTGTTGACAGCTGTGACACTCTGTGCTTGTTCTCAACCCCCTTTGAAACAGGTGGGACAGATGTCCATTTGCTATGGGGTATTAAAGTGAGAACTTGCGTTTACTGATGATGTATCCCCTTTCAAGTACGAATAGTACAAGACCACCCTTAGAATAAATGGGAATTGCCCTATGAGAACAGAAACAAGCAGCACTACCTATTGCATTCCCACAGTCCCAATTATCTCACAATGCTATGTAAGCAGCAAATAACTTTTTGCTGTGTAGTTCAATAAACTGATATAAAGTGCGGCTCATAGTAATTTTTTTTTCCAAACTTGGAGGTAGTACTCTTCAACCAGCATCAACATTTTAAAAGCATTTGAAGCTAAATTATTAGTTCAGGTTGTGCTTTTTAAACAAACAAAAAGCTGCTTTTGTCTCATATGTTTTGAGCTTTTGGAGCTTCTGTTTCCAAGCTTACCTGTAGCTTAAATTCACATCTTTCTCTAACATTGCTGGGAAGTGGAAGCTAGGACACATGATTCCAGTGGCTAAGGCTATAAGCACCAAAATGCTCAAGTTGTATCTCAAGTAAAATTTTTGTAGTGAGGTAAACTTCAATGGCTGATGAAAACCCATAGCATTCTTTGTCTTTAAGGCTTTACTTTTAGGATGCACTTGAAAATGTGGTTCCGTCTGGGAATAAAATAAGACTGACTTTTTTTTTTTTCCCTCAACCAAAAAGCCACATTTTGCCTTCCAAGTATATCACAGGCTTTTATTGGATTAATTATCATGGCCTCAGCTGTGGCACCCTGTTAACAAGCCAGGCTGGGAGAGGTTCAGGGATACTGGTGACTGACTCAGCTTTAGTCTCACACTGAAGAGAGGTGAGGAAATATAATGGTAGAAAAGACGTAAGGCATGAACTGAGTGGACAAATGAGCCCTTATAGAGGCACTCTGGAGTGAACTGAGCAAGATTTTGAGTTTAATTTGTTATCGTGTTATCAACTTATTTGTTAATAAACACACCCTCTTTCCAGGGATTTTTTTATAGACTCGAACTAGATCACTGACTATCTGAGAAAACATTGGATAAGATAGCAGCTCACAAACCATAGAATAGCATTGATTTTTTTTTAAGTTCTCAATTGATTTCTGGTTTAAAATCAATGCTGTGATATGACCTAAAGACAGGAAAGAGGCTGGTCATCAAAGAACACATTTCTACAAGTACCTTTAAAAGATCAGCTTCATCATGTTCCACAGCAATGTCAAAGTCACTTAAATAAAACAACCATACAAAGCTCTCTTCTAAAAGGAAAGGTTTTGTTCACGTTGGCATCTTCATTATAAATACACACTAACTGGCAATAACAACTTCAGTTGAGAGAAATGAAAACAGCTTTGTTTCCAAAATAAGATACAAAGCATTTGCGCTTAATCACAGTTACAAAGTCTTCTCATTGCTTTTAATAGTAATTCAGCAACTGGAGGAGTCTCTGCCCCAGTCACCAGCTCTGCTTCCAGCCTGACCATGTCCAACAACTCGTCCCCTCTTCTTCACCCATTGGGCTGCTGGGCAGGCGATCACGCACCAGACCCCATGCTCTCATCCAGTAAATGTAAAGCATCAGCCTCTAAGCCAACAGCTCCACTGCTTCTCCTCTCTTGCAGAGTAGCTGTTTATTTTTCCTACATTTGCTATGTTCCAATTATACAGTAATAGTCTTGTAGGTACCACTGCCTGGTTCTTCAGGGTCCGTTCCTGTTTGTTGACATGTCCTTCTGGCAGCAGGCAGAGCTGCTGTCTCAGCACGTCCTCTGGGTGGTTGTTCCATTTTGTTGTACACTGACATCTCATAATAAATAAATAAAAATTGTTTCCTTAATTGAAATTTTGTGACTGGAAGTTTTGTGTTTACTGGCCTAGTATTTAAACCTTACAATATAGCCATGTGCTGGTGTTATTTAACACCTGGATCTGGGATCCTAGATCCATTTAAGCCTGTTTTCCTTCAGTTCATTTGAAATTTGGTGCATTGATATGTATTTCTGGCTTTAGTTACGGAAATGGAGGATTTAATAAACTCTTAGGACAATTTTTTGCACTAGAAACATGAACACTGGATGTGCTACCATTAGAAGAAACAAATTAGTTCCTCTGTTCAGTCTGTGTGCACCTGTGTGTATATCTACATATATAGTATCATGAAAATTAGCTTCCTACTGCTTTCAGTATTGTCAGTGGCAATGAGAAACCCAATGAACAAGCAGGCCTGGAGCCATGTGCCAGTTCCTAAATCCACCTAAAATGAACCTAAAGTGTCTTTCCATCAACCTCAATGACTTCTAGAATAGAATCTCTGTGGTTTCAGGTGTAAGAGAAGATGCTGGCTTTCTGCTGGGGTATGGAGTGCTGGTATAAGTGTGTGGGGAGTAAAACTGCACCAGCAGTTCTCATGCTGTTGCTATTCTGTTGCTGAGGAAAATATAAATTCCAGTGGTAATACCTTTTGCCCAGGATTTCTGAAGGGACGTCTCAACTGAATATAACTTAAGCCCCAAAGAAACCCCAGGAAAGTAAAAAAGTATGCACAGTGTGTTAATTAAAAATAAAAAAGAAGAAGAAAAAAAAAAAAGAGTAAAGTGTGTCAGTTTAGCTCTGACAAGCAACCAAAATCTCGCCCAGCTACTCACTTAGTTTCCTGCTGCCTTAGCAGGCTGGAAGAAGAAATAGGGAGAACAAGAGCAGGAAGGCTTGTGGGTTAAGGCACGTATATTGCTTACCAGTTACCGTTGAAGGCAGAACAGACTCAACTTGGAGAAATTAACTGAACTTATTGCCAGTTAATATATATTTAATTACTGATTTGGGCAATTAAGAGACTTCTGTCTTCTACCCTCGTTATTGCTGGAGGTCACACTCAGCCCATTCAGAGAGGAGATGGGTGGCACGAGGGATATGGAGGGATTGGCAGGGAGTGTGCTACTGTTTCTCTGCTGCTTCTTCATCTTCATGCTTTTCCTCTGCTCTGCATGGATCTTCTATGGGCTGCAGTCCTTCTGGGAATGCCTGCTTGGCAATGGAGCTCCTCCTCTGACCTGCATGTTCCGTGTTACTAAGTTATTGCTAGTAGATAAAACTTTGTGCCAAACCCAGTTCATCAAACAAATCTCACGTAGTCCTTGATTTGACTACAAATCCTGATGTAACATGCTCAGTTTTGTATGGTCAGTCCAGTTTCATTTCTCCTTTTCACTAACGACCAGAAGGAAGTGTAAAATTCCTGGTAAAACCTGTATGAGCAAAGTCTGGACCAGCAGTACACAATCCAAAGGGTGGTTGGGTTCCTCTGGGTTGCTGTATAGCAAAGGCTCATTTAAATGACCTGTTTCTTCATTCAAGGGCAAACATCAGGTTCGATGTGTGAGACCCGGGGATTGGAATAACCTCTGTTCCCCCATAGGACAAACTCTGGAGAGGGTTTACAGGAGATAAGGAAAAGCATGGACTCCAGCATCCAGTATGATGTTGTAGAGAGGGAAGACAGAGGTCTTACGGCCCTAGCGAGGGAGAGCAGTGAGTAGAAGCAGGGTGGTGATAGTTTCTATGCTGTGGAGCACTATTTGAATTCTCTCTAGTTTTGGCTTCCGCATCTTTAAGGTAGGGTAGAAGAGAACAGATGGCACAGACTGGCAAATATTATTTTGGGGGCAAAAGTGCGTGTGGTTTTCTTGAGGGCTTGTAGGTGTGTCTAGGCTGAGCAGAGTACATCAGTACAGAGTCCTTGTTGGTTGTTTTCAAGTGAGTTTGCATCCTAGAAAGCACATTGCAGTGCTTTGCTGCTGTGCTGGGAGTTTTTCAGCACCTCGTGGTGCTTTCAGTAGAGCTGATCACCCTAGGGGCAGGTTTGTATAAAAATGCTCCTCTGCTATTGGGACCTTTGCTAACATTTCTGCCCTCTGTGTATGAGTCTGAAGTCCATAGGAGACAGGCTGGTCATCTCTGGTGTTCCCTTAAGGAATTCATCTTTCTAGACCCAACAGGTTACTGTGGGGTTGCAGTGCACAAGTACACTTGCAAAAAAATCTTGGTTATATATAAAATAATGATCTCCAAGCCTTCATTTCCTTTGTAAAGGGAGAGAAAAGTTGTTTCACACTGGAAAACATCATGAAGTGAGCTTGGCTGCCACTGCTTAGCTCTGATTAAGGAACACTTTGTTTGGATGGACACATCTAACAGAATAATGTCTTTGGCTTTCTTTTTTTATAGTATATTTTCTGTTGGTGTTTTTACAATATATAATGGAGCTTTAAGATTAAGCTCTCCATATGAGACATGAAAGGAATTTAACCTAGGATTGTTGATGTTTATATAGATCTGGAGAGGTGAATAAACATTGTGCTTCCTGTTAACTTCTGGGCAATCAAATAGTGACTGCTAATTGCATAACTCAATGACCTCTCCCTTTTTGCTGCTGTTTGAAACATCTGGAGCTTCAGGTAGCTGGCCTGTTATTATCCCTGTAGTATCTGTTGGTGTGTTCAGCAGAAAATCTTGCCCTATGTACAGATCTTCCATTCTCCATGTTCATAAATGTGTGGCTAATTGCTTATTATCATAATGAAAAGCTGCACGTTACAGAGCAGATGCCAGCAATTCCAGCGGCTGGATGAAGCTTGGGTACCTACTTCCGTCTGCTCAATGCAGAGGCTGTGAGAACAAGAGGCACCAACAAACACTGTGAAGCATAAGCCAGAGACAGCCTTCTAAAAAAATCAGGATAGTCAGCAGTAAATGTTAAATATGCTGTTAAGAGACCAAAGATTTGCCTGCTTTAATCCTTTGGCAGTAAAGGAATACGTCATATGCAATTGGTATAACAAGTGGTCTTCCACAGAAGAAGCATGCTGCTCATACCCTAACAAATGTTGGGATAACCTTTTTAGTCTTGTTTATTTGCCATGTATCTTGTTATAATTTCTGTAATCCAAATCCTGTTGTGTCTTTATCTACAGATAGTAGATGTACACCTGATAGATGCTCTTTTGAGCAGCTTTGAAAAAGCTATTTGTGAGAACCTGGTACTTTATCTACCCCACGTCTCTCTTACCAATTAATACATTTCTTCAAAGAAATCTCAAGAGTAATTTACCAAGCACTGCTGTCCCCCAGCACAGAAATGGCTCCTTTCTGCCTCTATGTTCTGCTTTCAGTTTTGCCAGCAAAAAAAAACAACAACAAACCTGCTGTAAAGCACAGTGGCTCAGGGAAGTGATCCAGGTTGAAAAAAAACCAAGCTGGGTTCTTGGTTTGTTTCCTACTGTGGCTGTACCTACCCCACTACTCAAGACAAGGCACAAGAGCAGAAATAGAAACTGGGGCAACTTAAACCAGTGTAACTGGCAGAAAAGTACACAGAGCCATAGTCTTACTAAGATATCTTTGCGTGTTCCTATTTATTATTTTGAGTCTTTTTCTTCTCCATAATACTTACCACAGTGCCTTTGCAGTCACTTTTTGTAGTTTCATAACAGGGCCTATAAACTGTTCCACCCCAATGTCAGAGTTCAGTTAATTTCTCATAGGAAGTACCTACAAGTTTAAGGCCCAAAGGGGAGGGAAGTTATATGTGGTATCTGCTGGTACCTTCATATACTCTGGTTCTTAGTGCACTGGGAATAACATGGATGAGTACTGTCTGATGGTGGAGATTTATTGCCTGAAAGTTACCCAATTTGTTGTTGTTATTCATTTATGTGATACAAGCACAGCCTGACCCTCCACTTACTCTGTCTTCTTGGACAATGATTCTACTGGGCCAAATCTTACTAGGCAGAAACTGGCATCTCTCTGCTGAAACAGCTGATATTAGGTTAGAGGGTGGAGCATCACAGGATGGAAAATGGGAGTAGGAGCAGCAATCAGCCTCGTAGAAACTTGTCATCCCTTGTGAAACAGTTAAAGTGGCAAGCAATTTTCTTATTTCTGTAATTTCCACCTCCATTTTGAGCCACTCTCCTGCTATTATAGTGTACATTTTAATAGCCATGTATGAAGTTAAAGTGTTTGCCTGTAGACAGTAGAGATTATACAGTTCCAGCTGTTCCTTCTGACTCCAGGAGGAAGTTTGGCTCAACTGAGTTACGTGGGTCACCTCAGACACTTCAGCTAATGTAAAGAAGTAAGTAAATTTTGTGGAACTGAGGAGCTTGTGCTAAAATGTTACATGAAGAAAAGTACTTCAGATTCCAGAGGCTTTGAGTTTTCTGCCTATTTGCAGAAACTCTTTCTTTTACTCTTTAAAAATTGTTTACACTTTAAAGAAAAAACACATTGAATAAACATGGAGTAGGCATGGTATTAACAATACTGCAGTCCTGTACTTTTTCTTTCCAAACATATCTCTGCATGCAGCGCTGTCCTACTGCAGTAACTTTTTAAAAATTATGTATTTATTTTTTAATATATATCTATATACCTTTTGGCAACACTAACACCAGTGAGATGTTGGTATAGAGGAGACATCTGGTTTTCCTTCCCTTTTGTCATGGAGCTGAGATGATCATAACTTTGACAACTGCAGTATGGCTGAGCCAAAATCAAATCAGAAGAGACATCAGAGTAAATGAAATTGTATTAATCAAGGCAAAAGGTGATCATGACACAGGAAAATGTTTTGACTGCTGGGAAGAGCCGTGAGACTGCAGCAGAGCCAGCTGCCATATGAAGAGCAGTTGCCACCTCTTGAGAACGAGGTGGCAGATAAAGCTGCTCTGGGAAGATCAGGGGTTTGTCTTTGCCTTTCCCATTGTGTTTTTCACAATGCAATTAACCAGTTTTTGAATAGGCTAAAATCCTTCTTCCTTCACTGAGGTCTGATAACTATAGCCATCGTATCTGCAATTTGTCTTGTCTAATTTTGCTGGCTGATCATGTGAAGGGGAGGTAGAACTGGGTAAGGGAGACATTGAATGCCAATGCAGTATGCCCCATCTTAATATCCAGGTTGTAGCTGTGTCAGCTGTCTGGCTGTCAGGAGAGTGTAAAAATGTTCCTGGGCTGATTGGAAGATTTTTCTGAAGGAAACACCTGGGAAGCTTTCACTTTTATGCAGCTCACTGACAGAAGACAGCCAAGACGTGTACTCTGAAACTTCAGGGTGATGTTTTCTAGAGAGAGGGTGGTTACACTTATTTTATTGAGTTTGTTGGTTTGTTGTTTGTGTTTTTTTTTCCCTTGTTAAGACTGAAATAGTAAGGAGGAAAAAAAATTGGTGGGAAAAAAGTCTTCCTATGCTGGCAGGCTAGGGTTGCCAGAGAAAGCCATCTAGTGGTCACTGTGCACTGTTCCCCTGCCCTCAGCCTTGCAAGCATCTCGCCAAAATGTTCTGCCTTTCAGCCATCACAGAGGTTTCATACATGCTGCAGGAGATGATGTGCTGATGGCCCTGTAGCTGTACCTTCCTCTGTGGAGGTGGAGGATGAAGGGAGTTGCTTTCTATCAAGTAGGAAAAGTGAAGTGAAATTACAGGGAAGGAACAACAAAATGCACCAGTACAGGCTAGGAGGTGATCTGCTAGAACAGCTCCATGGAGAAGGACCTTGGAGTCCCGGTAGACAACAAGTTGTAACAACAATGTGCCCTTGTGGCCAAGAAGGCCAGTGGTATCCTGGAGTGCATTAAGAGTTTCTCCAGCAGATCGAGGGAGGTTCTCCTGCCCTTCTACTTGGCCCTGGTGAGACCTCACTTGGAGTATCATGTCTAGTTCTGAGCTCCCCAGTTCAAGAGGGACAGGGATCTACTTGAGAGTCCAGTAGAGGGCTACGAGAACGATGAAGGGACTGGAACACCTGCCTTACGAGGAAAGGCTAGGAGACCTGGGGCTTTTTGTCTAGAGAGAGGACTGAGAGGGGGTCTAATTAATGTCTGTAAATACATGAGGGCTGGGCAGCAAGAAGGCAGGGACAACCTCTCTTCACTGGTGATAGGAGGAGGGGCAATGGATTCAAACTCGAGCACAGGAATTTCCACCTCAACATGAGAAATAACTTCTTTATTGTGAGGGTTACAGAGCACTGGAACAGGCTGCCCAGAGAGGTTGTGGAGTCTGCTTCTCTGGAGACTCTGTCTGCATGTCTTTCTGAGTGAGCTGCCCTAGTTTTTTTTGGTCCTGCTCTAGCAGGGGGGTTGGACTTGATCTTCAGAGGTCCCTTCCAACCCCTGACATTCTGTGATTCTGTGGTACCCACCTGAGCACAGGAAAAGATAGGTTGTTTGGCACAAAATAATTTGTAACAGTGCACAGCAGAGGACACCAAAGGTGTCGGCTGGTCTGGAAAAAGCACAGTCAGAAATGAAGTCACTCAAGTAAAAACCTGACTGAACAAACAGTGTACAGGCTGTGCCGGGCATGTGGAGTGCTGTAACTCCAGCTGTACGTGGGGTGAACTCATGATGGCAGAGTAACAACTCCTTCTTAGGAGATGTAAACCCTGTTTCCTCAAAATGCTCTGTAGATTAGTACTTAATTCACTAAATTGTTTAATGCTCAAAAAAAAATTTCATTTTAAAAACCCAAATGTTTTTGTTTTGACATATTCTAAATGTTTTGACATTCATATATAATTTCAAGTTGAAAACCACAGAGTTTGGACAGCAGCTTTCATTTGATCGCCATATGCAGTTTTTCTAGTTCCCCTGGAAAAAACAAGCAACCAAAAATACTTCGTATTAACCTGAAATACTCTCTCTCCTGTGTTCTTCAGTCAATGAACAACTCACTATCATTAGTATTTTCATTGTGAGGCCATAGTTTAGTGGTTACTTTTACTCTTGAAGATGATAATTTGAGACCTTCTCATTATTTGCTCACGGAACTGGTGCTATACACTTTTCAGGTGTTACAGAATCCAAACTAGAGGTACATATTTATTAGGACAACCATCTAGCCATCATAGTGTAACAGAAATGCAGGGTTTCAGAAAAACATGGTGTAACTGCATGCAGTGCAGACTGTCAGCACTCCTTTCATATTTGCATAATAATTTTTCTGCCTTGCAGAGAGTAAAATATTCCCAGTATCATTCTGCCTCCACCTACTCCAGTGACATATCAAAGCCCTGTGGAATTGCATCTGTTCATCCAAGCAAACTGCTCATAGCCTTGACTTCCAAAACTACATCTGCTGATTGATGTTTTTTACAAGTCCCCCTCTGTAAGAGATTTGTTTATGCAGAAGGTGGAAGTCTACGGTGAGCTCTGAGGACCTAACCAACCCCTAGTGCATTGGTCAAGATGGGTATAGTCACCCAACCTAAGTGTGTTTTCGATTTACGTGACTGTTGTAGAGTTAAGCAGGTTTAATTTTATCAGGGAAACTGAGTAAGCATCAGTTTTGTAGTTTGTGCCCAGGCAAAGCATCAGGGGAGTCTTGTGGTTATTGTGGTATTGTAGGACTGAGTTTTATTTCTCCTCTGGCCTGTCCTAGCCCAACACATGCATGTGGCTGTGTGAGTCATGCTGCTCAGACACCCAGAGCAGTGAGAAGGTTTTATTGTAGGGAAGCACAAAGATCACCAAGAGGGCTGATGAAATGAATATGTGTGTTGGGTGTGTATTTTAATGTGGGCAGGGATAAACGTTCAGTGCTGGCAAGGAAATGCAGCAAAGCAGACAAGCTTGGTAGAATTTTTTTCTGCTGTGTACCTTTCTGGGGGAGAAGACAAAAGATTAAACAATTCATTACTTCAGTGGCTGCATGGCTTCTAAAATGTCTTCATAGTGCATGTATTGTGGATTAAGCCACAAATACAATCCTGTTATTAAAATCCAGCTCCAGTGTACGTGGGTATTATAGGGCTTCATTTTGCCCCTTTTCCAAAATTTTTAAGGAAAAAAAAATATTCAAAAGTTTTCCTCTAACTTAAGATCCTTATTTTCAATTTTCACAAAGATCCCAGGGAACCCTGAGCTAAACAAAAGCTGTTGGGATTTTGGCTCCTAAATAAATCACCAACATTCTTGCAAATCTGTCCTGTGCCAATACCAAAGCTCTAACACATACTGAAAAATGAGCCCAAACTTATTTAGTAATGAGTGGGTAATGAAAAAGAAAGCACATAAGATTTTTTCCATTTTCCCCCGCTCTCTTCCTTTCTTTTATCCTGTCTCTGGTAAAATATATCCATCCAGTGTGTGAATCCATTTAATGAATCTTTTATACATTTGGAGTTGGCAGAATTACACCTCGAATGACTGTAGAGTAAGTTGACTTCTTCAAGTGTGAAGCTACAGGGAGGAAGGGAGAGTGGGGTATGTGCATCAGGAGCAAACAGTTGAATCCATCTTCTAAGGAAAGACTGGATAGTTTTTTCCAGTTTCCATCATGGTTTTGGTTGCTTGCTTATTTTGAAAGGCACAAGTGCAATGCGGGGTTTCAGGTCAGAAAGTATCATTTTCTCTGATAGCTGGAATAGAAAAGATTCTAGCTGGATGATCCTTCCTTCTCGCCGACACCACGTAAAACAAATAGTGCTAAGAGAGTCAGCAGGCCACATTTCCTCCTGTTTTCAGTGTAACTGGTTGTTTTAATAAGCAGATGGATTTTTCAAAATGTTCTAAAGGAATTAAAGCCTGAAGACACTTAAAGCAATGAGGTGTCAAGCCTTTAACTGATGGGATTATACAGTAGAGACCCTTTAAAGATGGCTTGGCCTAAGTGATCCAGCAGTCATAAAGACCTTATTATAGGTCAACAGTTTATTTTGTGGACAATAGTCCCTTTTGAAGAACTAACAATCAAGATTTAGATTTGTGCAAAGTGCTTAATGTTACTGAAGTGTCTTAATATAAATGCATGAGCTTTCCTGAGCTAGCTGTGTATACTTCTGTCTGTATTTCTCTTCTAGAATGCTGGCTCTTTTGCTTGCTTTAATTAATTACTGAAAAATTCTGTACTTTTCCTTGTTTCAAAACATTTGTATCTCCTCTGTGATCCAATGAATTCCATCCCTTCAGCATTATACTTTTGCAGGAACAAAAGGGGGAGAAGAGTAATAATTTTTTTTGAAAGGGAAAAAAAGTAGTTCACATTTCAGTATATAACAATGCAGTGATTTTTCTTTAAAAACAACAGCAAACTATCTGTGGGCTAAGGGCCACGCCTGTAATTTTTGACTGTAAAAGGCAGGATTTTTTGTAAAGATTTGAGCATTTGAAAACATAAGGTTTTATAGAAACCACACTGTGTCTGTATTACCTTCACTGCTGGTGAAAGTCAGGATGTCTTACGGGAAACATAAGGAGCTGCTGAAGAGATGTGAATATCCTCCTAAATATTTTAAGGTAGAATCTCCCCAATGAATTCTACACTTACACTAAAAGGGTCTTTCTCTGTGCTGTCCAGGACCTGATCCAAATGTATTCAAATAAACCAGAATTCTTGCATCGACTTTCAAAGCCTTTAAATCATGTTCTAAGCACCTTACTGACTAAACACAACTGTTATTATTTTGGTAGATTTCTCACTCAATCAATAGTGACTTTTGCAGGTTAAGGAATATTTTCCTTTGTACCTCCAAAGAGTGTCACAGATAACTTTGGAAGATCTGCTTTGTTTGTCCCTGCTTTTGAATTGAGTCACACCTGCCAATACAGTGCCACGTATTTCAGTTCACAATGATTTGGGGTTCTATGCATCAGGTGTAGAAATGGGGCGTGAGTAGGCATGGTGCCCATCCTCTGTGGCTCTTGTTCTCCTGAGGAATTCAGATACAGGTCCCATCCTGTGCCAGTGGTGTGTCTGGCAGCAGGGCTCTGCAGACACAAGGGCTGGTGGCTGCCTGGAATTCCTCACTTTTGGAGGATTCAAGCTGTCGGAAGGTCATGCATTGCCATGGAGGCAAAAGAGTTGCTGTGGCCCAGAGGGGTGTTTGGGTCTCTTGCAGAGAAACCCCTATAATCTCTTGACTTCTGAGCCACTTCTGGAATTTTCCTTTTTCAGCTTTTTGGCAGTGGTGGGTATATGGCTTATGAAGGTAGATGGAATGGCAACTTGCGGACTAGGAGTGGACCCTGTTGGCAGAGTTTCCATGACTTTAGGTCAGGGTATCATCCTGGTGAGTCCAACAGATAGTGACCTAACTCCCTGAGGATTCCTGAGCTGCCCAGAGGAGAAAGAGATGGCTGGTACATGCAGCTGCAACTTTACTGCTGTGACTGTTAAAGCCTGTAGGTGACGTGTAAGGGGGGGTGTCTCTAATCCCCCACTAAAATAGACTTGAGTAGTAGAAGATGAAACCCAGTAGTGACTGAACTGCATAATTACTGTTAGTTTTGAGTTCACATTTCACAAATTTTATCTGCGGTTACAGATTTTAAAGAAAAAGGAAAGTATATAAGCACAAGGGCTCTTTCATCTGGCCTTTATATATAGATATGCATGTGCATGGTCTTTTTGAAGTATCTGGGCAAAAGAATAACTTAGTTATTCCTGTAAATGTGCAATCCCAAGCTCAAGACTGTGATAGACTATTTGACCACCCACTTCTGCTCCAGACCTGCCTCTGGTCTATACCTGTTGCAGTCATTTGTGTCTTTAAGTGTCCAGTTTCCCCAAAAGGAAAAGCAACACCACGGTTGTTTTGCTGCAAGATGCCTGAGGTGCATCTGCCCTGGAGCACAAAGAGGGACCTGGGTTTGCTCTGGCTTTGCCATGGGAAAAATGGCGAGTGACTGGTGGAAGCTGGGTGGGATTGAAAGGGGCCAAGGAAGCCCAGCATTGACAGACCCAGCTGTTACATCCCTGCTCCCTGTTAGCTCCAGACATTGCTTAACCACAGTCTCTTTTGCAGTGTAAGCATTCCCTGAGTGTCCTCTGTGATGTCCACAAAAGGCCCTGACCCTGGTTTAGCTGAGTCCCCAGCCAAGCCCCTGTTGCAGGAGCTGTGTATTTTGCTAGAAAGGCAGCTCTGCTGCAGGCAGGGGAAGAGGCCTGATCCAAACCCAACTTAAATCTTCAGTAGGATTTAGATTAAGCCCACAAATCCTGATTCTGCAAAGATTTAAGCTTGTGCATAACTTTACATACATGAATAATCTGATTGAGGTCAAATGAATTAAAATAACACACGAATAACGAATTAAAATAATGCACCTGCTTAAGTCTTGGCAGTATTGGGGCCATAATGAACTGGGAAAAAAAAACAGGAAAAAAGAGAGTTGACTTTTTCAGTGCTATTAAGGTGTTATTTCAGAAACCCAGCCAGTTACAATTGTATTTACATATACCCTGCAAAGTCTAAATGAATGGGAGTGTTTGTTCATCCGTGTCATGTATTTGGGTCAATAAGGGATCCCATATGGCTTCAAAGGTCTGGCTTTTCTATTCTACCTGGAAAAGCACCTGAAAGTATTAGTTTTGCAGCCTGATCCTAGTGGGATCAGTGAGTGTTTTTACTGTACAGAGACTGCAGGATTGGCTTTGCAGACCTTATTAAAAATGGGCCTGTATCAAAGGAAAGGAACAGTGTGACAAGTCGAGTGAAAGGTCTTCAAGGTCTCAGCGGGATCCTCTCACAAATGGAGATCAGTGACGAGTGTTGTTCCTCAAGGTTTGGTACTGGGACCAGTGCTGTTGAACATCTTTGTCAGCAGCATCAAAAGTGGAATGGAGTGCACCCTCAGCAAGTTTGCTGATGACACCAAGCTGAAGTGAACCAAGACAATCCAGAGAAACATTGACTGACTTAAGAGATGGGCCAATGCCAACCTCATAGAGTTCAACAAGGCCAAGTCCAAGGTCCTACACTGGTTTGGGGCAATCCCAAGCACAAATACAAGCTGGGTGGAGAATGGATTAAGAGCTGTCCTGGGTAGAAGGACTTGGGAGTGTTAGTTGATGAGAAGCTCAAAGTGAGCTGGCAATGTGCTCTTACAGCCCAGAAGGCCAGCTGTGTCCTGGGCTGCATCGAAAGAAGCATGTGCAGCAGGTCAAAGGAGGTGATTCTCCCTCTCTGCTCTCATGAGGCCCCACCTGGAGTGCTGTGTACAGTTCTGGAGCCCCCAACACAGGAAGGACATGGAGCTGTTGGAGTGAATCCAGAAGAGGGCCACAAAGATGATCAGAGGGCAGGAGCACCTCTGCTATGAAAACAGCCTCAGCGAGTTGGGGTTGTTCAGCCTGGAAAAGAGAAGGTTCTGGGGAGACCTTATAGTAGTGGCCTTCCACTACCTCAAGTGACCTACAGAAAAGCTGGGGAAGGACTTTTTACAAGATCTAGTGGTGACAGGACAAGGGGGAATGGTTTTAAGATGAAAGAAGGTAGATTTAGGTGTTACATATTAGGAAGAAATTCTTGCCTGTGAGTGTGCTCAGACACTGGAACAGGTTGCCCAGGGAGTCTGTGGATGCCCCCTCCCTGGAAGTGTTCAAGGCCAGGTTGGATGGGGCTTGGAGTAACATGGTCTAATGGGACGTGTCCCTGCCCATGCAGGGGGTTTGGAACTAGATGGTCTTTAAGGTCCCTTCCAACCCAAACTGTTCTGTGCTTGGTCTCACCATCGTCCAGCCTTGAGGGAAGAAACAGCTCCCCGAGCAACAGGTGACAATACTGTAGTGTGCATTTGCTGCAAACAGAAGCCCCACAAAGGGGTCATTAGATGGGACAGTATGGTCCAAGCCCTAGGTTTGAGAGGCCAGAGATTACGTTGCCCTATGAACCTAATGCAGGAATAGAAACAGCCTCTCCTTTTGGATTGGGATCCTGGAAGCTCCTACCCCAGGAGCAGCCCCTATCCTGGGAGCAGCCTGTGCCATTTAAACTACCTGAACCAGAATCAAAAGGGATAGAAGATGAGGTGCTTTTGGTGGCCAAGCTTGTGTCAAGAAGCAACAGTTGGGGAAATCAAAGCCAAAGAAAATCCACTGCCTAGAATGAAGGCTCCCAGGGAGCCCCATGGACAAATTGCCTTGTCTCCAGCAGCTGTAGCTGAAGCAGTGTGGTTACGTGCACCACGGTGGGGGAAGAAGCAGGACACATACCAGCACACATGGGGAACAAACTGTAGTTCAGGTGATAAGATCTGATTGTTGCACTGTAGGAGACTAGAGGCTTCTGCTGTTGCCTTTGTGGGAAGGTACTGGGCTGGCTGGGAGTTACTGCTTATAGTAGCATCATATAATAGTGGGGAAGGGTACAACTCTGGGGGATGGGGAAGATTTATTGAGATATCCAAGTGTAACAGATATCAGAAGAATACTCATCTCCATGGCATTCCTCATCAGTAGATCACAATGCTGAATGTAGG
>NW_009954185.1:6045811-6057410 GCF_000747805.2 Chaetura pelagica | reverse complement strand
TTTCTCCAAATCACCCTGCCATCCAGCAGAGTGACCTCAGCACTGGGCTGTTCCTGCCCTGTGGTCTATCCTTTAAGCCAGACCAAAGAGATTCTGGGGAAGAATAGTCTCCATTCAGCTTCCAGCAATGGGATTTTTAATGACAGCTTTGAATATACTTTTTAAATGATTATTTTTTTTTTTTTTTTTTGTGAAAGGGAGACAGTGCCACTGTAAGAAAGTTCCGCTCTATCCTAAATTATTTGCATATATTTGCAAGTACTCCCCACGCAGGCACAAAAATACATACTGAATAACTGTGGTGTACTAGTGGCTTCAGACCCACAGAATCAGTCCTGTAAATATCTCCTTAGGCACAAAAATATTAGTTACAAAAAGATTTAAAAAATGTTATGGTGTATATGCATTCTCTCCTCATTTGCTGTAGAAAGGCATGTTCAAGCTACTAAATGGCATTAGACTTTTTAGAGAAAAGAAAACCTGACTAGTGTATTTATTTATTTTAACTGGAAATTATTTGGAAGGGCCAGAAGTATGAGCAGCTGGTAAACTTATTTGATTGTTTTCCCCTAGATTTCTAATAATGAACTCAAATTATTTTAGCACCTTAAAAATACTCTGTTTAAACAGACTATGCATAGGCAAATTTAGAACTGCACAGAAGTCTTGAAACACAGCAGTAATGATGGAAGAAGAAAAACACAACAAAAACAACGAAGAGAAATGAGAGGTGAAGAGAAATAATAATGGGGAGAGTAAAAAGCCATTTAAGGGACACGCAGGAAGTTAACAAAGACAAGTTCACATAAGTAAGGGGTTGTGTAGCCTTATAGTGATGTTTTGAATGGTGAGTGGTTTGTAATAATGCCAATACTTTTGAGGCTCTGTGAGCTGAAGGAAAGCTGAGGAGGAGAAGATGACAAGATGGAAGGGGCTGAGGCTGCAGAGCTTGACAAGTGTGAACTGAGCAGGTACCTCTCCCTACCCTCCCTGATGGCCAAACACAGGATTAGCCTTTCAGGACCAGATTCTATTGTTCCTCTGCAGAAGTCACAGTGCCAGACAGAGACAGGATGGAAAAAAAAGCCCTCCCCTACACAGCCCACAGCAACACTTCCTAGGACCTCGCTGTGCCGCCTTAGGAGCCCATCCAATCCATCTCAGCCTGCCCCTGGGATCTGCTGCGCCACAGCCTTGATACTGAGCTTTGCCTTTGCTGCCCATGAGAAAAAATGTCTTTGTAATGACTGAGGTGGAAATTTCAAATAGCTGAGGTGGCCCTGAAGAAAGATGCCTACCAGCTGTCTATCTTCTGTGCCTCCCTAGGAGGTTGGGGCAAGCATGAAGAGGGGTAGGAAAATGCCTTTGGTAGAACAGGACATTATGGGTCCTTTTTTTCAAAGCATTTGCAGGAAGAGTGCAGCAGTGGCAGCCCCATATTGTGTCTGATCTATACAGCTGGGTGGACATGATTGCTGGTTTGGAAGCAAGTATGGAGTTTGTGACCTTGATTGTGTTCAGTTAGGAGTGTCTGTAAATTGTTTTGGAGGCCACAACTTTCCAAAAACTTCCCATTCAAAGGGCAGTCTCTAACTGGGAAGTGCGTGAGTTTTTAAGCTCCTTGGAGCTTGCTTAAGGGAAGACTGATTTTGTGATGTATTTGAAAAACACCTGGCACAAATACATTATTTTTGATAATTTCAATACAAATACTTAGTAGAAGTAACTACTGATAGATCACCTGAAGAGCTGTGCAGAAGAAAACTCAGTGTAAACATAACTGAAGATGTACTTTGAGATCCTGTTTGTAAGAGACCTTGTCTGTGCTCTACATTTTAGTGTATTTCAATACTCATGTTGTGTTCCCCCATCAGTGAAATCATGCAAATGTGTAAGTTTATACACCAGAAGTACCATTACATGGTTTTGTAACCTTGTCTAATCTTCTTTGAGTGCACCAGGATCAATCAGAGGTTATGAGCAATGGTCACAGCTCCGAGTCCTTTTCTAGTCAGCTGCCTCCCAAAAGATTTCCCTGCTCTCTCTGTTTGCTTTCTCCTGGCAGGCTTTTGGCTTTTCTGGTCTTATATATGGTTTCTCATTTCAACAGTGTCTGTGTGTATGAGGAAAAACTCCTATCCAGCTTACATCTGAGAGGAGTTGGAAGTAGGAGGGGACAGCAAAGGCAAAGATTGCTGAAAGATGCTTCCCTTTCAATATCTGGAGCAATCCCTGGGAAGACAAAGGCTGGAGCTCAGCCTGATTTTATTCCACCTGCATTCATAAGGTGCTTGCTAGGCTGTTGACTTTGCTGGAGTGCTCCCAGGATTTCCTCGTAGTGTTAAGAAGTCTTTCCCTTCATTGCAACTCACATACTGCTGTGAAAGGTTTTCATTTTGATTACTGAGACATAGTCATGAGGATTCTCCTGCAACTTCACTACATATTTTGCAGCAACACTGGAAGATGAGGAAGTTATTCTATATTTGTAAAATCAAGGAATAGGCTAATTGTCAGTTGCCTGTAATCTAAATAAGTGACAGCAGTATTGGGGCCAACCTGTAAGGGCAGAGCACCTCAGATGCTGTGTTGTTTCACAGCTTTGCAGGAAGATTGAAAGGCTGAAATGCTGTCACCACAGTGTAAACTTCCTTCGAGTAGGAAGGCTGTCAGATGTACCGTCCAGCTAAGTACAGTTTCAAAATGAAGAGGAAAGAGAGATGCAAGAACAATTAGGATTGCACCAAAGTGGAATTGCTGTGGCTTTTATGAGGACCATGATACTGCCAAAGGTGTTGAGGTTGCTAGTTTTTCCTTGAAGATAGCTCTGTATTTAATTTGTGTAGCTCCTAGTGAGAGCCTGGTGCTCTGGCACCTTTGATAGACAGCCAGAGAGCAGGGATTTGCTGTTTCTGTAATGAGATGGAAAATAAGTGACTCTCTCTCATTTGACTGGTTGTTGCAACCCCTCTGCTCTGATTGGCTTCTGCCCTGCAATATTTTAAACTGTTTTGCAAGCAAGAAAAAAAATGCAACCTCAGCTCTTCATACCATTCGGCTGAAGTAGGAAAAACTCCAAAAATTACATGAAAGAGAAGAAGATGGGAAAAAAAAACACTCCAAAAGGCAAAGCAAATGGGCTGTGAAAATGCTGATAGGGAAAATGTTTTCAAAAAGTAGAGAGTGCTCTGAGTCACTCTTCTCCTTTGAGTCCAGGGTTGCTCCCGCTAGTGTTGACAGGAATTTTGGCAGCAGAGGACATGGGGGACAGATCAGCCCCTTCCCTCTCATTGTCCCTGTATGAACTCCCTTCTTTTTCTCCGGTGGTTTTGTTGTATTTACGACACTTGAACCTTCTCATTCAGTTGGGTGAGGAGTCCTCAGGTGTGCAGTGCATCTTCCTGAGATGGTGTGAGACCGTTCCCCATTTTTCCCATGGAGGATGTCACCTGGGGGATTGGAGACTGCTGTCCCCAGCCAGTGCTTTAGGAATTCCCTGTTCCAGACTTACAAACACCAGGAAGGGTCTCGTCATCCACAGGCTGTGGGGAATATTCTTCTCTTCCTACTGCTGATGACAGTGGCCTGCTTATTGTTGGTCTAGCACAGCACTGGGGGAAAAGCAGCGTATAAGACAGATAGGCTTGATAATGGGTCTTTGCAATCTCCCTTCCAACCTCTCCTTTTTTCTGCTACTTTCCTATGCTCTGGCTGAAAACCACACCAGCAGAAAAACAGGTATGAGGGTTATGGAACAAGTCAAGTTTGTAAACATTAAGGGGGGAGGCTATGTAAATCTGTTTAGGTAATTTTTGTGTTGACAGTTGACATTTAGCACTTAAATAACTGTGTAAGCAATCTAGGAATAATGACTGGTGTGCTCAGTGTCAATGCTTTTAAATCTAGCTTTCCACTGCTGAAAGCCCTGCACAAATACCTTTGAGAAAGTAGACAAGCAAATAGGAAAAATTGTTGGAGTGCCTTATAATTTCTGTGTAGTTACAGAAATAGAAACCAAGATTATTCTACCTAAAACAAAGCATTTCTGATAAATTAATCTGAGAGAATGTGTATTCCAAATTCAATCCTAAATGTACTTATTCTTAAGGAAAAGTCATGCTTCAAGGCCTTTGTTACCAGAATGACAAAAACTTCCCATGTGGTCTCTCTAGTATTATCACAAATGGCCCTTTTAAGTTTGACTGACAGCTCAAGCCAGTGTTCCTTTTATTATGAATGAAGTTAAATGTTTGCATAGAAAAATCATATTTCATAGAAGATCTCTCAGTGGTAGAAGTAGTCAAATTTTCAAACACAGAGTTTACTCATTGAAAGTGGGGGTTTGCCTGAAAAAGAAGGAAAATCTGGATCTTTTTAACTGCTTAAGATACTATCTTATATTTAGAGGTAATGCCTCATTTTAAAAATGCTACTAAGCATGTGTTTTAAAGATTAATAGGCCAGGAAACTTCAGGTTGACTTAACTATTTGGTTTGGCACCCCAAAAATGGTTTACAGTTCTGTGCCTCTTTCTGGAGGCACAGTTTGATTAATAAATAGTGTTCACTTGAGGGAGCACAATGCAAGTTTTTCCGATTTTCCTTTTTATCTGTTATGCTAAAAAAAAATTAAATTAATTTAATGTGGTCAGATGGTCCTCAACAATTGAGTTCAAGTGCTTTAGAGAGTTAATACCCCTCAGCTGACATGTTATAATGAGTAATTTCCTGCTTCAAATGTTAAGTAAAATGAGCTTTTCCTATTTACTGTTCTGGTAGCATGTTGAGATATTTTTCATTTAGTTGTTTGTGATTATATTTCCATAATTTGTTTTTTAAATGAACATGATTGAACTTCCATGTTTAGCTAAGCTGTAAGTCTGGTGGTGTTGACTTCCACTAGTGATATAATTTCTGTGCTTAGGAAAAGAGGCTCAAGGGCAAAATTTCATTTCACAGAATCATAGAATTGCTGGAGTTGGAAGTGACCCCTGGAGATGATCTAGTCCACCCTAGAGCAGCCTACACAGGAAGGCATCCAGGTGGGTTTTGAAAGTCTCCAGCAAAGGAGACTCCACAACCTCCCTGGGCAGCCTGTTCCAGTGCTCTGTTTACCCTCAGAGTAAAGAAGTATTTTCTCAAATTCAGGTTAATCTCCTGTGTAGCAGTTTGTGCCCATTACCCCTTGTTCTGTCAAGGAACAAAGAAAAAGAACATATACTTCTAAGGAAAAAGAAGGTGTATTTTCTGCTGGCATATATTAACATCTCAGGTATGTCCAGTAACAAGTCAAAGCTGCTCTCCTGTTAAAATTTGCAGTTCTAGGCTATGTCAGAAAAAAACTGATGAAGTCTTTGAAATAAAGCTAAGACAAGTACATAGAGAAGTACTTCTTGCTTTGGTATTCAAGCAACTGAGCAAGGCTCAGCTGGTATGATGCATTGGAATACAAGGAAAAGTGTTATGGTTGTAACACTGTACAGAAGTAGGGGAAATGCCTTACATCTGAATGAAAATAGTAACTTTATATTGGTGCTGGAAAATAAGTTTAAATGATGGAATCATGAGTGAAAACAATTTTGGACCATTTCTTCAATTGAGGAGATGTTTTATTGGATAGTAACTTAATAAAAAAATAATTATAAAGAATAAGCAGTACAAATGTCAGCACTGTCTGTAGCTTATTAGGTTATCTGATACAATGGGACAGATTCTGATTGAATTCCTGTTTGATGTAAACCTGAAATAACTTCCATGACGCCATCACACTTTTTTCACTACTATGGAGAATAAACAGCAAGCAGAAGGTCCTTTTTCTTTCTTTTTCAACACTGTTGGGGGAATCACACATCACTGATGAAATGCTTTTTGTTACTCCATGAAGCCAACACAATTATTTGTATGAAATAGGCAAGGAGAGAACAGACTGTCCATAGAGATACCTGGGTAGATGTTGCTCTCAGGCATGTTCCCTTGGCCCACTAAGAGGAAGGCAGGGAAGGCACCATCTCAGACCTGTATACCTGTCTTCCTGTGTACTGTAGAGGCACGGATCTCTTGTAAGGGAGAATTTAAGCTTCATCTCCATGATTTTGTTTCTACTGTTACCTGTGATGTGTTGAACAAGTGGTCACAGCTTTCATCACAGGGATTCAGGTCTTCCCATATCATCCTCACTTCCACTCCTCTTGCTAAGTCTGATTTGGAATCCATCACTCTAGAAAATTCTTGCAGTAGTGCCCCTTTGAGATTAATATGTTTGAATCAAACATAAGGCAGTGCAAAATTTGCATCTCTGCAGCAAAGTGATGTGTTTCTTTCTAAAACTGACCTGCAGATACAGCGTCTTTTACACTGAGGACACTTGCTTCAGGGCAGCATTTCCTGGCAGAAAAAAAATAATATAAATTATCAATATCAGGCTTTTATTTGCCTTAGTATCTGTATTACTTACTGTATCTAGTAAGATACTTTGTTTTTGGGAGTTTAGGTTAAAAGGCATATAGATTAAAAATTCACTGGCATATTCTGCTGTATTTTATTAGACGTAGGGTCACTTTTCTTTAGTATTTAACCTACTGCTCATTTACTATTTGACTTATTTTTTATTTAGGTCAATGTGTTGCAATGTATCTCAGAGATAATTGTGGTAAAAATGAAAAGTTTCTATCTCTGCTTTCCCTTCTGCCCGAATACTATGAACTATGACATCCACTGTTTTTGAACTCTCTTTGAACCATGCTGCCATGCCATAGGAGTGAGACAGCTCCTCTTCTAAATGGCACAAACTGTCACCTAGTCTACATGAACTCCAGGTTGACTGAGTTGCACGTGATCCCATTGTCCCTTTATCTGAGGGGCAAATACACTTTTAAGATTAAAATTACACAGTCAAAGTCATAATTCCACTCTGGTCTTCAGATGTGCATTCTCTGTGCTGTTTGACTACTGCTACTGATTTTTAGCAACTTTTGCAAGGAGATTTAACTTTGCATACGATTAAATGGGTAAGATCTTGGAGTCTCCCTCTTTCCTCTGATCACTTATTTCTTCTTTGCAAGTCCCAGGGAGAGCAGGGTTTAAATAGCAAATTGACATCTGTCATACAGTCACATAGAGCCTGTCTATATTTAGATTGATGTTGGTAGCAGCTAGACTCATCAGGATCATCCTCAGTCAGAAAGACTGCAATTACAGCATTCAAAAGCTTGCTTTCCCACTGGATTGAATCTGAAGTCACATCACACAACCTACCTGGTGTAAGGAAAAGTAGTATCTGCTTCTCACAGCTCAAACAAGGCTTTAAGTAGAGTTTAAGCCAGGTGGAAACTGTGTCAGTTTTTAATACATAGCCACAAATAGTTTCCTGGTTTGTGAATATGGAAAAGATTGCTTCTTTCCATGTTCCAGCTATAGTATTTTCACATGGTATGAAAATATATTCTTTATACAGAATCTTTGTTCAGAGCAATTGATAGCATTGAGAAATAGGGTTTTGGCACATGAGTGTTTACTCAATTTTAAAAAAATTTTCTGGGTAAAAAATTGCTGAGTTTAAGTGTGCAAGACATTAAAGCTTTAAAAGTCTTTTTGTGCTGCAGCTGTATCTTAACATAGTTTATTCCTTGGAATTCAGTGAAAAAAGCCAAACCTGAATTAAAAGAAATACCTGAAGGTGTGTCCCAAACTGAGACACCTTCAGTAGCGAAGTTCTCCATGTTCAAAAAGCCTGTAGGTTGAGATGGCTAGTAAAAGTTCTTGGCAGCTGAAACCGAAACTCTAAAATGGTCTAAAGATGACAGCTATGAGTTCTGAACGCAACATCTGGAAGTTTTTCAATTTGCTAAATGAATATGAATTTATTCATATTTATATTACAGTGCCTTGCGTGCCAGGGGATGCTGACACCACTGCTGATGTGGTTGCAGCTACTTCGTCCCTCAGCACGATGCTGTATCTGCTCCAGGGAGCACATGCAATATGATTACATTGGCAGAGCAGTATGAAAAAAATGGTCTTTGGTGTGGAGAAGGCTTTCCAGTGCCAATCTGATGGAAAACTTCTGGAAGTTGACAGTTGTATTGACTGCAGTCTCATATGGACTGGGGCCTGAGATGCCTTTCACATGATCCTCAGAGGGACTAGTTATTGTGCAGTAAGAGGAAGATGTTTTACCAGAAGTGGTGCAGCTGACTTTCTGGGACACCTGGAAAGTGTGCAGTGAAAATGGCAGGTGTAGGTAATTAATATGATTTGAAAAGACTTGTGCTTGCATCTGGTTGTACTGTGATGCTCCTGAAGCCAGTCTTGGACCACTCTTGGTGTGGATTGGTATCCAAACACAGAGGAAGCCCACACCTTCTGCCCCTGCGAGTCTAACCACAAGGGACAGTGTTGTCTCAAACCTAGACACAGTGAAACTTTTGTAATTCTCCTATCTATTCCAGTGGTACAGAAAGCAAAGCAAGATGTCATTGGTAGGTTATTGTAGTACTTCTAGGAGAAGATTTGAAATGTTCTCACCTGTCTGTGGTCAGTGATGCAGTATCCTCTAGTCAGTCAACTGACAGGAAATGTGCACACTGATTTCTGTAGGGAAGCTGATTAAGAGGAAAGGTTTCTGTATTCCTGGGTTGGACTTGATTTTTTCTTTTTCTGTTTTTTTTTAATAAGGTGGCCTGTGCTAGATAAAACAAAATAGATTTTTTTCTCCATTCTTAATCCCTCAATGTGATATAAATACCATGCCACAATTTAGCATTTTTAATTAATATGTACTTTCCATTACCTTCATTTTGGAGTGTTCATTATCTTGAGGAATGTAACTCTTCATTCAAACATTTCATTCTGTAGCAGGAGAAAGAGAGAGAGGCGCAGAAGAACTACTTTAACTGGATTGTGTAACAATGGCTGTGATAATAATTGTCTGGGAGAATTATATAGAGGTAACAAAAGGCCTTACAAAATGAGTACATTACAAAGACTCTTTTTATGACTGAAAAATACTGATGTCCTTAAAAGAGTGAGAGAGAGAGAGAGCAGTAGGAGGTGGGTGATGTTGTAGGAAAATGCAAAGATTACACTGAAGTTTGTCTTTGCACAGGGAAGCTACTTCCTTACAACTGCCAGTGGAAACCTAGATATTTTATCATTTGTTTCCCCACCCCTATTTCCACAGCTCAAGTTCCTTCTCTTGCTCTAACACCAGTGAGGGGCTGGACTGGTCAGCCTGACCTGGTCTCCACCAATTTTGCATCCACTGAACGTTCATCAAGTGGAGCAGCTCTGTGACTTTCTTTTGCTACTGTACCAGCATGATTTATCTCTGTATAGACAACCTGTGCCTGATTTATTTTGGTAGTCTAGGCTAGCTGCTGGCATGTCACCCTTTAGGATCCAGCTCTGCCAATAGGGCCAGACGTGGTGGTCCTAGGTCTCCACTGAGTTCAGTGAGAAGATGCTGGGGGGGACATACAGACTATATAAGTGGAGGATTGAGAGGAAAGCAGAAAGGCAGAGGGGGTATACTAGTTATTCTGGGTACCCATCACCATGACAGCTACCTATTATTAGATCTATCATATACACACTTATTTCCACAGCATGCAGAGGGCTGGTCTAGTAGTTGAAAGGTGGCTTTCTGTCCCTTTTAAAAATGTCATAGACTCCTTATTGGACCCACTTGACAAGTGGATTCAAGCTTGTTATTTTTTTCTTAACTCTTAAGTTATGAGAAGTCTATTTTTCTTACAATTTATTTTTGCTAAAAGGTTGCACTTGCTGTCACCACGTGGAATGCTGTAGCTGTGTGTACTGAACACTGTGTTCAGAAATTCTTATTTTTGTCACCAAAGTATATCTGTGTCTAAAGGGTGGCACAGAATTAGAATAAGGTATAATGAAGTACTGTAGGTTGCTAATACACATTATGCTTAGCAGCACCTTGGTGTGTTGAATTGTGCTACTTTACACATCTGGATAAAAGGAACAAAGAAGGAAGGGGGATTGAAATTCCTTTAATGCTAGCAAGGGAACTGCCATCTTCAATGTAACAGGTAGTTTCTTCCTGTAGCTGGTAACTCCCCAGATGACCACCTTTCCATGGCTAGTGTTAATGATGAGCATTTTAAAGGGATGGGAAAGTGTGTGTGGAGGGGAAATCTGCTTTGAAAAACAATTTATTTTACTGAGAGGGAAGTGGTTGGCTGAGTCAGCTCTTGGAACTGGCTAACCATGTAATGGTAAGTACCACTGCTGCAAGGAGGGTGATGATGGAGAGCAGGAGTGTGTGAATGGAAGCAGGAGAGAAAGCAGAACATGACACTCCTGGTTAAGGTGCTGCTGTGGTGCAGCACCCGCTTCTGTGGTGGAGGTGGCCCTCCCATGTGAAGTGCTGCCATAGCTCATTTCTGTGGGCCCAGCTACTGAGTAGAATTTGCAGCCTTTCAGGTGCAGTGCTGGGTTACAAATGCAACATGGCCTGGAAGAGCTAGAGAGCTTCTGAATAAAAGCCACTGAAGTCAGCAAGCAGAGCAGAATCATAGAATGGCTTGGGTTGGAAGGGACCTGAAAAATCTTCTAGATCCAACCCCCCTGCATGGGCAGGGGCACCTCCCACTAGACCAGGTTGCTCAGAGCCCCATCTAACCTGGTTTTGAACACTTCCAGGGTGGGGGCAGCCACAGCTTCTCTGGGCAACCTGTGCCAGTGTCTCACCTCCCTCATAGTGAGGAATTTCTTCGTAATGCCTAATCTAAATCTACCCTCTTTCAGTTTGAATCATCTTAAGGTTAACAAGAAGCTTGGAGGAGAAAGGCACTTCTAAAATTCCGTTCCTATCTGAGTCTGAGATGTCTCAGGCAGCATTAAGGACCCTTTGGACTTCAGTTTAGAAGTACTTCCTTGACGCAGACATCTAAAGTCTCTCAGGAAACTGTGGATGATAGAAATACTGAAATTCATTTCCTTACGGATTTATGACCCACCCTCTCCTGCAGTCTCACTGCAAAGACCCTTGGATTCCTGCTCTGTTCCCCTACTGCAATATGGCTTTTATCCCACAAGGAGGCGATTTTCCCGGTTGTGTGTGTTCAGTGCCGCTTCTCCCGACTCAAGTTTGTGGTTTGGGGCAGCAGGGTCGATGCCGTGTCCCTGTGCTCCGCGGGCAGGCCGTGCCTTTGGCTTGCATCTCTAAGTGACCCCGAGTCGCTGAGGCTGGCTGGGGAAAGGAAAGACTAGAGGGACCTGTCAACAGCCAGAAAAGTATTTAAGTACACATTAAAAAGGGCAGCAGTCTTTTTAGAGGGGGGGGGGGGTGGAAATTTGAGTATTTCTAACCTTAATCTCATTTTTGACTACAGATTGTGTAGTTCGTGCAAAAATTGGGGCAGTCCTGAAATGAGAAAGGGAGGTGGTCCCCACGCACCCCCCACCCCGCTGGGTGCTCTCAGGAGCTCTGGGGGAGGCAGTGCTCTGTCTGATGGGAGTCCCCACGGTTTCTGCGAAGCTGGAGATGCAGGACCTGTGGGGGCACGGGCTCCCAGTTCCCCCCAGCAGTGACCCGGAGGCAGAGCCGCTTCGGAGGGGCCTGAGCAGCCCCC
>NW_009954185.1:6045560-6045790 GCF_000747805.2 Chaetura pelagica | reverse complement strand
CTTCCCCCCC
The DNA here is from genome assembly GCF_000747805.2 of Chaetura pelagica. Classification (NCBI taxonomy): domain Eukaryota; kingdom Metazoa; phylum Chordata; class Aves; order Apodiformes; family Apodidae; genus Chaetura; species Chaetura pelagica. The sequence goes on along the minus strand of NW_009954185.1, from coordinate 6,045,780 downwards.
TCAGAGCCTGTTTTCCCCAGCCGGTCACTACACCGGTGGGATGTGCCTCCCTTCCCCCCCGGCTGCCCGCTGGCCCTGCCTTTCCCGCACTCTCTGCCTCTTGCTGCTTCGCTTACTCAAAGACCAAAAAAAACCCACAAAACCAACAGAACGGACCAAAACCAACCAACCAAACCCCAAACCACATACACACAAAAAAAAAGAGCCACACCAAACGCAG
>NW_009954185.1:6028228-6045200 GCF_000747805.2 Chaetura pelagica | reverse complement strand
CCCGCCCCCTCCCCTCCCCACGGCAGCTCTCCCTGCTGCCCGGCGGGTCTGGCATCCCTCTGCTGGCTGGAGACACCGCCTGCCCTTCCTCCTCCTCCTCCTCCTCCTCCTTCCCGCTAAAACACCAGTAGCTTTAATGTGATAAAAGACGAGACCTTGAGAAAAGTCAGAAGCGTCTGGGGAAGAAAACTGGTTGGACTCGTAAAGAGAGAAAAGAGTTGGAGTTTCACCAGTGAGCCATGAAATGAAAAGTAACAGCTGATGTACTGGAGGGAAGGAGCGGGGAGTCAGCAGCAGAAAGTGTGGATCCAAGGTTAACCGGGCAGGGGAGGGGGGATGGGGAGCATAAACTTAAAGTCATTACCAAAGCAAAAGAGAGAGCGAGAGAAAGAGATCCGGGCTGTTGCCTTGCCTGTGCTGCAATCGCCGGGAAAGAATCACTAGGAAAACTCCTGGCTAGACATTAGCAAAAGCCTTTGCGTTGGCGAGAGCCAATGCCCTGCTCCTTTAAAAGCACGAGGCTGAGCACCTGATTTCCTTGGAAAAAAATAAATAAATCCCAGAGGGCATCCAAGAATTTGCATTTTCTACCCCCACGGTTGCTTGCCCGGGAGGCTGAAAGGAAGAAATTACTTCACTTTTCTTTTTCTTTTTTTTCCTTAACTAGAAAATAAATACAGAAATAAAGAGAAGACAGCGGTAGTGGTGCAGGGGGTAACTGTGCAACTGGGCGTAGGTTAAAAATCCCAACAATAATGGTGGAAGAACACCCCCTTAATTTTTCATTCAGAAACATTTCAGTGAACGTGTTAAAAGCGGAGGGAAATGTTGTGCAGTCCTGGCGAGACGCGGAGTTGAAGGCATAAAAAATAAACCAAATCCACAGCCGCGGGAAAATTTTCCCCTCTGTTTAAACGGAACACCTCTTACATACAGACAGAAAGCAGGGCAGAAGTTCCCCTGCTTGGACACCCCCTAAGCCTGGGAGCAGCGACTCCCCTTGCAGAAGCCCTGCCACGCACAGAGGGGTGACCTGTCATCTCCTTGTCCCACCTCCAGCATCCCCGCAGCAGCTCCCTCAGTGTGGCCCAGGCTTTTTCACGAAGTTGGCCAAAGCCCAAGAACAATGAAGCCGAGGTGATGTGAGGGAGTGAGCTCTCCTGAGGCCTCCCCTCCGCATCCCCAGCCGCCCCCTTGGCCACGGTGCCCTCAGCAAGTCACCCTGCAACAGGGGCTGTGGAAGGGGTCTCAGCAGCCAGACCCCTCCCCACAGCAGCCCCGGCTCTCTTTTGTTCCAATGCAGCTCCGGCTGGACTACATTTCCCAGCAGGCTCTTTAGAGGAGGGGGAAAGGGGTGGGGGGGGGAGAGGCTTTTCCAGCCTTCTTCCCTCATCACATTCCTCCTCCGTGAGGGGGGGTGGGAAAGCCTTGTTCGCTTTGCTGACACATCATGTGCATTGAGCCTGCGAGAGGGGCAGGGCTGCAAAACGCCTTTAGGGAAAATAAAGAGGAACTTGCTGCCTCCAAAATCAAACCCCACAGATGCATTAAAAAAAAAAAGCAAAAAAAAAGCAAAACAGTTAAAATCTGAAGTAAGAAGAACACAGCCCTGAGCTTTGAAATCTCAATAAATACGTAGAGGAGAGATGATACTTTTGTCCTTTGTGTGCAGGGATGAACAAGATCATTTCCAGTCACTCTAGATTCACAACTTATGCAACTATTTCTCAACGACAAACTAAAGCACATGCATGTCTTGCATAATGTTGTTTGCCACCATACAAATGTTTCTTTTCTGGCCCCTGCAGAGCCTACAGATTGCTTTACTGATCTTCTGCATCAGATGGCTTCATCCTTCTGGTACTGCATATATTCAGATCTGAGGTCTTGGTAAATATGTATAAACAAAATGCATCTTTTCTAACAGGTTTATTTTTAGCCCAAATGTTTTTACCCTAGGGAGAAAGAAGTTTGCTTAATTAATATTGAACCTGTTGGTGTAAAAGTGGTTAGTGCTAATGGAGATCTGGTGGAAGCTGAAACCTTAACAAGGCTTTAAAAAAACCCCACCAAACCATATTAAAAATTGTTGGTTTTAAGTCAGCTTCCTGTAAACACTGCCCTCTCAGTTATACCTTTGACTTCAGCAAAGCGATGCCAGTTTAAATGAAAAGATGTCAGCCTCAGATTCCTAAAGAATCCTGGTGATAGAGTTTCTCTAACAAGAGATTGAAAGCAGTGATTATAATGAACTAAGGAAGCTGCTTGCCAGGCCTCTCTGCTCCTTGGGGAGCTGATTCAACTCACACAGTTGTGTGCTACGGTGTGTGCATGTGTTTAGAAGCCAAATTCGAATGACTGAAACAGAACTTTTAATTTAAGCTATGTGGTTGTGTGCATATGTGTATGAGTGTGTGTGTACAGGTATGTGTGTAAACATATATAGGTATATAAACACCATGTATCCAGTGTGTATCAATTGTTCGTGTGAGAAGAGTTAAACATAATGTCAATATACACAATTGTCTGCGTGACAAAAGACAAATATAATGTCAATATACATGAGATTGACTTATTTTAAAGGGTGAGTCAGATTAACTTCTCTGGCTGGTTTGGCAGAGCAAATTATTCTTGTTAGCTGTAGATTTCATCACAGTATTTTGGCCTTGGTGTCCTAGGATACCTTATCATGAGTATTTTAAAGATCTTTGTGTGTATATACTTAAAAGAACAACTTGCCTGGGATGCTGATAGCGCATAACCATTCTGGAGGGAATAATTTTAAATCTAGAGCTTTCACATTAGTGTTTTCTGTTCACTTTTGAATTGTAACAAAGGTAGTAGTCGAAGCTGTCTCATTCCATTGTACTTTCACTTTTGTCTGGGCTTCAACCTTACTGAGGATTCTTAAAATATATTAACAACCAGCATTGTTTTCACTGAAATTAAAATAAATATCAGGGTGGTATCTTTACATCAACTGAATAGGGGTTAGATGGTGGTTATATTTTTATTGCACAAAGTATAGCAAACAGAGTTTTGAGCCAGATTTGTGACTTCAAGCCCCAGCCATGAGAAGAAGGTGGTAAGGAGGCACTAAGCCTCAGATGGGCCCCCTGAGGTCACATTTTCTTCCCAGATCCCCTTTGCATCTAAGAATACAAACCAATTCCACCCAACAGCATGTTGCTACCTCCTTTTCCAAAAACATGCTGATCCCATCCACTGAGTGTTGGCGGGATGGTGGCAGGTTCTCTCCATTCCCCCATTCTCTCCTTTCCACCTGTTCCGGTGGAGAAATGTCTGAGCTTTCTATTTCTGTCTGAACTCCAGGCTCCGCTGTGTTTTGTGTGCAGGTGGGGTGGTAATGGTGGGTTTGCTTATATTCCTGTGCTTGAGCTGTAGTATGAGTCACAGTCTAGTCATCTAGTAGTGACAGAGCTCTGCCAGAATGTTTGCTTGAATGGTGAACATTTATACTGCATTTTTTCAGTCCATCTTGAGGTGAGCATTCGATTAACCTTGTCTATAGGACAAACTGGGCAGCTTCTTCAACTATGAGAGAGGAGCTATGGATTAGAACCAGGTTAAGAACAATTTTCCACATTCGTTGAAAGATATTGAAGATGGTTTGGAGTAGTTGGTCTTTAGATGTCTCTTCCAACCCAAACTATTCTAGGATTCAGACATTCAGTTGCCTTCAGATTCTGTATAAGGTAAGAAGGAAGGAAAATACATTTTCTAAACCATTTGTTGATTAGAATGGACTCATTTTTAGAACTCTTAGATTTCCCCAAGCTGAATGTAGAATCAAACAGAAGAGTAGTTTTTCCACTACAACTGTCTATATTGCATGAGTTAGGTAAACTTGGTTTAAACAGTTTCTTTTCTGGTCTCCTGTTTTAACAACATTACCACATATATTTCTTCTGCAGCTTTTTGTTTTATGTTTGCTTCTTGTCATTATATCCATCCCACATTTGTGCTCATTGAATTCCTCCTAAGCTCAGTGAGAATGTGATGTTTCTAAGCTCTGTAAGACTGGGCCCAAATAGAACTTCTTCCATTTCAACATGTGGCTAATGAAAACATTACTCTTCTTACCCTGTTCTCATTGAATTTCTCTCCTGTTCTGCTCTAATTTCATTAATAATTCTTGTCATTACATAGCTAAAAAGCTAATTTAGCTGCCTTGTTATACTAAGCCCAGATCTGGCTGTGATGAAAAGAAGGATCTCCTAGGTTTAAGAAGGATCAGGACTACCCTTTGCATGAAAGGCAAGCTGTAAGCTCAGTCTTGGAGTGCAAACTCAAACAACCTGGGCAACTGGAACAAACCCTGCATGTCCTTAGGCAAGCCTCATTGAAGTCAATGCGCGTTAAGGCTGAATAAAGGAATTCATTGATTTCTGTAGTTCTCATCTCGAGTCAAGATTTATTCATGTGAGCTGAAGAGTCGTGTTTCAAAACTGATGGTATTTCATGCTGTAAAACAGATGCCCAGACCTGAAGCTAGTTCTATGGTTGCTAGTCTGTTTATGATTACTGCTGGATTTCTGTTAATATTTTATGTATAACATTTGAACCAATAACTGAGGATGTTTTATAACAGGTAGATACAAATATATTGTTAGTGGCAAATACATTTTGTGTTTTCCTATTGCTTTAGTGCAGATGAGTGTGGAATGCATTCAGTCATGTGTTTCAGAGCCTAACATAAAGATAATTAAGAAAAAAAGATTAACGCGAAGTGTTGTATCACTGACATTGTGCCAAATAACAAAAGTTGAGAAACAGAAGGGAAGAGTAGGGACCAGTAGGCTCCCTTCCAGTCCCATAGAATCAGGTAAGGGATCTTGGCAACAGTTGTTTCCTTGTTTAACTTGGTTGCTGTGAAGTAGTTATAAAGGGATTTATCACTAGAAGAAAGCGAGGACAGAAAGTTGCTGGGCCAGGCTTTTTAGTAAGATCACATTTGTTTTAATTTTGCCTTTTTACAGAGTAGATTTATGACTGGGAATTTGAAGGGAAGCTTTTAGGAACAGAAGCCAGTCATTACAGGAGAGATCTCTCCAAGTCGTGTTCTTTAGATCCAAATTATTTTTCATTACTCTCCCTTAACTGCTGTAGTCATATATTTTCCCAGTGATGTGAATCAGCTGAGGGTGAGATGAAGGAGCGTGGTGACCAGAGGATGTACACAGACATTCTGACAGCAAAAACAATATTGCTGAGCCAGGGTGCTCAAACATCATGAGTCAGCCAGTTCCTAGCTAATCATGAGACTGAATAAAAAAATAATGAGATGTTCTCAAAGTAAATTTGGGCTTCCTTTTGCTTGCTTTCTGATTCTGGTTTTGTTGTATGCCTGGGATATGTTTGGAAGTTTTTCTCAGTAAATAAAAGGTCTAGAGGTGGATTTAAGTTGAGAAAAAAGGGTGTTTTTAAAAAACAAGTCAAGTTCTAGTCTTGCAAGAATGGGTGAAATTGAAAAGAAAAAAAAAGAAAGCTCTCTGCAGAGACATAAACAGCAAAAGAGGGGTTACAGAACATGGTAGTATGAATTGCTCAGCATCCTTATACAACTCACCTAGTATTTAACTGGGACAAGGACAGGGAGCTGACATTTAGCCCAGAAAAAGACAGGGAAAGCATATAAACTGAGAATTTAGTGTGGAAAATACATAGGAATTTTATACATCAGGACACCCGTGGCCTTTTTTGCTTAACTTGGATGTACAGCTCAGATATTTGCGTCAACTTTCAGGCTGAGTGTAATTCAATCTGTTTTTTCTTATCTATGTTGTGTGGCCTGGCTGGGGGACAGTAACTTCCCATGGGAGACACCATTATATTTAAAACCTGCAGAGGCACTTAAAATCTTTCTAGGTTCAGCTGGCAAAGGAGAAGGAGTAAGGTGTATAATTCTAGCATATATAACCCCTTCTTTATTTTGACAGCCCTGGTAACTTTTATAAAGTGTTCAGAAGCCTTTTGTTTTCCTAGCTTTTGGAGGAGAGCTTACGAATGACATGGGAGCATTTTAATACCCTACCAGAATGTTGGTGGCCAGGACCGAAGGACTTATTCACTCAGGGTTTTAATCTATTTTTTCTGATGCTCTGTTGTGTTTTGCAGCCTTTGCACATCTTTTGTTGCACTTATGCTTAGTGCAGAGAGAACTATTTAAAGAACCTCAATATGTTTATTTAAAGAAGAGAGAAAAAAACCCTGATAGTGTAGAATGTACATTTTAATATTCTTTGGAGCAGTTCCCCGTGATTACATGTTAAATAAGATACAACAACCAGTAATTGCATCGAATACAAGGACTTTCTGTCATAAAAAAAAAACATTTTCTTTTACTTTTTGGTTTTTTTTTTAAACATCAGCATGTACAGCTCCTAGCACAGTTGTCATACTGGGAAGCCTATGTGTCTGCTGCTGCATTACTAGGAGATAATTATTATCTCCTGCTCTGGAGAATGAGTGCACAAACTGCATGTACAATATCCTGGTGCTCAACATTTCTTGTTTGGCTTTCTCAGACCTCCTATTTTGAAGATGATATTCCCATAGCCTTGCTGTGGTGTTGTGCAGTGTTGCTTTCAAGTGATATTTACAGGGGTTATATTGATCTGAATATATTCCCAGAGTGATCCTCGGAGCAAAATTTGTTGAACGAGTGTTATTTACAAATTCACCCTGATGTACAAAAGAAATCCAATTCTTTTTTTTTCAAAGCAGAGTGATAAAAGGATTTTGGTGACTGGATCCGCCTTGCAAAACAGATTGAGGCGGGAAGTGCAGGACAACAGTAGCAGCCACAAGATTGAAAATCCGGGTGCAGAGGAAGACAGAAACAGAGATACAATGCCTAGGAAGTTTCTGTAATTAAAACCTGATTAAATATGTGTGCTTTGCAAATGATACAGATTTATATAGTTTTAAAAAGCCATTACTAGTACTCCACTATGAGAGTTCAATGTATTTTCTGCCCTAGAGCTCTGTTCAGCAGAAAAGTTAAGCAGGGCTTCTGTGTGCAGAAGCCTGCTGAATACAGTGAAATAATTTTTTTTTTTATCTTTTCATCCTATTCAGCAAGAAATTTGACTGTCCCATGAAAATATTTCTCGCTACTGCTGGGGTCTTTTGCACAGAGCCAAAGAGAGGTGAAGGCTTAATTGTAATACTCCTTTTGCTCCCTGCTGGGTCACTGTCTGTTCATTGCACCAGAAGGCCCTGTTGCGTTCTGCCACAGAAATTAATTTAATATTTTCCTTTGAAGTAAAAGTGGTGTTGGGTTAAATCATTGCTGGCACACAGGGGAACAAAACCTTAGAAATACGTTTGCAGGCACTTTGTGTAAGAGCAAAATGTGGCATCAGGCAGCTAAGTCAATTAGGATGGAGCCAAAGTTACAGGATTTTCCCCACACTGACCATGAGAAGATGACAAAGATAAAAAAATGTGATCAGTAACCAGGCCTGGTTACTAGGGTATTAGCACAAACACATTATTTCTCCCATGACAGATGACTTGTTTGCTAGGATGAAGGTACTAGTGGAACAGGTACTTCTTTCCTAACAGTATGGCTGAAGTTTGAGTAGGCTTGGGCTGATAGTTGTTTTTTTCTGTCCTATCTTTCTCTACTAGGAAGCTTGCATAAACTATTTTCCAAACTACTCAAGAGATTTCGATTCATAACATGTGTTGGAAAGAGGCTTCTAAATATCCTTGGCATCCTGGAAAACCTCAGAATGAGTGCAAGACCTTTTGCATTACTATGATTTTCAGCCAGGTTTATGTATCAAGCTGCCCAAGTTTTCCCATGTGTTCCTGGGAGCTGAACAGGTTCAGAAAGCATTTTGTAGAAACAGTTGGCTCATTACCTCCTGCCTGAAAAGGAGGTCAAGACACGCTCTGGAGAATGATGCTGGAAGGTATGCACTGCTCCTTTCCTGAGGAAGGAGACTCCTCAGCTAAAAGTGAGGAGACAACTAGTGATGAACTTCAATATCCTGTGAATTCTTTATTATTGTGAACCATCTGGGAGTAGGGGATACTCAGCAGAGATAGGATTCTTTTTTCCAAAGAAGTTTAGAAGCCCAATCTCAATGATTCAATGGGACTCCAGGGTAAATGCACACTTCCTGAAGGGGATGGAGCATTTTAAGCCCAAGTGACTAAGTCACTTGGAGGATGCATGTTTCTTTTCTAAACCTTTTACTCCTTGACAAAATGTTATTCTTTATTAGCTATATGCCCCAGTTCTTACGCTTTTAGCCTAATTTATATATATTTTTTAAAAGGTAGTGAATTTGGCTACTCTTGGTTTTCTGATAACTTGAGGTATCTCAAAGTGACTTGATTCCCCGGGGGGGGAGGATGAGGAAGATAGCACCCTTTCCAAAAAGGGAAGAGAAACACCCAGAATTTGCTGATTGAATTTTAAAGTGCTCCTTGAGCCTCACGGTCATGGGAGCCATTTTCAGAAGTGGTCAGCATTATTATACCTCATTTGAATTTTACCCTTCACTTCAAAGTTTGTATGAAAGCTTTTAAAAATTACACTGCATTGATTTAATTCTCACAGGCAGTGATTATACATTGCACTGACCCCACGGGTGTAAATCAGGGAAGTGCTACACTTTCAGGACTTGCTTCTGCACTTCAACCCAAGCACAAACTCTTCTCTGAGTAAGACTCTTGATGTTCTTTCTGCACTGGTTGCACTGTATGATTCCATGACATTCCTTGCCTTTCCCAGAAACATTTAATTGACCAGCTTTTCCCTGTCAAGGACTATGTGGAGCTTAGCTACCTTTCTGCTGAAGTTGTTCTATAACATGGGGACAATACTAGGGCTTGGATTCTCACAGTATTACACTTAGAATAATCATCTGAATGTATGTAAGAGTCTGTTCAGAGAGATGAAATATATTGTTCTTTCAAAACAAAAAGAATCAAGTGAGAAAGAGCTGTGTTTTAACTCTTTCTAGTGAAAAGAATACAAAATGCCCGAAGGGGCATCATGCTCCCAAAAAAGCAGCTCATTTATTTTACCAGTTTTTACCACATGCTAAAGAGCATGTGATAGGTGAGAAGCAGCATACAAAAGCTAAATTTGGTAGCTAGAATAAAAAGGAACTGGGTGTAGACTGCAGCTGACTTTGCCATTTTTGCTCCCAAAAGAGGTGTGTGTGCCTAGCTTTGATTTTGGGGGATGAATGACAGAATTTAAGTCTCTTCTCCATGATCACTCCTGACAAGTGAGCAATGTGTTGTATATCCCTTTTACCTGAAGTTCTATGTTACACTTACTGATGCAGCTGTTTTTCGTACAAACAGCATGGGGGCAGTGCTGCTGAGACTTGCAATGTGCCAAAAGCTCTTATTTGAATAGGAGTGGGATTTTTTCTTCCATTGGAATGTCTGCATTTTTCAGAAGTCCTTCTACCTGTGGATATGACAGCACAGGGAGGAATTTTCCAAGGACTGAAGTGAAAGCAAAAGCCCCGTTGATGATTTACACTGGCACGTAACCCAGTGGTAGTTCGTCAAATGCATAAAAATACTGGTGGCATTTTGCATCAAAAGGATCAAATATTTTCTGCAGATGTAATCAGGCATTTTCTGTTGCAGTCAGTAAAGTTGTCTGTACATAGAATAGAATTTCATCCTAACCTGAGGTTCATAGTCTGCTTGGTAGGTCTCATCCTGTGATCCAGATAGAAAGCTAAAATGAGAGAGCTGGTAAAAATCAGGGGAAATATAAGAGAGAGATGGAAGGCCAGGATGAAAGGCAGAAAAGGAAAGTGCTTGTAACACAATGGGAGAACAAGGAATAGTGTTATAACTAGACAAATGCTTAGAGCTGATAATGGAAACTATTTAATTGCAAACAATGGATTTGAGAGTTCAGGATTAAGAGCTCCTGCCTCAAGGGAAGCCAGATTTTAAAGGTATACAGGCATCTAACACCTTTTGAAATCAAACAAATTGATGTTTTGCAGAACGAACCAGACTTCTAAAGCTGCTTGGTATCCCAGGTTAGAGGTATTACCTTTACAAATCTGGTCTTCTGGGCCCTCAAACCTTCTGTGTTGAGGAAATCTGTGTTCTAGAACTGGGATGCAGTTGATACAAATGAATGTAGTATGACAGAAAAAATCCCACAAGCCAAATCCTGAATTCCTTGCTAGAGTGAAGAGCAGGAAATTTGTCCTTAGGGCAAAATAGGACAAAAACTGTGGAGAAGTCTCAGGGTGTTCCATTGTGGATGCCAGTTTTGTAGAAGTAACTTCTAGAGACAGGCCAAAGTGAGTATTGCTGTCTTTTTGTTTGCACTCTGAAATTGCTGCATGTCTGCTTTTGGATTATGACAGTACCTGAGGACAGCATCCTGTCTTCTGTTTTACTGATTTTGTAGTTTCCACAGTGTTTTTGGTGTAACCCTTCTCCTGCTAAGAAAGCCAGGAGAGTGTGTTTATGTATACTAGCCTCTAGAGTCTTAGTGTTAGGAAGGGTCTTGTGCTTGTCCTGACTGATATTATTAGCATTTCTGAAAAGTCAGTGTATGTAAATCCTTTCTGTGGATGTAGAAGAAGTAAAACAAGAAGATAAACATGTTCAGAAAAACCTTGATAGTTCTTTAAAGAGTAGAAGTATTTTGGACTTCTTTCAAGGTGTGTTTTATAATTGGAATTATTACAAAGAACATATGTCTTCTCTATTTCTTTTACCCCCCCCTAGATGAAGGTGACTGAAAGTCTAAAAGTCCTGGTAACTGGAATGTGGTTATAGGGAATGATTACAACCACCCTGACATCTGTTGGAAGAACAACTGCTAAACGCTAACAATCCAGGAGGTTCCTAGAGTGCAAGGATGGCAACTTTTCCAAGTAATCAAGGACCCAACAAGGAGAGGTGCTATGCTGGATCTTGTCCTGACCAACGAGGAAGGGCTGGTGAGGGATGTCAAGCTCAAGGGCAGCCCAGGTTGTAGTGACCACGAAGTTGTGGAGTTCAAGATCCTTAGGGCAGCAAGGAGGGCTCACAGCAAGCTTACTACCTTTGACTTCAGAAGGGCAGATTTCAGCCTTTTCAGGGATCTGCTCAAAAAAGTGTCTTGGGATAACATCCTGGAGGGTAGAGGGGCCCATGAAAGCTGGCTTATATTTAAGGATCACCTCCTCCAGGCCCAAGAACGTTGCATCCCAACTAAGAGGAAGTCAAGTAGAAACTCCAAGGGGCTGGTGTGGATGAGTAAGCAGCTCCTAGAAAAGCTCAGACTGAAGAGGGGTGGAAGCTAGGGCAGGTATCCTGGGAGGATTACAGAGAAGTTGTCCAAGCTGCTAGAGATCAGGTTAGGTTAGGAATGCCAAGTCACAGATAGAATTAAATCTTGCCAGGGATGTTAAGAGCAATAAGAAAAGCTTCTTTAGATACGTTGGGAAGAGAAGGACATCCAGGGAGAGTGTAGGCCCTCTCCAGAAGGAAACGGGCAAGGTAGCAACACAGGATCTTGAGAAGGCTGAGGTCCTCAGTGACTTCTTTGCTTCAGTCTGTTCTGGCAAGTGCTCCAACATCAACACAAAGGCCACAGCAGATGAAAGCAGGGGCTGGGAGAGTGAATTACCCCCCACCCTAGGTGTACAGGAGGTTTACCAGGGAGAGTGTAGGCCCTCTCCAGAAGGAAACGGGCAAGGTAGCAACACAGGATCTTGAGAAGGCTGAGGTCCTCAGTGACTTCTTTGCTTCAGTCTGTTCTGGCAAGTGCTCCAACATCAACACAAAGGCCACAGCAGATGAAAGCAGGGGCTGGGAGAGTGAATTACCCCCCACCCTAGGTGTACAGGAGGTTTATTGACCATCTAAAGAACCTGAAGATGCATAAATCTATGGGACCTGATGGTATTCACCCACGGGTCATGAGGGAGCTGGCAGATGAAATGGCTAAGCCTCTGTCCATCATATTTGAAAGGTCATGACAGTCTGGTGGGGGTCCTGCTGATTGGAAAAAAGGGAACATAGCCCATGTTTTTAAAAAGGGGAAAAAGGAAGACACAGGGAACTACAGGCCAGTCAGTCTCACCTCTGTGCCTGGCAAGGTCATGGAGCAGATCCTCTTGGAAAGTCTGCTAAGGCACACGGAAAATAAAGAGGTGATTGTTGACAGCCAGCATGGCTTCACTAAGGGCAAGGAAGAAGACAAGCTCATAGTAGATGCAATTTCGAGTATCCTAATATGATGCATAATCTGTGTTGTCAGAGGGATAACAGTATTCTGGTCCAATGAAGGTCTTAAGAGGTCACCGTGCATCTTCCATTCCTGCAAGAGAGTATCCAACAATATTCCTGTCCTTTCTGGAGGTGGTTTGTTTAAACTTTTTTTTAGAGATCTCCCATAAGAGTGATTCCAGCATCTCCAAAGGGAATGTGTACCAGCATTACCTACTGTTGCTTTTAGATTTGTTGTTGGTAATGTGTAGTCTGACTCTGCCTCCCTGCCAAATAAATCTAACCCTTCCTCCTCTAGATGAGAAGAATCAGTTATTCCCTTCCTCTTTTTGTATCCCCAAAGACAATTAATGTCACTCCTCAGTCTTCTTGCTAGCCTAAGTAACTGCAAGCCTTTTACTAACTCTTCCCTTGTAGATCAGACATTGTCCAAATTTCTGATTGCTTTTACTAGTGTCCGCTGCCTTCTCATCAATTCAGCTACATTTCTTGAAGTGTGATACTCAGAATTAGACATAGTTGTCCAGCTGATGCTTTGCCAGTGCTGAGTAGAGCAGAAGGATAATTTCATATATCTTAATAACTTCACTCCCACTTATGCATGTTGGCCCTTTTTGCAACAGACTCAACAGGCTCATTCTTGACTCTTATTCAGCTTGAGTGAATGTTGCGGCCTCTTGCATATCTTAGACATTGGCATTTCACTGTTCTTTGAGTCCCTTCCCTCTGATAATGACAGGAAATTAATTTCCTGATTCATTTTGCCTCTCTTGAAGGTTTTTCCACCAAAGACGAGAGCTGGCTACATCTGTCAATCTCATTGAGATGGCCAGTCTCTGGACCCTAGTTAAGTTGACTTTGGGAAGAGGAAAAAGTTCTTCCGTAACATAGTTCCAGCTCTCAAAAGCATCCTCTCAGTTAAGCTGGAGATACGATGTTAAAAGGGGGAGGAACATACTGCTGGATGGAGGTATCCGGAAAATACAGGACAAACTACTCACCATGGATAGACCGGCTAAACTTGAGCCTCTCAATGTGGCTTCAGGTTCTACTCTTTTCTTACCTGGCTGGTTCCTAAGTTTTATTGCCACCTGCTACTCCCATGAGCAGAAAAAGCCCTCACTTTTACAGGAAAGTAGATGCTGGCTTGTACAACAATGAACCTGCATGGTACATTGCCGTTCATGTCAAGTACTTTCCCAGGGCAACCTGTGCTGGGCAGCTGCTCCCTTCTTGTTCAGCTCCCCGTGATCTTATTGTCCTCAGAAACTTCACCTTGCCAGTTTGGGAAGAGGAATTCGAAGTGCACGGAATTTGTGATGAAGCCATTTATTGTCTTTACTGAATAAAATATTGTCCAGTATTTTATTCCTCCACATCTTTTTAGGACTCTTTGTAGGAAAGAGAGGGATCATATTACACAAGGGTAGGTGGATTTTCCAAGTTAATTGTGATAGAAATATGGCATTACCAAAAGCAATTAGTCTTCTTCTGAATCAGAAACTGTATCCAAGAAGGGAGTAATATCTTGTGGGGATTTAAAGTGTGAGATTTGACTCCCAGGTGTTGGATTTCTGGCTACCTGTAATCAGATGCATCAGAAGCAAGAACTTTTGGTGTCTTGTGCTCTTGATACAATGATTGGTCCTGAGTCTCTGTATGCAGGAAATACTGTTACAAAAAGTGTAATTTATTGCTTTTCTATTGATACTCTACTGTGCATTTTTAGGTAGTCCTATAAGGTAGGTCAAATACATTTCTGTAGTAAGTTTTTGAAGAAAAAGGGATGGATTTAGAAATGCTTGTGCACATAAGTAACTTGATTATCAAGGACTATAATATTGATTCATATTCATGAAGTTTCTCATGAGTGGAAGTGTTAGTAAAATTGGCCTCTTGGTCCTTTATTCATCCAAACAATGTCACAGAGAGGTGTTACATTTGTATCTCACTGCAGAACACACACTTTTACTCCAGGACTGCAGAGTATTTTTACGTGCAAAAGTCCCCATCCAGGCTTTGAACATGATCTCCACTGTGAGGGGAAAAGAATGGTACAGTTACTTCTGGAGGAGTTCTGAAGTTCCCCAACCTCTATGAGCTAGGACAGTCTTTCAAGGGGTCAATGAAAAGTGTGTTTAATAGCACTGACCATGAATTTCCATGCTTAAGCAGACCCCTCTGCAAGGCTGCCAGCTGCTCTACTTGTTCTCCATCACCTTTGCGTTTTCCAGCTAAGCTTCAAGTGTCCCATATAGATGGAAGTTCTATCTGTGCATGGAAGGGAAGCTCACTGAGCTCCCATGCCCCTCCAGCAAGCAGGATGACTTTTGTCACTTTAATCTCCATGTAAATGGCATAAAGCTGTTAATATTTTTGATAGGTGACTGTGTAATGTTATGCGTAAATTGTATTTGACAGATTTAATGGATTTTACACCTCTTCACTAGAAAACAACATAAGCAGCAACAATAAATGAAAAGCAATGTACTTATTTATGTTTTTAAATTTATATTTATATTAAAATCTGTGACCCATTGTAGCATTGTAGACGTATAAACCATTTGCTGAATAGCAGGCAGTTCTTTTTCTGTTGTCATCCCACTGATGTGGGAAGGACAACACAATAATCTCACCCCTTGCAGGTAACATCATAAAGAAATTAGGCTAATTGTAATTCCTATTTGTATTCTGATTAACAATTGACTTTTATAATGCTGAGGAACAGGCTTTTTGCTCCACCAATGAGACATGCATTTAAACAAATCAAACGGTATAATGTCAATGAATGAACAACTCATAATAAGGAGGTCATAACATGACTAGTTTAGTCAATTTTAGTGGATGGCCTGATTCTGAACTAAGGATTTTGCACTGATACAACCAGAGGTTGCAAAGGTAACATTCTTGGTGTTACCAAAACCCATCAGGCTTCCTTTTTTTCAGAAGTACCAGGTACTTACGCACCTTGCAGAGCCCCACAGTTGTTTGGTCTAGTGCTACAAAATACCTTTGTACTGTAGTGAGAACAACACTGATTCTACATTGAAACAGTTTCATATTCATCAGTAACTGCAGGATTAAGGTATTTGTCCTTAGAATTGTGAGTAGAGTTTAGATTTTAAAAAAAAACAAACCCGAACAGCAAAATCATTTTGTTGATTGAGAATTAAACACCCCCTCCGATATTTTCAATCCAGACACCAAGTACACTGTGGAAAACAAATTGGCTTAGACATTATCTTGAGAAAAAGAAACAAACCTAGCTTCTTGATTTTTCCTGTTCACGCCCTGTGCAGACACTAAACAAATGCTGCAAGTATAGTCTCTTGCCATAACAAATATTACTAACTTGAATATGGCTCTTCTAAAATAATGGTAAGTCTAATACTTACTATTCAATGTAGTCCTTATTCCTAATTTTGGCTGACTGACAATATTTCACCATGAATCTTTATACGATTGTAATGTCAGAAATTGTGTCAGGTTTGGACAGGATATTTTTGGAGAAGTTAAATTAAACTTGGATTCAATGTTTTGGACTCCGAGCATGTTACATCTCAAAACAGCTGTAATTACAGTATAATTGATGTAAGTTGGTTTTGGTGTATATTGGTGTCTTTAATTAGTTTTGAACTTAATTAGTTATTAAAATTGGCATCCAAGCACATCTGCACTGTGGTGTTTTAAATACTGACTAATCAGTTAGGGTGAGTTTCAACCTAATGTTTTAGTGCACTTTAAATAAACTACCAGCATTCAGTCATTGCAGGAATGGGACTGTGGATGCATTAAGGTTCTTGTCCCCAGCACTCGCTATTATTTAACTGCTTGTTAAAATGTGCCCTAAAACTTTGACTGTCGTCAATAAAAATTATTCTGAGCATCATTTTTGTCTTCCCACCCCACTCCAGCCGTGCATCGAGACAACAGTAAATTTACGTGCGTGGCTCTTATTTCTGCATCAAAAATAGTGCAGCCACGTGGCAGAACAATGACTTTGAAAAAATGGTGCTGCTGGTGTAAATGTGTTTATAAAACTGACGGCACACGTCGTGTGGGGTCAAGTAGATCTGCACGTATGACCTGAAGCTGAGTCACGCATTGGTGGAACGGAAGTGACACTGAGGTGATGTGTTTTTGCCTAGACCACGTCTGTGGTGCAGGGTGACCTGGTGGCATGTGTATCAGTACCGACAGCCAAGCAGCTCTGGCTTGGCTCGGTCGAGCTGGCGTACCCACCTAGGCCAACCCCAGCCCTCCTGTGCTCGTTTTAAGTCTTGCTGCTGTTATTGAGTCACTGTGTTATTGAGCACTGGGACAGGCTGCCCAGAGAGGCTGTGGAGTCTCCTTCTCTGGAGACATTCAAAACCCCCCTGGACACGTTCCTGTGTGATGTGCTCTGGGTGACCCTGCTCTGGCAGGGGGGTTGGGCTGGGTGATCTTTCGAGGTCCCTTCCAACCCCTAGGATTCTATGATTGATTCTATGAAACTGAGGCCACGAGTCTGTGCTCTCGGCCTCAGCAGCCGGTTCCGTTGAGCGGGTCCCATCCCTTGTGTGCTCATGCCCTTAGTTACTTGCAGACCTAAACCCAGCTCGCCCTACAGAAAAGAAGCTCTAAAAAACTCGCCCTAAAAACACTGTGTCTCCTTTGGTTCAGGTTCAACACCCCAAGTCACGGCGTGAGGC
Organism: Chaetura pelagica; assembly: GCF_000747805.2. Lineage (NCBI taxonomy): Eukaryota > Metazoa > Chordata > Aves > Apodiformes > Apodidae > Chaetura > Chaetura pelagica. The sequence continues at coordinate 6,028,266 of NW_009954185.1, read as the reverse complement.
CTGGGCCCAGCAGCAGCGGCTTGTGGCGAGGAGCGGCG
>NW_009954185.1:6024083-6025723 GCF_000747805.2 Chaetura pelagica | reverse complement strand
GGGGGGGGGAGGAGTTGGCTGGTTGGTTGCTTTTTAAACCCCTGTAAGGATCAATTCTTGGTTACTGTTTTACTTTGTGAGCATTACATAATGTAGCTTAAGTATTTTAACAACCAGAGTTTCAAGTCTAAATTAAATAAATAGTATAGTTATTTCAAACTATAGACATAAAGTGGTTCACTGTCTTAAGCTGCTGTTAAGACACGTTCATGTATCTTTTCTTGCACAAGTAAATACCTTGACTTTTCAGCTTGATGTGTCACCTCAGGCCTATGACCAGCACTAGACACTACGGTTTTTATCAATGAAGACACTCTGCTTTATCTCATGGAACTGTAATGAATCCCTGCAGTCACATCAGAAGCTGTGTGTGTGTGTGTGTGTGTGGCTGCTGGGGAGGTGCGGAGTTAAACCAGCGTCGCGGCCGGGGCTCGTGTGAGTGTGTGCGCGCGTGAGTGTGAGTGAGTGTGTGCGAGTGTGCGTGTGTGTTGGAGAGATTAGGACGAGACTTGAATATTTATGAGCTTTGCTTGAAACTGACTCGCAGTGTTTACTTGCCTCTTTGTTCCTCACCCCCCTCCCTCCCCCGTCCACACACATACATACATTTAAAAAAATCCATTAAACTTGAAACAGTTTCTAATTCCTCCTTTTTTTTTTTTTTTTTTTTTTTTTTTTGCGGGTGATTTTTTTTTTTTCCTATAGAAACTAGTTGCACAGATGAAGCAAGATCCACAGGTAAATGCAGATCCTTTTTTTTTTTTTTTTCCCCCCCTTTTTTTTCCCCTCTTCCTCAGCATTTTTCTCCCTGCTGTAATAAGCGCGGTTGTGCTGGGACAGCAGGATGAAAAAACTTTATCAGTAAGAGATCTCGTTTTGTAGTCTGCACGGAGCTTTCTTGCTAAGGAGGGTGTTTTGTGTGTGCATGCTTTTCGTACGGCTTCGGTGGAACGGTTTGTGCCTTTGAACGGTTTCTAGATCGCAAGTTTGATTCATTCCAGGGGTTAGTTGACCACTTTGCCTTTATTTAATACGCGTCTTGTTGCCGTTTTTGCAGAACGGGGATCTTAAGAAACAAATCCATGAAAGGCAATCGAGAATAGCAGCTCTTAATGAGAAACAAGTAAGGAAAACAGATCGGTTCAGTTGTGTTTGGTTTTTCTCCTTGTTTTTACAATTTGCACTTTCTGAACGTCCGAAAAGTGTCTGCGTTAGCTGAAAAATGCCGACAGCGGAGAATGTAACGTCCGTTTTCCTAAGTGTTAAGTAAGAAAATGCATGTTTTCAAAATGAGGTCGGATTCTTGGGGGTCTTTGCTGGGGGAAGAGCATGATTTTAGTTTTGGCAGTAAAACGAGAAGCAGTAGTTAAAACGTAAAAAAAAAAAAAAAAAAAAAAAAAAATTAAAAAAAAAAAAGAGGCGTCCATTTTGAGTTGGTCGACATGTTTTAGGAATATGGAAAATTCTCCTGTCTTGGGCTACTTTGTGCACTTCCGTGTAATGTGCAGAGCAGGAGTTGGGAGGGAGGAGGCTGGAGCCCAGTTCGGAGCCATTTCTGGGTTTGATTACAAAACTGATTTTCATTGATCACTTTTTATTTTCTTCTCTTTTTTTTTCTTCTTTTCTTATCTTCCCCCCCC
>NW_009954185.1:6015055-6023491 GCF_000747805.2 Chaetura pelagica | reverse complement strand
CCCCACCCCAGCCCCCCTCCCAGCCCCTCTCCAGCCCAGGGACCCCCCGGAGCAGAGCGGGAAGGGGACACTCGTCACCCATCCCACCCCCTTTCTCCCCTTTTCTAAACATCCTTTAAAAAAAAAAACAACACAAAACTGTTCTTTTTCCTTTTTTTTTTTTTAATGTTGGTTTGTTTGTGGGTTGGTTTGGTTTTGTTGTTTTGGTTTTTTTTTTGTGTGTGTGTTTTGTTTTGTTTTGCTGGAGTTGCAGTTAAAAGTTGCAAAGTGATCCGTGCATAGGCAATCTCTGCCCATAGGTGATGGTGATTATCTGCCACCCTTTTGCTCCCAGTTTATTGTAATCAGAATTTGTCAGCACTCTCAATTTGGTAGTGGAAGCTTCCATTTTGTGAGGAAGGGGTGTTGGTTTCTTCTAACATGGAGAAAAGTCCGCAGAGTTTGAAGGTGGGGGATGGGGCCCCATTCATGCTGAACATTACCATTTTGATTGCTTTGATGCCATTTTTGGAGGGGGGAGGGGACAGAATACCCTACTCAGCAGAGCACAAAGATGTTTAATCACTGTATAGAATCAAATCAGATACTTTCTTTTTTAAAGCAAATCTGACACTACATGATAGCTAAGGGCTGTTAGTCCTTTTTTGCAGTGTAAAACAGCAAGTTGTTGACTCTAATACTACAACACTGAGTAGAAGGTTGTTTTTTTTTTAAAACAAGGTAACAGCCTTTACTGCAACAATGCATCTTTATGTGTTCTTTCTTCAATATGGAAATAGTTTTACAGTTCTAAGTGGGCATTTAGAACATACATTTGATCATTTTCCCCTGTATTGTAGCAACTATATCAAGGCTGTTTAAATTTTTATGATGATAGTAAATGAGAAGCTATTTATTATGTGTCATGTTGGAATTTAGATAAGGCAGAGAGACACGTCTGAAAATAACAGTTTGAGTGTTCTTATTCAACTCGGTGAAAAAGGTTTTTGTTAAGCTTGCACAGCATATTTATGTATAATCCAAACTAGGTGGTAAACAACCATCGTATATTTACAACTTGCCCTTCTTATAATCTTATCAATAAATCCAGAAACTATCAAGTAATTAAACATAAATACTGAAATTTTGTAAACAGCAAATTTGGGCTAGCAGGAAACCTACTATTTTTAGGGAAAAACATAGATTTATTTTGCTGATTTTAATGTCCTGTGCAACAAGAGCTTATAAATAAGAGACTCACTGGTGATGTGGTATCTTCTTGCTCCAGACTGCCACCTCTGGAGGTCTAAAGTGAAATCTTTCTTGGGTCACAACTGAAATGAGTTTAGAGGTCTTAGCCTTTGACCAGGTCACAAAGCCGTTGTGTAACTTTGCAGACTTGCTACAGTTAGTAGTTGCTCCTTACCCAATGGCTTTTAAATGAACTATTGGGCCTTGATGAAGAAGGTGCAGTGAAGGCTACTGAGAGAACAGATAGGCTAATGTTGAAGCTGTTTGATGGTTTCAGGCTGTCACTTTTGTGGCTACACTAAAACGCTGATGTAAACTTAAGAAGACAGTGTTAAGTAGGGAGTTTATTTTTACATCTGTATTTACATTTCTTCCCTCCTTGCCTCCCTCCCCTCCCCCCCCCCGCTTTGTTTAGGCACAACTAATTCATAATTCAATAATGTATACCTTTGATTGTGCATGCTCTGAATACAAAAGATGCTAAAATTACATTTCAATTAAACTGCACATGTGGATGATGAAACAGATAGTAAAATGAATGGATGATCACATCATCCACATCTGTTAGAAATATAGCAGGAGTGAGTGTTATCTTTCAGTATCCCTATTAATCAGATTTCCAGTGTATTCATTGGCATTTGTGGCCTTTTCTTGAAAGTTACAAATAAAGACAGAAGGAACTGAATTACAAACTTAACTTTTGGTACATGAGGTAAATGTTTAAAGTAGGCTTTTATAAGCAGTTGGATTTTAAGTTCCAACCTAATTAAGGATCCCTGGCCAGTCATTCATTTACCTTTTATGTTGATGATTTAGAGAAATATGGAATTAAATGTAGTTTTAATATTTTCTCAGTATTTTCAAGTAAGTACTGTAGAAGTATAATTTTCATTGTTGAAATAGTGCAGCTTCAATTTGGCATCCAACTCAGAAAGACAAAAGTTAGACTTTTGTTAGAAGTGTATCTTTCGTGTACCACGGTTTTGATGAATTCTAATAACATTTGAGAGCGGGTTACCTCTTCTTTAACAAGATATGATGTGTGAAGACTCCATTAGTTGGTCCAGTGGTTTTACACCTTCAATCTTCAGCACATGCAGAGCAGCGGTAACATTTTTATCTAAATTGTCAAGCAACAAGCATTTATATGTAAATAAAAGAGCTATCATAAGAGCCAGCATTGCCCTTAAAAGCACACCAGAGGTGCTCTGCTGCATGTGTTTCGTGCTTTCTTTATGTCCTTAAAGAGTCATTAAGGGTATTTTAATTTTAGAAAGTTGTATCTTATTAATTAATAGATCAAGACAAACAAATAAACAAACCTTTAACCTCCAGTTGGAAGTTCCTTGTTACTGACATAACTAGTAGGTGGTAAGCCAGGTCTTAAAAATTAACAGTGAGCATGGACGGGCTACTATATTTTCAACTGCAATGAACTCTGAATTCAGACAGCCTGTCCTGGAGCGCAGTAATAAAAATATGTCTTCCTGAAAGACATTATGTATATGCCATTCACTTGTGCACCGCCTCATTTCTTTACCATAATTTACTATCTATGCAGAAAATCAACATTAGTTTCAGGCAGACTCTGCCAGCCTGTGTTATTGCTGGTTTGTATTTTTAAGTAGTATATCTGAAATTGAATCGCGGGTTGTATTTTGCCTGTGGTGATCACCAGCAAAGCCTGTTTGTGAAGAGTGTTAGACTTCTTAAAATTTAAGTACAGTTCTTATGCAAGTTGTTGGAAATGATTTAGCTCAAGATGTCTGGTTTTATTGATGTTGTATCTTTGTTTTGGGGAAAAGGAGGAAATGTTTTTCTGGTTTGTTGCTGTGCCATGCCTGGAAATGGCAGCATTGTTTACATATGTTAAAGGAGAAATTATTGACATTTGCCAAAGCTCAGTATTTCATATGAGTGGGTACTTTGAAAATTGTTGAAGTAAACTAAGGGTTATTAAGCTTCAGCGAAAACTGGGGTAAAACCTGAAAGACTTTCCAAATCAAGTTGAACCTCATGTGAAACTCGTCCCAGGGTACACGCAGCACTCCCATTTATTGCAGGAAGAATTGCATTTATGTATGTTGATCCCAGCAGATACTGGTTTGAAGACCCTAAAGTCAAGGGAAACAGGGTGGTGAGCTCCCATTTGGAGTATAAAACTTTTCAGTCACTGCACTGAATCTTTAAACGCAAAGACAACAGGTATTAAATATGGGCTTAACTTTGCTGTGCTTCAAGTTGAAGACTTTGCTGGGAAACCTGAACAACTGCAGAATCAAATGAACTTGCTGGATCAAAGTGAAGATTAGTTCTGGATTGCAATTCAGAAAGCTTCAATTCCTTTTTTTTTTTTTTTTTTCCCCCTTGTTTTCTGGAATCAGCTAGTAATTTATTGGTTGCTTTGTCATCTGTAGGAAAAGTGACAAAACTAGGGAATAATTTACTTCCAGCTCCTTGGAGGATAAACTTGGGAATATAGTTTTTTAAAATGTCGTTCTGCTTACCAATTGTCCTCTGTAACAGCCAGGAAATATAAGGGTACCTGAAAGCTTCAATTCCTTTTTTTTTTTTTTTTCCCCCTTGTTTTCTGGAATCAGCTAGTAATTTATTGGTTGCTTTGTCATCTGTAGGAAAAGTGACAAAACTAGGGAATAATTTACTTCCAGCTCCTTGGAGGATAAACTTGGGAATATAGTTTGCATAATGACAATCCTAGCATTCTGTGCTTTCAGTAATACCACACTGAGAATTCCCTGTTCATATTGGGGGAAAAGGGTAATAAAGGACATTTTCATAGAGGCGAAACACAATGGAAATATGTATACTTGTGGCTTTCTGCCTTCCATTAGGTTGCCCTTATAAGATTCATGGAAATTGCACATCCGTAATGAAAATGTGTACTGGAGGGGGTTAGAATCACCTTTTGTATGGGTAGCTGCTTGACTGGCATGTGTAATACTGTTTCATTCCAGCATTTTTCTTTGACTGTACACTTTTCTTTACTTGTTCAGTGTATCACTTGGCAGGGCTAAGAGTTGAAAAGTGAATGTTACGTTCATTCTAAACCATTTTAAAGAGTTCACTTTGATATTTTAGCCACTTAAAACACCTGCTGTCAGAACAGTACAATTGATTTCAATTAACTTTGAATTTTTTCAGTAAGATGACTCTTATAATAACTCCAGTAATCCCATGATGCCTCATTAGAGGAGCTGGCTATGATGATTATCCCTGTGATTTAGCAATTTTTTCCTTACAGGGTCTTTGTCTATTCAGAAAAAAGGGATTATGCCAACAATACCTTTTTATTTCACTTCTGGTTTTACACTAGCATTACTTGCTACCTGTTACACATGGTAAAATAACTAATCTACAGCTGCAGCAAACAGGTTCAGATGTTCATGATACTTTGGTAGGGGCACCCTTTCAAAGAAACTTTAGTTCTACGCAGGAACTCTACATCGTGGAGTTAGAATTTGTTTTAATTTTTTTTTGTAGATGTTTGGACAGTTACAAGTGGTGCTGCTGCAAGTCTTTGTCTAGAGCTCTGAGTTAATTCTTCACTGGTTCATGCCATGTGTGCAGCTCATCCAGAACAGTGTATCATGTCAGATGTTTATACCAGTTCATACCAGTTCACTTTGTTTCAGTAGCTGGTCCACGGACTCATGCTTCTTCTGGACAAAAAGGGGAGTATGTCTGTACTTGTCTCCTTACCATAGCATGTTGCTAAAGAAGGGTTTTGAATAGTGATTTTAAGTCACATTTCCAATGGGCTACTGCACCACTCTAAACACTTCTGGTATGTTTAAGTAGAGAAAAACCCCTTTTCATCTCATCCCAGATTTGATTTTCAAGTTGAAAGCATGAAGGCGTATAAAGGCACGTTAATACAGAGTTACTTTTAACTTTTCCCTCTCTGCCTTTCTCTTTGTGATCAAAGATAAAATATGCAGTATTTTTGTACTTGATTATAAAATGATACCTCCCTTTCCCCTCTATCCCCCAAAAGAAAATTTGAGGCATCAACACAATTTGTAATCAATAAAGTTAAAGGGTAGAAGTTTGCAAATCAATAAGACAAGACTGTGGTAAATGGTGTATGTGGGCAATTTGTATACGCAGAGTAGTTGGAGGTAAGGGAAGTATAAAAATGGGCTGCAAGTTTAAGATAAGAACAAAGAAGAACAAAATAAAGCATTGGACTAATTGAAATGCAAATTTGTCTTTCTGCCATTAAAGTAGACATTTCAATCTAAGACTCATATTTGGTCTATTCAGTCCTCTTCATTGAATCACCTTAAACACACTTTCCTTATATGCAGGTATATAAATGTATGTGTGTATATAAAAAATAAGTTTTTTACGTTAAATTAAGGTGGTACTACTTTTTTATTTGGAAATCTTCTTGAGCCAAAATGTACTTCCTTAAAGAGGCTTTCTCCCCCTCATTCCCCTCCCCCCCCCCTCCTTAAAGTAGTAGTTATTCCCTGAAGAATGCAGTCCTGCAGTTTAAGAAGAAATAGTCTGGCATAAAATGTATCCCACAGGAAATTCTGCTGCTGTAGAAAATATGAGGCCTTGCCAGAAACCCTCCCACCTAGTAGAGAAACAATCCTAGACAAGTGGATGGACTCTATGATATTAAACACTAAGGGAATAGGTTCAACTCTGTTGCCCTTTTCGGTGAGATTGCAGCTGACAGTTGAGGCAGGAGGGTATGTGCAGTGAGTAACGTGAAGTGGGATAATGCATGCAGAACACTGTGTGCTTAGATACGGCTCTTGCTCAAAATAGTGTCTTCAGACATAGACTGTGGAGTATGTGCATAATGGCTCTTTGCTGAAGTTTTTGTAACATATAATCTGTGATGGGGGTAGAGGCTTTGCTTCTGCACAAAACTGCATCTGCCATTGCAGGCTGTAGGGCATGTCATGTGCATAATGTTCTGGTGTTAACTGCATGTGTACATTGCTAATGCCTAGATAGACTTGTGAAATTATGAAGGTTTTTCCTTAATTATAATCTGGTGTAATGACAATTCCTCACTGAAGTGTTAATCTCAACTACTTACACTTCAGTGCAAAAAGATTTGATTGATAATTTGTTTAAAGGCAGTAAATATGCTTTCTTCTTTCTCTCCTCCCCCCCCCCCCCCCTTTTTTTTTTTTTTTTTTTTGAATCAGCTACTTATTGTTATGTAGTAGCAATTTCCAGAGTGTCATATGAAATTGCTGATGCGGCTTAGTTCTAGCTACAACCTGCAACTGACAATAGTAAGCATCTATTGAAATCTAATATGTAACACTGGGCTTTTTTGCACATGTACAGGCAAAGCGTTTTGGTTAATATAGAGACAGTGAAGAAATAGAATGATGTATTTTCTTCTTTTAACCCGTGGAGGAGTTAAATATGTTCCTGAGTTTAAACTACATGGATGGAATGATGGAATGAAAGTAAACCAATGAACTTGCCCTAAATGTGGCTGCAGTAAAATCAAAACAATAAGTATCTAGGAACTGCGTAGATATGATGGCTGGTGTTAATTTGAGTTTTTTGAGAGGCAATCTTATTTTCAGAGCTGGAATTTAGTCCTAAGGGCCTGGATGTTGAGCCTGTCTCAAAAAAGTGTGTTCAAGTTTTTCTGATTGCTTAGTTTAATCAAGAGAAGCATACAATTGGTCTTGAAACAGAAATCTATATAATGTATAGGTCATTTTCTTTTCCACATTTATTTAGCCTGATCATGTTGGTACTTTGCCATGTAGCTTACCTCTTAGAGAGAAGGAATGGAATAGCTTTCCTGTGGAAACTCAGCTATCGATGACGAATCTTACAAGGTCACAGAAAGTGAAATGTGTATTACATTTTGATTAACGTGAATTAAGTGACAATCATTGTTACTTTTGCCATGCAGCAGAGATTAACCTGCTTTTTCTGTAATTTTCTGTTTTTCTAATGCCCCTTGAATCAGCAAAGATTGCCTAAAGATTGGTGAACCAAAGCTTTTCTAAGAATGAGAAAGATTCCATTCTCAGAAATGTACAGGCTTGAGCGTCTCTGTGTATAAATGTGTGTGTGTGTGTGGTTGGATGTGAGCATAAGGTCTTTCTCTTTGATATCATTCAGGCAGAAAGCCAATATGCGCATGTAAATGAGCCTGAAAATGTAATTAAAAATATATACATACTGGGGACTGTGATACAGAATTTAATATGAGATACAGGTTACAAAGTGACAAGTAACATTTCCTATATAATCACTGATACTAACTCTCATCTGTGATTTATGCACCTCGTGTTATTAAGTGTTGAACAGATAAATGCTGAAATTATTTCTTTAGATATAATTCCACCACAGTGAGTGAATGCAAAGTACGACTTGCCCATTCTTTTCCCTTCAACCAAGACAAAAGCCAAAATACACCTACCATGAAAATGTGACTTCAGAGACTAAAAGTGTTTTGTATAAGGTCAGAGAAAGACCTCTTTGATAACGTCTTTCCTGGCAATAAAATGTAACAAAATAGACTTACTTCTGTTGTTACTATATTAACATCAGGGAAATTCTGCAAATTGTTAACAAACATGTAGGAACTCATATACAGATGGAAAAAGGTAAAGATTGCCAGGTGAAAGATACAAACAATCCTGGCCTTTATTTCAGTGTGGATAACAAAGGCTCACACATAAAAGCTTACACAAGAGGCGTCTCAGAAACTCCAAACTTCAGGCAAGAAGCCAGTTTTCTTTGCCTGAAAGTGTTTTCTAAAAGTTAGGTTAGAGTGCTGGGTGTAAAAGCTGACATTTATGCTCTTCAACTTGGGGAGAAGCTGCTTGGAAAAGCTTTGTTTTGCGTTTAAAAATACCAGTGGAATCCAGATGTATTTCTAAGAACAGCCCCGTAGCCCATAAATATAGACAACCTAAGCCAGTGTCTTATTTACATTATTTTATTAACATTCTTTGCTGAGTGGGCTTGAATGGAGCACAATCTCTTATATAGAGGATCTAATTATAAACACAAGGGACAGAACCAAATAAGCAGTCTTTAAAGGGAAAAGAGTCTGGCAGCTTTGTTTAAAGTGTCCTTTAATGAACTTCTTTAGCAGCTTGTATCTTAGCAACACATTTTATTACATACCAGTGCGGGAGAAGCAGTTTGCAGATGGAGTTGCACACAGTAATTTATTTCCCCCCCCCG
>NW_009954185.1:5994290-6014949 GCF_000747805.2 Chaetura pelagica | reverse complement strand
CCCCCCCCCCCCCCTTTTTTCCCCCCCTTTTTTTCCTACTTCTCTGTGGTGACTCAACTGGAATGTGCAGAGTAGCTTTTCTAACACTGATAGCTCAGTGGAAATCCCTGATTGGTTCATTTGTATCTGTTCTGTTTTGCTACTTGATGAAAAAGACATTTAGTATGGTAAATGCATAGTGATTTTGTGTGCTCCTAGAAATTCAGATAGGACTGTTTTGAATAGGTGTGGATTTAAATTAAAAACAACCCAAGCTTCTTTCAATGCACTTTTTTTTTCCTGAATGTGCTCCACTTAGTGCTAGTCCTCACTGCACACACAGATGCGTCTTCAGATTTGTAGGTTATTTTCTCTCCACGGTTACAAGGGGTTGTTTTAATCTGTCATTTTTCACTCCTCTAAAACTAATTGGAATATTGCAGTGACAGGAACATTTGCAATCTTTTTTTCTTTCTTCTTAGACAAAACCTAACACTTAAACGGCAGATATATAAAGCAAGCTGTGGTTTTAAAACCATTTGAAATAGTGCACTACTGTCACTCCTTCAGGTGATGCATAGTGCTTATCTTTGTTGAAAGAAATACTTTTTATTCTCTCCAGTACTGATTGCAGACCAAGTTATGCTTGTATGTTTTGAGTGAAACAGTCTGTGAGTGGCTTTTTTCAATAGGGTTGAGGAATGCAGTACTACTGAAGATGTGTATGAGCAGTAGAATCTGGACGTTTGTTTTTTTTCTTCTCATAAATTAAAGGGGAAAAAAATGCCTTTATGAGCAAATGAAATACTATTCAGCTCAATCGACATTTTCTGCTGGCTAGGCAGGTGTAAATCCAGAAATATATTTCCCTGGAGTTCAGTGGAGTTTCCCAGAGTTTGCACTGGTGTAATAAAAATCAGAATCTGGCCAGAGGGAGAAAAGCAGGTGAGAAGAGAGGAGATGAAGGCAGTCCAGCGTGTTAGGAGAACCCACAGAAGATGGAGATTGTTGGCTTTAGAGATACAGCTCTTGGGATGATTTCATTAGACTTCTGTAAAGAGCTAATATGTTAGGGGTTGATATTAAAAAGACAAAATCCGTCCATTTCCTAAAGTCCGTTGATATTTGCAAGTAGACAGAAGATGTTTTTTGAAAGAGATTGGTTTCTTTGCTTAACATTAGTAAAATGTAAATGTATTTCCATTAACTGGCAAACTGTTGCATTTCTGGAGTCCTTCATTCAAAATAGATTTATTTTTTTTTTAACTCCAAAACAGGGATGGATGGGTGAATATTACTCCAGTTTCCTGTTTTCAGTATGTCACATGGCACTCTGCCAGTTGTCCCCTTTGGATCTGCAATATCTCAGCCCTAGCAGAAGCATAAAAAAAGTCCTTTGAACTTTAAAAAAAGTGTACCATAACTGGAGGAGTAAAGGACACAGTCCTGCCTACCATCTACCTTTAAAACACTGTGATATTGACCCAAAAAGCAGAGGAATGTCCTCTGAAGCCAAAAGTGATTAAGTTGCCATGTGATTAACGTACTTTTTTTTTTTTTTCTTTTGCAATTCAGTCCACTGTTTATTAGGTTCAATTGGATTGAAAAAACTGTAAACTGGGGGAATACATCAGGATCTTGCACAATCACCAGGATTAATGATGACAGCCTCAACTGTCAAACAAGCTAAATCATGAAATTCGCAATATTGCTAGACAAAGGGTTATATGTTTTTCTACAGCTGTATTGGCTGTAACAGAAAAGACCAGCAGCTTCTGGTACAATTAATGTCCTGGCATGAAAAATAGTATTTATACCATACAGAACATTTGAAGACCATGTCTCAGGGTTGCTTTTTTTAATGTGGTGGTGCTGGGAATATTTAAGTGAAGTGTAAATGCAAGAGTCTTAACATATTTAGAGATTTCCTTCTCACATATTGTGGTAACAGAATAAAATTAAGAACTTAATTATTTTCCCAAACTTTTAGGAAGCAATTAGGAACCTGTGTATCAGATTGGCTAAAGAAAAACCCAGCTAGCTCCAATTGTTCAGTTTTTCTTCAATAAAGAAAGAAAATATTGGGTTTTTTGCAGATGCACAAACATTTCCAGAAACTTCTTTAACCCTCTGAGCACTAGCATTGCACCTCATTACAGAAGTACTTTTACTAAGGGAAACTTCAAGGAACTTCCATTCCCAGATGAAGCTAAGACTCATTTATAAACAATGGAAGCAGGAACAATGGAAAGCTGAGTGCATTCTGCATGAATAATATAATTGAGGGTTGTGAAAAGCCCATGATTTTCATATGCCAAACTCAGTGTGGGAGTGCAGCATTCAGCTGATTTTTTTCAACACTGGAGATTCATCCCTTCTCTCCTCCCAAGTGTATGTGCAAACAGACACACAGAGAACCAGCACTGATGATTAAAGAGGGAAGTCATCAGCAGCTCCTGTGCTGTGATGTTGAGACTTGGGTGTGAAGTCGTAAAACTAATGGAACCTAGGTTGAAATCTAGGACAACACTTGCCTTAGGTAGGTGGAAGAAAGGCTGAAGACCTGTGTTAAGAAGAGGGTTTGAGAATCAGTCTGTATTTGTGGCTGTGAGTCTGGCTTCATTAGCATTCGTAGTTTTTTAAGTCGGAGGGCTTAGAGGAGGCCTTCAGTATGAATGTGTGTTTCTAGTACCTTTAGAGGTATCATTCTGATTTATGAAACTAAATCTGGATTTAAGCTCTGGATTTCAGGCCTCTTGGTTTCGAAATTTTGACTATAGTCAGTTGTTTTCTCTTTTTTTCCCTCTTGCATTTTTTTTAGCTAAACTCATTCTCCTAAAGATGCTGAACTTTTGAGCTTCTTGGATCTGGGTCTGTTTTTGTCCTGTGTCCATACAGTGTGTTTGGCTTAATGAGAGTCTCATCCAGGACTCCCAGACCCATAAGGTAATGCAAACAGTGAGCAATGAATTGAAGGCAGTAGTGGCTGATGCTTTGCTATACACAGTGGCAGAACTTTCCCCAGAACTTATCTTTGACTGTTGATACTTAGTGAACATCTGGGCCAGGTGGACATAATTTCCCCCACCATCCTCAAACCTACTCTTTATAAAAAAAGGTCCTAAATTGGCCAAGCACAGATAGAATGTTTGGTTTGATCCCCAAGATTCTTGTTCTTTCATTAAGCTAGTTTCAACAGAAGACACTGTTTTCTGGTGGTCTTTCTCTAAAGACTGTGGGTAGACATTCAGATTTTGGTGTCATTTGCAGTTACTTCTTTCAAAAATAGCCATAAAATGTTATTGCAGAACAAAGTCCAAATAACTACTAGCTGAAAAATATGAGATATTTACATAACAATTCAGTATTTTTTTAAAAATATCTTTTCATCATCGAATACTTACGTATTCATCAGCTGGGCTGTTGTAGCCCATCATGTAAATACATAAAGTTTTTTAAATGCATAGTTGTCACCAGATTGGACACATACATTAAAATGAAGATTCTTGACACTCAGAGCACTTACAGTCTGTTGGGCTGTGATCCACTGAGAAAATTTTACCTTCCCAGGTTAAGGATATATTAGGTAGGAACAATTTCTGCAAAGTTATGATGCTATTTTCAACTTAGGAAGACTTGAAATTAGCAGTAATGGAGTACTGGACTTCCATGGGAATTTTGTTTGATATGCTGAATATGCAATGGATCAGTCTTAAACAACAAAGGTAAGGTTGCTTTATAAGCCTATCCAATATTATTCTGAGAGAACGGTCTGCGGTCTAGACTAAGAGCATCCAAAATGTTTTTCTTTTTAGTGGAAATGGCTCAGAAGGACAAGTAGACACAGAGATTTCTGTTCCAACAGTCAGATTCTGCCAAACTGAAGGGCTTTGGCATAAGGAGATTTTAAGGAGAAAAAATCCCCTCCACCTGAAAGAAGAGATTTCCAGACTGTACAGACATCAAAACACACACACACACAAAAAGAGAAACAGGAGTAAGAGATGATGTCTAGAACAAACAGAGTGAAGTTAAACTTTCAGGCTTTTTGTGAAGCTAACAGGGAGGCCCCAGTATTGGGGCTGAGTATCAAGAGGAAGAGGTAAAAGTTTGAGATGGAAGCTGATTGTCTTTCCCAATTCCAAACAAAGGGAGGCTGAGAAGCTTCTGTGGAAGAACTGTTAGCAGTCAGGTTGTGAGTGTGTGCACACCTGTAGCTGGCATAGGTCTGAGCAGTTTCCTCTTCCCACATTTCCTCCTTTCCCAGAAGAAATAGAAACTAACATTTTAAGACTAATTGGCTAATGATGGTAGGCAGAAATTCTGTTCTGAAAGTTTTAGGCCGGATGGGGAGTTAAGATGAGCTGTTTTTTGCATGAAGTCAATCCATTCTTGTATGGTGCAAACTTTTGCTGAATGTGTACCGAGGAAATGTGGGGGAACTGAGTTTTAATGTGGCTTAAATCAGTAGTGGTTGAAATTGTCAGAATGCTGTGCATTTTAATTTCTTAAGGCTAATATGCTCCATCTTTTCTTTAACTACTTACTATAACTGGAGGTGTGATTGATTTTCGCTACTGGAGGGTCATTACTAGCCTTTCTATATTCATATGTCCATGTTAAAATATTTGAATAACCCTCTACTTAGAGTTATGATGTCTCTTCTCAGTGTAGTAATTTCAAGCTAAGTAATTTAATTTGAACTTATTCTTGACTCCCGGAATGGATGTATGAGTTTTCTTTCCTTGCCTGTGTAACAAGAGGTAATATAAAGCTGATCTAGAAAAATGCAGAAGAGGTCCCCTCTTTCTTTTGTTGTTTAGGTAGCTAAAGCTACACCAGCTTTCATTGGGCAAGTAAGAAAATACATCAGTGTTGTCTGAGAGATGTTGACATCTGATGCTATCACTTGCCATGACTAAGATTATCTGTTTCTAATGCAGATGTTCATCATGCTCTCTGAGTAGTGCAAGCAACCGTACAGTGAAACCTGAACTTCTGCTAGTCACTGGTAGTCATAGTGGCTCCAAGCTGGCTTCCTGTCTTTACTGCATGGCCTTGGCTCCTTCACCCTGAAGGATTTTAAGGCTGAAACACAAGAAGATACTTTGTGATAAGATACCCTTTTCTTTAGTCTCTTGTGGCTATACCCACATCAGCGAGTAGTGCAGTGCAATGGAAGAAGATCTGGAAAACAGAACAGTTTGTGCTGAGAACCTGTTGGTGCTGAGGACACTGTATACATCCTGAGGGTTCAGGCTAGCCCTAGTCCAGTTCCAGGAACTAAGTGTCTCTTGGTGCATGGAATATGTTGTTTTGGCTCCAAAAGTGTACTTTTCTGTTGAGATTAATCTGAAAGTAATCCACTTGTTCTACTCCAAGGTGACTTTGTAATGTGAACCAAGTACAAGATCTGCTTTGAGCAGATCACTGAGTGATCTGCTTCAGAAGTGAGCTCTCAATTTGGGAGTGATAACGAATATGGATTTACTCAATATGTATTCCTTCCCGATGAGATCCTCTAACACATAACACGTAACTGTAGCCCTTCTGTTAATGGTATCATGGGCCATGATCAGAGATGAGGGAGGAATACAGTTGACCTCCTTGTGAGCATGGGTGTATCAACTGTATTTCTTTGTATGCTGAATGCTGGAGGGAAAGAAAATGAAGAACCAGTTCCTATTGTCTTTTCCCATGCTATTTTGAGGGCCAGAAATGTTTTACATCCCTGAGCTGTGCACCATTACAGGTCCATTAGGAATTCTGGAATCACAATTAAAGTTTTAATTTTTTCATTTCAGATGTAAGACCTATACCTCACTATGGCTGGGATCAGTGCTTCAAGAAGAAAGTCTCTTCTGTAGCATAGCAGTATTTTGGGTGGCAGTCTGCAATCAATTTATCTATGTTAATAGAAGTTAATGTGTGTCAGTTTTGTTGCCCTGCTTGGATATAACATTAGAGGGACACTTTGGAACTACTTATATTTCTTGAAGAAAATGTCACCAGTTCACTTTTTCAGTAGGAATTATTGCCTCTCTTTTCAGTTCCCTAATGTTTGTAGCATTATCTTGTGCATGAGACCCTGAAAAATCAATGTGATTCCTAAACACAGTTTAAACTTATTTGGCTTAGTTCTCTCTTAATATTTTGCTCACTATAGAAAAGTAAGCAAGCATAATTGGAAGAAAGCATGCTAGTGCCATTCTTTAATGTTAAATAATACTGGGTATTACAAAACAAGGGAACAAATGAGTAGTCTTCTAGCATCCTTTTTTTTTTAAAAAAAAGTAGTGTTCTTTCACCCAAAACTTCACCACTGCTGACCTTTAGTGCTCCTGTGAGCAGCGTAAGCAGCCCAGTGGAGCATCAAAACAGCAGTGATGTTTCCTCTTACCAGACTAGGGACTGTATAGGTTGGGTTAGGTCTCACACTGACCTAGTGTGATGAGGCTTGTGCCATGATGTAACTGACCACTCCTTTTTTTCCCAGTAGTGCTTAGACACCATAGTTGTAGTTGACCTTACCTGATTCTTGCCTGACACACAGTCATGATTTCATGGTGTCAGGATGTTTTTCGAATTTGTGACACTCCTCCACAGCAAAGAGTCTGTATAGAAACACATGACTACATGACACAATTAAATGGAAAACTGTGTATGTTAAGGGATTAGTGTACAGTGGTGTACTCAGAGTGTAACAAACATTTCTTTAGTGCTCGTGAGACACGTGGTCTGTAAAGGTAAATTATATAGTGGTCCTCTTTCTGCTACCACAATAGAAATGAAGGTTGGGTCTTGTGTTAGCCTGAAAGAAGTAACAAGAAAAATGAGGTTCTCAAAGAACTTTCCAGTAGGGAAGGTGGAAGGAAACAACAAGCCTCTCAATTTCTAGGGGAATCTGTGACACACAAAGGTGTGGAGGAGCCTTGGCTGGCTGCAGGGGAGGAGAACACATAGCAGCCACACCTGTTTGTGAGCTATAAGCTTTGAAACTATTTCTGCAGGATATAGAAAAAATAGGGATGAAAGGATAACTCAACCTGTTAATTAATCTCTATTTACTATGTATGGGGAATCAGTTCCAGCACAGACATCTATTACATTAAGAAGTGGATTTCAAAATTATTTTCTGATCTGGTTCTTACAGCATCAGTCATAGGAGTGTCTTTTGTAGTAGCTGGAATACAGAGTTCTTTTTGAAACAAAGATTGTTAGCTTAGTTTGTAGGACTGAGTTGGTGTTCTCACAGTAAGTCAGCATGTTTCTGGCACTTTTCATTTTTCATTGTGATTTTGGTGCCTGGAAGAACTGAGAAACATTTTGGCACAGTGCAGTGTTGAGCTCAGATACAGGGTGGCAAAGAGAGGGCTCCCTGCGCAGTCAGAGGTAGAGGTGGCAGTGTAAGTTCTGACACTGATATTTCTTTTTTTGCTGCCAGGAAGCACCAGAAGATGGCATGGTTTGTACAGATGCAAGCTTGAAAGTGAATGAGAGAGCTTGTGAAACTGCTGTTAATAACCTTTGGTAGGATGTTAAACACTGTCGTAAAGAAAAGCAGTGACATTCAGTATTTTAATCCTTGTTTCTCCTTTCTGCCAGTAAGGGACAGCAGTGAAGTACAGCCTATCTACCTCTCCTTTTCTGAGTTTGGATGGCCCAGAAAAGGGAAGGGAGAAGTAGAAAGAAAGCAAGTGTGATGTAATCTTGGTGCCATATACACAGAAAGGTCAGCCTGACAAAAAAGGCTATTGGGGTCACTGAAAAAGACATCACCTGCTCTCAAGAATTTTGACATAAAACTTTCCGTGTCCCCTCTGTGTCCATCAGTTCAGCCCAGAAAGGCACAGGCTTTCCTTGTGGCCTCTTCCCTTGAAAAGCCTCTTGTTTTTCCCTTCTCTCCACGCACTTCCCTGAAAAAATGCTGTGAGGAGCACAGACTATTAAGATACTATTTTACCATCTTAACTGAAGTGCCAGAGTTGCTAGTCTTGGAGAACAGAGTGTATAAGCATTTGTTTCATTGTAGCAATCGTAATTTTAGAAAAACGAAGGGTGTATTTTTAAAATCTGTGTTTGTGGGATTCTGAAGCATTAGCAGGCTCTGCACGGCCTCCTGACATTTTCACTGGAGGAGAGGGGGAGGCTTTCACACCTCCTGCAGCTCATTTCCATGCACAGGGGTCACGGCCGCCATCCAGGGGGTGAAGAGTCGGTGGGGTCACATTAAGCCTGACCAATGCACGTTATAATCTGCTTTTTACAATAGAGACAGAAATGTATTTAGTTTCTCCTGTGGGAGGAAGAGGAGAACAGGAGAGGAGCTGTGTATGACTGAAGGGACAGGATGCTGTTATTTTCACTTTAATGAACTGAGCCAGCAGGAAAACATTCAGGTTATTTTTTTGGTGTTTGAAAAGCTGAAACAAGGAGTCTGTAAGAGGCAATAATGCATGAGGGTACATTTGAAAGGAAATTTTTATTTTGATCAAATATAGGAAGAAAAGGATTCAAAGTTTGCTTTCACACAGCTGAAACTGGTGAAGATTTTACCAGTTTAGTGAAAGGGTACTTCAGTGCAGCAGTTCAAGACTATGGACTAATTGGTTAATATTTCTCTAGCCTTATTAAAGTGTAAAGAACTAAGAAAATGTAAAAGTTATACAAATTCTTAGTTAAAAATTCATTCATAGAGTTACGAATTCAGCCAAGAGAAGAACCAGTTAAAACTATCTTCCCTACAATAATTGTTTGCAGTGGCTGATAACCACTGCATTGTAAAATTCATAGAAGAACTATGTGATTAAGGTTGGTAATACACAGTTGCTTTGGTTTTTATTAATACTTTTTTCTTTTTTTTTAGTAGTCCAAACTATCCAAACACTGGTACTTCCTTTTAAAGGGCAGGTTGAGTTTAAGTCTGTGGCTTGGTCTCATATGAATTTTTGAGGCAGAGAGTTTGATGTAGAGTCTTGATTCTGTAGAGTACACTAGGAATAACTGCAAAAGCTGGTGGAGTGCTGTAACGTTGAAACTGCTTTTAGACTGACCCCAGTATTTACAGGGATACTTGAAATTTGTTCTTTGCCATCCTATAGGCTTGTTTCTGCAAAGGGGTTATTTGAACTTACAGGGACATCTAGGAGGGCAGGTCATACTTCCTGCTGTTTTAAAATTTTCTGAAATTGGTAAATTTTTGCTAGTGGAGAACTTGGCTCATTTTGAGTAAGGGTGGGATTTTAGAAGAACTATCAGATAAGTACACTCAGTTCACTTAGTGTCTCATCAGATGATGCCTTTCATTTTCTGTGGTAACTTCTGTGTTCTGATGCAGAGACACATAAGCACATTGAGGTGCAAAGCTGTATAGTATGGATTTTCATGCTAAAGCCAGGTGTGTGTTTATATTGCAAAGAATCTGTGCATATGTAGAAACGTGAAGAGGCAATAATTGTTTTACACTGTTCACCATAGTCTTCAGACATTGGATAATTATTTCAAACTTCTTTGGAGTAACTCATCTTAACTGGGATCTCAAGCTATCCGTTAGGAATGCTGGAACTCTCTGGTGGCTGGCAGATTAGAAAAGCTGCCCATGTATTTTCACAGTCTGAGAGAGCTGAAGGAAGCTTTGGATCAGACCATTATTTTTCTTTTTTTCTTCTTTTTTTTTTTTTTTTTTTTTTTTTTTTTTTTTTTTTTTTTTTTTTTTTTTTTTTTTTTTTTTTTTTTTTCTGGTTTTATTGGTCTAGTTTGTAGTTAGAAGTAAACATTGTGTTGGATCATTCTGGAATTTTGTATCTGTGCAGTATCATGTGAATCACTTTGCAGATGGGATGCTTCCAAGTGTAAAGAGTCTATAGATGATGTAACAAAATGTAGTTTTCAAACTGAAGCTGCACTAAACACAGTGGGGGGGAGGAAATGCTGTGCATGTATAAAGCTAGCATTACAGGATTACAGTCAGAAGCTTGTAAAGAATAAACAGAGTTGGGATTAAAATGTAGTTCTATATCTGTAGTTGCATTGCCTCTCCAGTGGTGTATTCCTTCTGGCATAAAGAGGAGTAGTATAGTTAAGTGCAGCTTTGCTCTGAGAAGTATCAGTGTGTTCAGCTCGACTTTCCTTGCTCAACAGATCTGCTTTTTTACTGTGTAGCTTAATGATGCAGCATTGGATTTTCAAAAGCTCTTGAAAATGGCCTGTACTATCTCTTCCAAGTCAATAGGAGTTTTGCTATTGACTTCAGCTGAAGCAGACATAGTGCTTCTACAGCTAGAGCTTTTGTTGAAACCTATCTGTAAGTACAGTCCTGTGTATATGTTGTCTCACGAGGGATTGATTGCAGTAGCACCTCTGGTACCTGTCTCCAAGCCCTTGATCAGTGAAGTTCTGTCTTCGTTGTCAGCCTTAGACCAGTAGCCTCTGGGTTTATTTTGATTGGGAAGGTACAATAGATAGTAGGACTGATACTCATTAAACTTCGCTAAATTTGTAGGAACTGCCCAAGGAACATGTTCAGAAGTTACTTTGTTCCCAATTACCTTTAACATTTTCTTCTTTCCTCTCCAGATTTAGTAAATTGCTGTCACCAGTAGAGAATGAGCCAGATTCAAAGCCATTTCAAAGTCAATTGAAAGGTCCTTGGCATACAACCTGGATTCAATTCCGCTTCTGGTTAGACTAGTTCTGCCTGCCTTCAGTGGGCTAGTATCAGTCTTTTCCTTGACAGCTGAGACAATACAGGTTTAAAACATTCGCTCTTGGAAATCCCCTAACATCTGAAAGGGTTTGGTTCAGATTAAGAAAACCCCCAATGCTAAAGCCAGAGGTGAAGCAGTGACCTGGAAAGTTTCAGATGAGACTTAAAAACTGGTGCTGCAAAGCAATAGGAAAGCAGAGAGAGGTTTAATTTGATTGGGAACCTGGAGTCACAATTCATTCTGCAAACGTGTTTCCAAGGCAAACTTATGCATTTGTAGAAATGGAATTATAATAGGTGTTGCTTTGTTTCTGTAACAGACACTGCAGGAAGCTTTCTGTAATATTGTTGACCTTCAAAACTCTTTGAAAACATGGCTTAGTTAAGTCAGCCTACCAAATTGGTGTGAGTCTCAACTTGTTGCAAATGCATAGCTGTGGTTATTTAGGCCTAATGGTCCTAGGGCATTTTTGCTCTCCTACATACATTGTTTTGTGAGCATGAATTCTTTGGAAACTAGGTTTTAGATGGTTTTGTGCCTTGTTTTTGTGCTTAAGGAAGAGGCAAACTCTGATTCCAGGTTTTGCAGAGACATGGGCATACAGAGGTGTTCTCAAAGATTAATTCTCTAGTGCCTGGTGAGTCTGTGGTTCCTCACCTTCAATTAGGCCAAATACTGAACCTCATGTTTTTGTAAAGCTTGCTGCTAACTTAATACCCTCAGGATGCTGCCCTTCTGTCCAGTTGTGTTGAAATTGCACAACAGGTTTGAAGTAACACACAGAGCTATTGTAATTTTTTAAGTATCTCTTCCTTAGAAAATCAGCTTTAAAATGGTTCTATTAAAATATTTTTGTACAAATCATATTTCTTTTAAGCTCAGTCTTATCGAAGAGATTCATCTGCCATCCAGTGGGAGTGGTGGGCTCTGGGAGCTGAAAAGATGCTCTTGCCATGAGTAGCTCTGTGTTCTTTCTTACTTAGGAAGCCATGAGAAGAATCTTTGCACCCTTTTCAACACCAGTGAACAAGATTTGTATTTTCCCATTTATTTCAGTAGGCACCAGGGGCATTCAGCTGTTCCCAGAAAGGGCTAAGAATCTTGTAGGATGAGACTTCATCCAGGACATCTGCTCCAGGAGTTGCTGGCAATGTCAGTGGTCCCTCTAATGGGAGTAGAGGTCAGCTTTTGTTCTGTCTGTGCTGCTGCCATCAGATTGGACAGCTGAAACTGTATTTGTATTTTGAATTGGTATTTGCACAGGATAGTAAAATTTTATAATGGAACAGCTTTTTAATTTCCCCTCTGGGGTCTAAGCAACCTGCAGCCCTGAAAGCCAACCATTTCCTGGGCTGCATCAAAAGAAGCACGGACAGAAGGGCCAGGGAGGTGTTTCTGCCCCTTTACTCAGCTCTTGTTAGATCCCACCTGGAGTACTGTGTCCAGTTCTGGAGCCCCCAACATAAGAAGAACATGGAACTCATAGAAGAGAAGGATCTGGGCAGACCTCATAGCCATTTTCCAGTGCCTGAAGGGGACCTACAGAAAAGATGGAAAGGGACTTTTAAAAAGGGCTTTATAGTGATAGGACAAGGGGTAACGGATCAAAACTGTAAGAGGGGAGATTTAAGTTAGACATTAGGAGGAAATTCTTTAGTGTGAGGGTGGTGAGACGCTGGAACATGTTGCCCAGGGAAGCTGTGAAAACCCCATCCCTGGAAGTGTTCAAGATCAAGTTGGATGGGGCCCTGAACAACCTGATGTAGTGGGAGGTGTCCCTGCCTATGCAGGGGTTTTGGAACTAGATGATCTTTAAGGTCCCTTCCGACCCAAACCATTTTATGATATGATCTATGACAGCAAGAGCAGCTATAGGAAACCCCTCATGTTGGCTGGGCCAAGCACCCTGCTTTTATTCCCTGCAGGGCTGTAGGCTGGCTTTGCCTCTCAGAGGAGGCCATTCTAAGCACCTCATGAGTGAAGCAGAAGTTTTCTGGAACCTGTAAGATTTTGGTTTGGTGTTATTATTTAGGTGCAGAGTTATGTGCCAGACAAAGTTAAGGCAGAGTTGTAATGTACTGCAGGTATGAGTCTAAAAACAGAAAGTTTACTATCTTTATCCTGCATCTAGCAACTAACCTGGTGTAAGGGCAGCAGAGCAGTTGACTACTTCATAGCTAGGTAAAAACTTAATTTAGTTGTGACAGTGATAAGGAAAGGGAAGAACAAGAAGATATAGAAAGGTCCCAGTTTTGATGTGACTTAGGAAGAATATTCTAGTGGCTGGCTTGTTGGCTTGAGTCCTTGGAGATCTAAGGTCAGTTCCTTGTCTTGGTGCTTTCTTCCTGTGTGTAGTTTAGCTGGTGCTTTAAAGGCTCCGTAACCCTCACAGTAGGCAAGTGTTTTTTTCATAGATGGAAAGGGACTTTTAAAAAGGGCTTTATAGTGATAGGACAAGGGGTAACGGATCAAAACTGTAAGAGGGGAGATTTAAGTTAGACATTAGGAGGAAATTCTTTAGTGTGAGGGTGGTGAGACGCTGGAACATGTTGCCCAGGGAAGCTGTGAAAACCCCATCCCTGGAAGTGTTCAAGATCAAGTTGGATGGGACCCTGAACAACCTGATGTAGTGGGAGGTGTCCCTGCCTATGCAGGGGTTTTGGAACTAGATGATCTTTAAGGTCCCTTCCGACCCAAACCATTTTATGATATGATCTATGACAGCAAGAGCAGCTATAGGAAACCCCTCATGTTGGCTGGGCCAAGCACCCTGCTTTTATTCCCTGCAGGGCTGTAGGCTGGCTTTGCCTCTCAGAGGAGGCCACTCTAAGCACCTCATGAGTGAAGCAGAAGTTTTCTGGAACCTGTAAGATTTTGGTTTGGTGTTATTATTTAGGTGCAGAGTTATGTGCCAGACAAAGTTAAGGCAGAGTTGTAATGTACTGCAGGTATGAGTCTAAAAACAGAAAGTTTACTATCTTTATCCTGCATCTAGCAACTAACCTGGTGTAAGGGCAGCAGAGCAGTTGACTACTTCATAGCTAGGTAAAAACTTAATTTAGTTGTGACAGTGATAAGGAAAGGGAAGAACAAGAAGATATAGAAAGGTCCCAGTTTTGATGTGACTTAGGAAGAATATTCTAGTGGCTGGCTTGTTGGCTTGAGTCCTTGGAGATCTAAGGTCAGTTCCTTGTCTTGGTGCTTTCTTCCTGTGTGTAGTTTAGCTGGTGCTTTAAAGGCTCCGTAACCCTCACAGTAGACAAGTGTTTTTTTCATGTTGAGGTGGAACTTCCTGTGTTGCAACTTGTTGCCATTTCCCCTCCTATCACAGGGCACCACTGAAAAGAGACTGGCCTATTCTTGGCATCCACAGTTCAGATATTTATATACATTAATAAGGTCCCCTCTTACTCTTCCCTTCTCATGACTAAACAGCCCCAGGTCTCTTGGCCTTTCCTCATATGACAGATGTTCCAGTCCCTTAATCATCCTCATAGCTCTCCATTAGACTCTTTCCAGCATGTCCCTGCCCCCTTGAACTGGGGAGCCCAGAACTGGACACGATACTCCAGATGTGGTCTTACAAGGGCAGAGTAGAGTGGGAGGACAACCTCCCTTGACCTACTGACCACACTGCTCTTAATACAACCTAAGATACTATTGTCTCTCTTGGCCACAAGGACACATTGCTGTCCCACCATTGTTGTCCACTAGGACCACAAGATCCTTCTCCATGTTGCTGCTTTCTAGGCAGGTCAGCCCCTGCTCTATCAGTATAAGTAGCTTCAAGATTACGAGTAAGAGAATGCTGAGGAGTCGAATTGCATTGTATATAAATTTATTTTTAAATTTATTATTATACAATATATATTCATTTATACATATAAACGATATAACTATATTTCTGCTGTGTTCATATACATATCTGAATTCAAAGATAACTTAATACCTAAATTCAAAGTTGTACAGCACAGAAATGCCAGAGAAGCTGAGAGTGTTCTCCGTTCAAAACAAAACAAAGCTCTTCTTCTCTTCAGAAGGTCCAACCACACTGCTGTTTACTGGTTTGTCAACAGTCTTTAAAGAAGTTTAGAGGAGAGGTCTGAAATCCTGATGGACAAATTCAGGTCAATATATTGTCAAGAGCTACTTGTATACTCACGTATTGGCCAAGGGCCAAGTGAAGCTAGGAGAAATGTTTTCATCGTATTGCAGACTCATTTGTTCTGGAAGCCCCTAAGTAAGTCCTGTTTTCATGAGAATTAGTTCTTGCTGTCACTGACATCACTGGCAAGACTTAATTTTTCTTCAGTTCTCAGAAGTGTTCACATTTTTAGATGTTATTTTAAGTGAAGATGTAGCTACCTTTTGCCTTGCCCTGGCATGACGCTCCTGCAGTGATGTGGTGAGCCAGCTTAGGGGACTGATCCAGCCAGAGCTAACAGTACCAAAAAAAACCCGACAAAAACCCAAATAAAATATTCCCCCCCAGCTATGGATTGCCTAGTAAGAGTTCTGTGAAGGAGCATGGGTGCCATTTGGGCTGTATGTATTTTGCAGCACATGGTACACAGATAAAAAATGTTGCATGTAATGTAATGGCAACTTTTTTACAATCTGAAAACATGTGACATGCCTGGTATTTTCAGGATAGGCTTGCATTATGCCACAGAGTGGATTAGTCCCACAGACCTGTCATATAGAATCTTTTCATTTGGTTGCTTTCTTTTCACACAATGTTCTGTAGCAGTTAAAGGTTATTTATAACTGTGTTACTAATACTGTAACTCTGTTAACTAATATTAAAGTATGCTTCAATTTTTACATGAATTATCACAGAAAAATTCAAATGAGGAATATTAACCATATTCTGTCTCCCAGAAACAGATTTGCATGTATACTTTGGTGCAATCAGCATAGTAATTTACAGTTGTATAGGCCTTCAACAAGTCAAGCAAAATCTATGGGGTGCCTATTGATGCTACAGTTCTATCTGGAATTCTGATAGAGCTAACAGATGTGTACTGTGCAAGCTCTTGCTCCTTCCCACACAGTTTCTTTGTGCTCACTCATCTGTGAACTCTCACCCACATCATTGGTTCCTTCTCAAAGCCAGAATTGCTCTAATTGCTTAACACACCTTAGGTTAAATTAATTTCTGAAGTAGTATGTGATCCTCCACCAGAGAAAGGTTGATTTTGTTTTTCTGTAATTTACGTTGTTATAAGGGTTCTCCTACATTTCTTGAATCCTAACTGTGCATAGTTAGGTGGTGGTAAGATCAGAGTTTTCATAAAGAGCATGCATTGTCTGGAAGTTGTGTGATTTGCTAAAGTGCAATATTGATCTTGTGGATTGCTTCATAGACTTTGTTTGATTTTGGTGGGCTGGAGGCAAGAGCTTCATGGCCGAACAGAGGTCTTGATGAAGTTTTGTCTTTGCTTCTGTAATTCTGGGATGAAGCTTTCCAGTAGGCACTGATCACTGGTCCTAGTACCTTTCTGAGGTTCAGTTACTTTCCAAGCATATTCTCTTTGGTGATAGCATGAGAAATTGATTTTTCTGCTTCCTAGCTGGAACCAACAGATAAGTACAGTTGGTAGGTTGAGCTGTCCACTCAATTGATGCCAACATTGCCATTTAGAAAGCCTTTTAGGTACACCTTGCATTACTTCAAATGGATACTTAGTCTGCGTTTGGAATTTAGGCACTCCAGAGTTCAGAATGACCATAGTCACATCTATCCACTGCGTCATGTTTTATCTTGGTGATTTCAAACATCAGGAAGATAATGTGTGCCTCACACTCCTGTTGAACTGCAGGGAGTTGGAGATGTGTAGTACCTCTTAGGAAGCGCCTTAAATAACTGGTGTACAGCTTGCCAGGCAATTTCTGCTCTGTGGTGTGTGTGACTCTTGTGGAATGCCAGTGCCTCTCACAGCACAGTGAGGCTTCCTCAGAGATTTCACATTCCAAAACAATTGTTTTAAATTAACCTAGGGGAGAACAGATTCAGGCTGTGATTTTTAGGAATACTTAAGTCTTCTTAAGCAGGTCAGGATTTGTTATGTTTGTATTCAGCTAATTTTGATCATTTTGTCACAGTTTTAAACCTCCCTGATTACTGTTTGCTTCAGTAGCATTCAGGTGCTTCTTACTGTATTTGGAAAACTTGGCAGTTATGAATGTTTACTCCTAACGAGTTGCCTTTTGTGGAAGCACATTGATTTCTAGATCAACATCACAATTCTAAATGGCCCTTGTAAACTCTGTTACAAGTAGCTGTTTACAAAGTTCAAAGACTAGAAATTAATTAAAATCTGAGGCACTCTTCAGTATAAAATATTTAGTTGTTTTCTTTCTTCTTTGTTAGGAATGTCAAACGTTTGTGCTAAATTGGCAACTAATGGTAGCTGTGAGTTAAATTGGTTATTGCTTTTTAAGGCGCTGCTAAATATTCACACACAGTTCCACTGTTATGTAGAATAACATGGTCTTTTCTGCATTTGCATTTGTAAAAATAGTGGCTAACATTTACTGATGACAGCATTTGGAGGACATGTGTTTCTGTTGTGACATAATACGAGAAGCTGGATGTTGATTTTTTTCTCAGAAAGCTGTTGGCTGCATAAGTGGAAATGGTTGGATTTAAGTTGGGAGAAAGTCCTCCAAAAAAATGGAAGGGTTTCAGAGTCTCAGAGTCTGATCTTTCAGAAATCTTGAAGATTGCTGAGGGCTCTATCAGTACTTTGGGGAATAAGCTCCCACTTTACTTCAGTGTTCAAGTGTGTCTGTGGCAATTTGTGTTACATGTTGTGCAGGATTGTGGGTGGACTATTAGAGTTCATTTCAGTTCAATAGTATCAATGCTCTGGAACTGCCTTTTTACCTGCCCAAAACTCCTTTCCAGAATATGCAGGTCTCTAGTACACCTTACATGCCCCAGCAGGATGATCAGCTATTAAAAATGTATAGAACAGTGCAATTTTTACAGGAAGTAGTTCCATTTTTTAATTTATTTATTAATTTTTTTCAGAGTGAAGGAAAGTCATGTATTTGCAAATATAATTTCATTTCTGGAAACCATAAAGTAATTATTTTTATTAAAAGAGCTTCCAGAAGCCTGTCAGGGATTTTTTTTTTTTTTTTTGGTGTGTTAACCCAGGAACAGAAAGGCAGTAGAGAACTATTTCTGTCTGAAGAGCTTTCAGTTTAGACAAAGACACATTATAATCCCACTTCCACAGACAGGCAACTGAGGCACAGAGGTATTTAGCAAGGCAGCCAAGGTTGTGCTGGAAAGTTTGCAGCAGAGCTGGAAATCGAATCTAGTGTTTCTGTGTCTAGTTTATCAGTTTCCCCACAACACTGCTTTGTCTTTTAATTACCACCTTCTACCATTGAAATGGGGTGTTTCTCAATAATCCCCTTAGCAGAGTGGATGTGTGGACATCCTCTAAAGGTGCTGCTCACCTGCAGGTCTGCTGGGAGTGATCTGAGCCATTTGCCTTCTTAGTGGGCAACAGCAGCAGTGGCTGTGTTAGGCTGAGACACAGTGCAGTACTGTGCATGTGTATTCTCACCTGCTTGGGCTCTTAGATGAAAACATTCAATAGTCTTCATGATGGCATTTTGTACTACTTTTGTCACAGTGTGAAATAAATGAAAAAAGCCACTGACTTCCTCAGACAGCCATAACAAAAAAAAAAAACAAAAAAAAAACACAAAAAAAAGGAGAACAAAGCTTCATTTCTTTATTTTTTTTTTATCCTTGCTGAAATGTTTACTTGAAAGTGGCATGGCAAGGTGGAATAGTTTGATTTGATTAGCAAGTCTAAATGTATTAGCAGCAAGACAGAAACTATATTACAATTAGTGATAATTAGTTGCACTGATTACTTCAGACTGCAATACTGTTTGACAGATGTTTTTCTGTGTTACAGTACTGAAATAGGGTGCTTTACCCTGGTGGTGATTCTGAGACTTTCTTCTAGTGATATCTTTGTCTTGTCATTGTTTGGTAATGAAGTCTCCACTGTAGGTACTGTAATTTGTGGCTTTGCAAATACAAATACCCTTTTAAAAGTAAAGTTTAAACCAGGAGAATACACCTTAGTGTATTAGTCTCGTATTGATGCCCTTGAGGCCTTTTGTTCTCCATGGAAATGGTTACAGCCCAGGCCATCATCTGTGCTACTGTCTATCAGTCCTGTCCTTAAATTCAATCCAACCCACAATAAATACCACAAGAGTTTCGTCTTGACTGCAGAAGACTTTGAATCAGATGCCTGCAGTGAGAGAGGAATCTAGGTTCTCTGTCCATTCAGCCTCAATCTCTCTAAAACCCAGTAGGGGCAGTTAGGATTAGCAGCAAAAAGGTTGTTTTTGGGGTCAGATTAGGTAGAATAAAACCATTTTGGGGACCACAGGGTGGAAACTGTCTCTTCAGCTGGCTTACTCAGGTCAACCTGTGCAGCAGTATGTGGTAACCAAATCACCATGTTTGGACGGAGTAGCAAATGGGGGAAAAAAATGAACACTCAGGAGCTACAGTTCATGTGTCTGTAAACCACCTCACAGTCACTGCTTTGTTAGTTACAAGGTCCTGAAACCTTCCTGTGAATTACAGGTACCACTTCAAAGAGAATCACTTTTCAGATTGGGTGTTCTTTTTTTTATAGACAGTTGCTCTGTCAAATGCTGACTATGAATTCTGTGGCACAATCATATTCCATAATTTCCAGGAAATATATAGAGGTAACCCTGCTGGCTTACCCTCAAGATGATAAACATGTTAGGCTCTGACAATCATTCTGCTCCTTAGGAATAAACTGATACAATTTTGGATGTCTTGCTTTTGGTATATGAGCAATAATCCTATTATCAGTCACCCAGAATAAAGTGCATTATAGTATGTATTAATATAGACCTGTGCACCATCTGTGAGCTGTTTGGGGACAGATAATCTAGAAATACGAATTTGTATGAGCCAAATGTTTACAGGTTTCTCCTAAACATACATCTTGTGTTACTGTACATGTGATTTGCTTCAAAACAATGGCTTATGGATTTTACAAAGTACTTCTATCAGTTGGCAGATATGATAGGTCACAGGAAAAAGGGATCATTTAAATGTGTGACACAGTTACTTACTAGTGCAGTAGGAAAAGCCAGAGGTTAAACATCTGGAATTGCCCGTGAAAAACATTCGATGATTTCTGGACAGCTAGCTTTGTAAGAAAGGTCTTGATTGCTAATACTGTGTGACCAGTCACTTCATGCTTATCAACTCTTTTAGAAATATGTGCATTTTTGCAGCCAGGTGAATTTATGAGTCAAATTTTAATTAGAAAAAATAAAATGTAGACTGTGTTATCATTCTAGAGATGAGATGTTTACATCCTCTACCAATTAGGCTGTATTTCTGTACGTTTCTTTTGGCAGATCACCTATCCCTTGTCACTGCTCTGATAACATTGAACACGGAAGGATTTTCCTGCATTGTGCTGTACTGGGGACCATTCTGGGTGACTTTTACCTTATACAGTTCTCCAAGTTCGTTGTTATCTTGCAGTGTAAAATTATGGTAACTATGCAGCAAGTAAGGAAGGATCAGCTAAATTATGTTGTCTAGAAATGTTAGGAGAGACTAGTTTGCTGAGTTTTTTTCTCTGATGTTGCGATCCTGCCCTTCTGCAAAGCTCTGAGCACCTCCGGTCGGTGCTTGCTGACTTGTTGGCTGTGGCGTGTTTCACAGGGTAGCTCAGCACCTGGTGGGGCTGAGCCCAGAGCTTGCAGTGAGCTGCAGCAGGAGCAAAGTGCCCTCTCTGATCTTGTTTGAGGAGAAAACAGTCAGAGAGGTTGGAAGAAGTACACAAAACGTGAAATGAAATACGGTTGAGGAGTACATAAGAAGCAGAGTTGGGGAGTGTGCAGAAGGCAGGAGTGAAGGAAAGAGCTGACTAGTTGCAAAC
>NW_009954185.1:5965584-5993881 GCF_000747805.2 Chaetura pelagica | reverse complement strand
GTGTCAACAGAATACTTTTCTCCAGCTTGAGTCTTACATGTTTATCATTAGCTGGTTAACGTAATGAGTTGAAAGTCATCTGTGAATGCATGGAACATTTGTAAACTATGTTGTCTTGACAGCAACCCATAGAAAACTTCCTTTACTGGAACTGTAGAAGGTGGCATATTTATTGGTCAGCTGAAACAGGAAGTTTAAATGAAGGAGAAAAAGGGTAGGTGATATAAATCTTGTTATGAGTAGCTTCAAATATGGAAAAATTGGATTTGCAGGATTAAAGGTAACTTAAAACGAGGCATTAGAAAAGACATAAGGTAACCTTCTGGCTGTCTTGCTCTATCTGTCTTGATTTTGGCAGCGCACCTGCATAGGCCATTAAACTGATTGTCTCAGGATATATGCTTGAGATGGAGTAAACTACCTGATATTAATTTAAGAAGAGGTGATAATGGTTTCATGCTGACAGTGTGTATTTGTAGTGATCATCCCTGGCAACTGTTTCTTTGAAATCTCTGAAACATAAGAGCATGAATTTTCTTTGATGAAAAAAAAAAAAAAAAAAAAAAAAAAGTCATACCTAAAACTGGAATTAGAGACAGCCTTATACCAGGCTATTAAAAACTGTGTTTATAAAAACATTACTTGGATTCTTGCTCTGATCAGATTGTTTTATTAAGGGCCTGCCACAGCCTGCTGTACTCATTTCAGAAAGTGGGTAGAAAACCTGGAGAAATGCTCAGAGACCAACTTCACAATGATGTCTTTTCTTAGTTACTTGGCCAAATGACAGTCCCTCTGCCACTCAGGATGATATCTTAAAAATTAAAGTATGAAGTTGGTTTTGGATTTCATAGCTTGATTATGTTTATTCATTTTTGTGTATATGTATGCATATATGTATTTTTACATATATATGTTATCTCAGTGTGAGCATAAAGCTTAAAGTCACTACAGATTTTTAAGTCTTTGAAACTGACTTACAGAACATCCTTAAAAATAGAAGCTTCAACTGAGTTATTTTAAAATATGTAATTTTAAAATGTAAAAACTTTATTCTGCATCCTCAGTTATTCTTCTAAAAGTCTTTTGCTAAGAGGAAGTAAATGGATATGAGCATAGCAACCCCAGATAGCTGCTGCCTTAGACAGCTAATCAAAAGCAAAACTCTGAACCCATCTAGACACAAACTGTTGCCACATGTACAATGAAGCTTACTTAAAAAGAAATGCAGGGAACAGTGTTCCCTTTGCTACCATAGTTCAGTTGTAACAAGAGTTAGTCACCATTTGTAGCCTTAATAGATGAAGTAATTTCCCTGTTTTTTGAAGCTGGTAATATTTCTTTAACTACAGTGTCACAGGTCATACAGTCTTTTATACAGCTGGTCACCCGCAATAAATCTGTTTTTAAAAATCATTGGGCAGTTGTGCACTATATGACAAGTGTCTTGTTTGATCTAATTTTTATATAAAACATACTTGGTGGTGTTCATATACTTGCCTGTTGAATTTCCATTACTATCATAGTTAGGAAATACTGATTGAAAGTGCCCTTCTGGGTGGAATGGAATGGTTCCTAGTATTTAAAAGAGCCATTTTTATTTCTTTTCTGCATTCTAGTGTTGTTTGATACCCAGTATCCTTTGCTGGTTCACACTGAGTGATACCATATACTGAATGAACACAGAAAAGCTGGTGCAGCAAAGTGCATTATAATGTCTGTGTGCAGCTGTGTTAGAAAACTGAATGAGGCCTATATTCAGTGTAGGCTTATCTGTTTGTAAAATAGTAAAAACCTAGAAGTGTCTGAAGTTACCATTTGGAGCAGACATTGGCTGCTGTTTGTGGGTAGGGAATACTAACTACACTGGTGATTATTGTCTAGAGCCAGTTACTGCTATGCTCAGGATTATGAACCCAAAGTCATTAGAAATTACGCAGGTGTGTTTTATCACTGCACACATCCAAGTATGTATCCAAAATACTCGAGTGTATTAAAACATTTGCAAAATCAAGCTGTGTTTTTATATATTACACCTGAGCAGTCGCTTTCTAGATGATGTGCGCTGGAAGCTTTTGCAGATGCCATCTCCTTTTCTAGGACAGCAAATATGCTGGCTTGCTTTCCTAGCACAATGTTGCAAGATAAAGCATTTCTGGCTTCAGTTTTCTCCTGAACCTCTTTAACTTTAATCTTGCAGCCTTCTGCCCTCTCTCACAGTTTTCCAGTTACCAAGTGAGAACAGAGGGTCACCTGGCTTTTCAGAATTTTATTAGTGCCATTGTTATGAATCATTCAGCTAGTTTGGTACCAACAAAAGTGATCCAAGTAGCAATTTACAAAATCTGATTTAGGATTTAACATCACTTAAAAAATAATAATTAGTGCCACTGTTGATGACTCTCAACTTTGTTCATATTGATGAATTTAGTGCCAGTGAAAAGCAAAACAGAAATAATCCAGTCAAAACAAATGTATGTTTCCGTGACACAGAGCCCATATTCTATTATAGACACCTGGTGCTTCAGTGCCTACACTCCTTCCTCTTCTGTTTCAATCTGACTGTCTCACTGTGTGCATTTCTCTGTCTGGGGAGTGAATTTCTCAAAATGGAAGCTGTAGTAATGTGCTGCTGTCAGTAATGGTAGGTGTTGCACAGGTGATCATGTGTTCATGATTTCTTTGTGGATATAGTTTTCTGTGATCTTACTGTACATTAATTCACAGAACATTCTGCTTCTTTTGTTCTGTAAGAAATTGAAACTGCAGAAACCCACCACATTTGTGACCAGAATGTAGTTAATGACAGCTTCCAAGTTTTCTTCTGATGTAAGTCAGTGAATTTAATTTGGACATGTATTTGTCACTAGTCTTTCCAATACTTGAGGAGTTGAACAGTGGTACAACACCTCTACGTGTTTAAGACAGTTTTATATTGCTTTCATTAAAGAAGCAGTTGTAAGAGTGAAGGGTCATTGTAGTCATAGTACCTCTTACTTTTTGCAGTGTCTGATCTTTGCAGTCTTCCAGGCAGTAAGATATTACCATTTTACACTGTGAGGCACCCAAAGATCAGTTAAGAGATTTTCAGGAATGCCCAGCATTTTCCCCCACTCTTGTCAGTGGGAGCCCCTGGCCCCTCTGGAAGATGAAGCTTTGTAGCAGATGTGAACACAGCTCCCCTTGTCTTGAGTCCCACGGTGACACCACAAAGGGTTCACCAGTGTCAGTGAACCATAAAGGTACAGCTTGAAATCTTTCATGCTCTGAAAATATACCAAAATCCAATTGTTAGATCTTTTTTTGCAAAAGAAGAATCTACACTTCAACTTTGAGCATTTGACTGGTGGCTGTGTGTAGCATTTCAGATTCTTCCTGGCCGCTTCAGCAGATGTGACCTGGTAGCAGCCCATCCTTACAGAGTCCCTGCCATTAGCACACCTCCCACCTGAAAGAGCCCCATGGAGAAGGGCCCTGTTTGTCTGACATGTTGGAGTTTCCACTCAGATTCTGTTCAGTCATTTTTGAGTTGGGCAGACACAAGATCATTTCTAGCTTTGTTGATGGGGCTCCCTCTGTTTTGAACAATGCTTGTTTGCAACTCTCCTTTTTATTCCGTTATCTGTCAGGCTGGCATTTGCTGAGAAACCCTCTAATCTTGGCCAGTGTTGGTCAGCCATTTGCTGTGCACCACGATGAGAAGCTGCCTGCACAGCACACATCAAGCAACGTGCCAGTCTTTATCCTTGTCAGCGTTATGCAAATCCTCAGCACTGATGTTAATGCCAGTTTGGTTTTTATAGCCTGGTGACAGCAACAGCCCTCAATATTAAACACAAATATACATACACAGTTACAGCAATGATTACTCTAGATGTTCAGCTAGTCATAATATTTGCACTTGGTGTGATAAGGAGCTTTGAATGATAATAGCACTATAGTAGAAGCTTGTTAAAGTGACAGTAACCCGGTGTCATTATTGAGTGGTGCACTTGTGCTTGCTTTCCTACAGCTTTCTCATACACTGTCCCTCTCTATTTACATGTATGTAATGTATAGAAAGAGAAAATACTCTAGCTCAGCTTGAGGATGCTGTCTGAGACGTTGGTCCCTGCTTGGCAGCCCATACAGGACTTGCATCTTTCATGTATTTATTGCATGTAACAAGTTCTTACACAAAGAGACAAATGATACCTAACCAGAAATCTGTCTTGGCAAAGCTTCAGCTTCCAGTCCTGACTAGTAATGATTGTGTAGCGAGGGCTCTGGAAAAAGAATTTAGATACATGCCTGGAAACATGTAAATAACAACAATGGTAATATATATATATATATTCATGTAAGCAAATGAAAGACTGGTAACTTAATAGTCATGAATTATTTAAAGAAAAAAAAAAAAAAAAGTGCTTTCTTATCTGATGTCCAAGGCATCTGTCTAGTAAGTAACAGGCACTTTGGAATTGGTCATTAATTTGACCCATCTTCAGGAAAGCTCCCTGGCCATGAGCAGGAAAGTTCTTAGTATGCATTACTAGAGTACCCCATGGAGCATCCAAGCTATTTGCCAGGTATTGTACCACCCGTGTTCCCTCTGTGACAGCAGTCTCTCTGATGCTATTAAGAACAAGAGGGAATCAGGAGTTACAAGGAACTGACTTAGGCAGAACAAACACTAATGAAAAAAATGTAGTGATTTCAAATGGGTTTCTTGTTAAAGCTGATGTTCTACAAGTAATAATCACATTTGGAGCAGGCTATATTGGCAGATAATGTGCCTTTAATGCTATTTTATGACTCTGCCTCCTTTTCATCATGAATAACTGAGATTAGAGCCCATTATTTGCCCAGGAAGCCCACAAAAGTCCCTAACTAAATGTAGTTACTCGAGTATCCTCATCCAGGAGACAGGAGTTGCTTTTTTGAAACCATTTAATTGAATATTTAGTGTGTATTTTAGTTCCAGTTCTACTGTGTTTAAAATGCAGTACTGCAGTTTCCATATATATTATACACGTGCTTCTTATAAAAGATTGGAATAACTCTTTTTTGAATTGAGTTTCAATTTTATTTTAGTTTTGCAACTAAACTTTTTCCATTAATTAATGGACACTAGATGATTCATTTATGTTAACAAAGAATACATGAAGGTTTTGGACATTCTGTGAAAAGATGGAATATTCTGATTCGAGACTATAATTTGCATAGTTAGTTGTGAAATTTGAAAAACCTGGAGCAGTTGAACTCTGAACCAGCAGATATTTCTTTTTCTAAGGTAAATTGAAGTGAAACACTGAGAAGATACATATTTTATAGTCCTTTGCTATCTTGAGTTCATATGTACAGCTACTTGCCTAATGCTAAAGGTTGTGGATGTCTGTTAAATGTTGCAAAGTTCAGGGTGTCCATGCAGATTAATTATCTTAATATTTTGCAGTTCGATATATGCTATAATCTTCTGCATATTTAAAAATGAGTAAAACATTGCAGGGTTGTAATGATTATCCCAGAAATAGCTATTATGCATACACAGAAATAGAATTAAAAAAAAAAAAAAAAAAGTTTGGAAGTGTATCAAGCATGTTTTAATATGGAATTGCAACATTTAGCCACATGGATGTTTTTAACTGTATTCAAGCAGGGACTAGCCTTACCCATACAATTGTGATTACTACAATTTACTGCTTGTAGCACTAGTTTTGATTAATCTGGTTTCTTTCAAAACACAGGAGGGCTTTTGTACTTGCTTATTTTTGTATTTGTGCTAGTGCTATCATTTCAGAACAGAGTAAGAGTGGCTTTTCTGTGCTATAACGTGGTTAAATGTGCAAGAGAGATGCTGTAGTTGTGGCATTTTAACACAAATA
Organism: Chaetura pelagica; assembly: GCF_000747805.2. Lineage (NCBI taxonomy): Eukaryota > Metazoa > Chordata > Aves > Apodiformes > Apodidae > Chaetura > Chaetura pelagica. Next base: position 5,988,017 of record NW_009954185.1, on the reverse strand, counting down.
ATAGAAGCACAGAATTAGTACTTTCTTGTTGTTACTTCATAAATATTGTGGTGATTCCTAGGAATGTCAGTCACAGCTCAAGATCCTTTCTTCTGCTCTTTACAGAAATGCAGAACAAAAATGATAGACCCAGTCCCAAGATCTTACAGTCTAAGTTACCTTAATTTATAATAAAAATTAGCACACAGTGTTATTCTGATCTGAAATAATGTGGTGAGGTACTTTTATTATGAACTGACTTCTAGACAAGTGCAACAATAATTTTTTACATTAATAGTAAAATTAATTTTAAATTAAGAAAAATTAACTGTGTTGCGTTTGTGAAGATGCCAATACTAAAACTCTAGTAAAGTCTTAGGTATTCTGGAGTCTTTTGTCAAAGAGTAGTAGCTTTTCATGAAAATCCTGACTGGTAGTTGTGCTGCATGGCATTTTATCATTCTGTCTCTCCATCTGAGAGTTTGTAGTCAGTGTGTACTACAGCAAGCTCTAGGTGGGTAAGCTTAGTTGAAACAGTGTGCTTTAAGCAAATGGAGCTTACTTAACATCATAAACTTGTCCTGAGTACAATGTTCATGAATACCTTTGTAGGATACATTAGTAGTAGTTTACAAGAGGTGCTACACCGCATGGGTGAGATTCAAACCTTGAGGAAGCCAATCTCATTGATGCCAGAGGTTTTGGGCTTGCATCTTATGTTCAGACCTGTTATGCCTCTTCCTTAGAGAAGGGTCTCAACAGGGTATGCCTTTCATTTCCCTTTTTCCTGCTGGCAGACTGGACACCTCACTGAAGTGCAGCAGGGTACAGGGGCCAGTGTCCTGCTCCAGGGTCATCTGTGCCAGGTGAAACATGTTAGTCAGATTAATGCTTTGCTGCTCTGCTGGCTGGGGCACGGGGTAGCAGAGCTGGGTAGAGCTTGAGACAGGAGTGCTGCTAGGAAATGCACTGCCTTGACAGGTGTACTTCTCTTGTGTGCTTGTTTCTTCTGGCACGTGATTCAAGATGGTGCTGAAATTCAAGGAGTGATCTGCAGCTAGTTTATATAATAATAACATGCTTTAACTTTTGGCCAGCCCTTAAGTGATCAGGCAGTTGGACTAGATGATCGTTGTAGATCTCTTCCAACTGAAACGTAATATTCCTTTCCCCTTTCCCCTTTCCTTAGGTGTTGTTGAATAACACCTTCCTCTATTAGGAGCAGGAGTAATAAAAGATGCTGATTTCCTTACACTCTTACCAGAGGGGCCATGCTCAAATTTTTTGAGCAAAGCTTATACTTACCTTTGGCTTAAGCTCTACAAAATGTGCAGCTAAAAGTGTATTGCATGTGTGTAAAAGGCAGGACTCTCATGTGGCTCTTGTTGAAATAACACCACAATCAAAACACAGTGCAGTCCAACCCCGTGTCCAGCTTCCAAGCACTCATCTCTAACTGTGGGCAAATCATTACATATTTCCAGCCTCAGTTTCCTCCTCTGTTGTTGAGGATGGTTGAACTCCAATGTGATAGTTAATGTGCTTTGAAATCCTGCACACAAAAGGCTGTCATGTAATTTCCCCTCAAGTTATTGCACATGCTATTTCTCTTTAAAAATGGGAGATGCCTAGTTTATCACTTTTTTTATTTATTATTTTTTTCCATCTGTAGCTAACAGAAGCAAGGCAGAGAATGCCATCTTTTATACAGAAGAAAAGGGGTAAAGGATAAACAGCAACATGTTCTGACTGGGAACTCTAACTGCACCCATTGAAACCTATTGATTGTAAAGGGAGCAAGATCAGAGCACTTGCCTTTTATTAATGATACTGACAATTTAGTATGAGTGGAGAATGGCTTGTAATTAGGTTTGGAACCATTATTGATTATTGTCATTTTCAGTATTGATTATCTTACCACTTGGAAAAAAAATAATACCAAGACTCTTCAGCAGAGCAGAGCTGGGCCTCTTTGGCCTGCCTTTTTGATGTCACAGTGAAGACTGAGCTGCTGCTCATGATCAAATGAAGTCCTGCCAGCTGTGTGGGCTGGGCTTTTAGTTTAATGATGCTGGCTGCAGTCTCCTCCTTCCACATAGGATCTTAGTTCATTGGCTGCCATTCAAGGAAAGACACACCCATTCCTTTTCTGAACTGCTTTCCAATATAAATTTCTGAAGGAGATGGGGGCTAAATCGCTACGTCTTAGATGGGGAGCCAAGATTAATGGTAGCTCTTTTTCAGCTGATAACCTCTGAAAAGAAAACATATTTGTCACCCAACCCTACAATCAATGTTGTATAAAGCCACATATAGTGACTTGGAACAAATGAGAATATCCATGATAGGAGGTAACAGGACTGAGGTACAAAATGCACAGAACTCCTTTGAAATGTCTCTGTAATCCATCTGATGCCTGAAATAATCACCATGCGTTTGTAAAAACAGACACTACGGTAAAATTAAACAGCTCCAAAGCTGCTAGATTTCAAAGGCCAACAGTACTGGCCACTCAGCATACCTGCAAGATCAAAGTTATATAAAAATAGATTCTGGAGCAAAGGAAAGGTGTGCTTTAAAAATAGCAGCAACACCTGAGTCACTCTCTAGTTGCAGTGACATGGCTTGTAAAGGAATTTTGTGGATGGCTACTTCAGAGAAGATGAAGCTGTGTGGTTTGAGCCTGAGGAGGTAACTGCATCTCTATCAGCACCCCGGGAGAGCAAAGCTGCCTGTAGCAGAGTCTTTGGATTGCAGCAAGGTTTAGAGGGCATTCCACTGTCTGGGCGGTATTGTTCATTTGTCTGCTGCATTCAAAATAAGACAATAAGATTTCTGGGGAAGGAAAGAATTCCTCAAATGCCTGGGATATTTTCCAAGCCTCTTGCAGCAAGGGCATTCTGTTGAAGTGGCGAATTTTTGCCTAATGGAAGTTTCTTTGAACCCAAGACGACAAAAGTGTTCTATTTTTTCCCCTTGGTCAAATTCTGCTAGATCTTAAGGTTTTGTTTTTTCCACCATTTCTGTTTTGATTAGTATGGAATATCTCACTCCACAGTGGAATTTTTAATTTTTTTTTTATCTCTCTTTTTTTTTTTTTTTTTTTTTAAGAACAAAGACCCCCTTTGACCTGGATTTGGATGCATCTGTGACAGCCTACTTCAGTGGCTGCCAGCTGAGCATAGTGCATTTAATTGATGAAATAATAATGATGAACCGTGCCTGAACTTGCTTTGACGACCACTTGAAGCAGAAGGCGCAGTAAATCAGGCCAGTGCACCAGCGCCCCAGTGGTCACAGTCCATCCTCAGGCTTGGTGTGTGGAAGACATCATCTAGGTGCTGTGCTCTGGGTCCCAAGCGTGTTCACACGGGCTTTCCATCTAAGAACTCACCTCTTCTTCCTTTAATTAAAAGCTAAGTGAAAAGAATCTGTAACTTTATTTTTTTCCTTCTTCTTTTTTAAAGAGCAGCATTTTTATGCATCCTCTTAACTGCCCATTGCATTTAGCTGATTAAAGCAGAGAGCTTTCCCTTTCTAAACTGTTTAAACGTAGAGACAGGCTAGAGTAGAACTGCTAAATACATACAATGGCAAAGCACTCGATCTGCCTTAGTAACAGTTCTTCAGTGACTGCTGCTTCATGGTCCCTCTAACAGCCCAAGCCTGCATATCATTAGCTTCCAAACTGAGACTTTCACTGGTAACTGAGTCTCCAGCCCTGCAATTTTAACATGGGAAAGATGTAAAAATCTCAGCTAACTTTGTATCAAGACTCAGCCTTTTTTGTGTACATTCTTCAAGATCAGGGGAACCTAGCAGTGGTTTGTTATTGTAGTGCTTTAATGAGGAATAGATTTGGAAGAGGTTTTGTGCAGCTTAATTAACACTGCCCATTGGTTAGATGTTGTGAAAGAGGACTTTAAGAAGATAAATACTTTGCCTATAAAGTCCCCCTAGGTGTCTTTTGCCTTGAAAATTGGGCTTTTGTTTTCAGGACCAGTGTGGAAAGAATTAAGTACAGCATGTAGAAGGAGAAAAGGTTTTCTTAGGCCTTTGTTAGAATTTCAGGCTGCTTGTCTTTTTTTTTCCCCCCAGTGCTCTGACATGCCAAAATGTATCAATTAACTGCAACAAAAACATCAAAGCAGTTCTTGCTTTGCGAGAAACAATATTTATGCTCAAATATTGTCTTTTAGTTCATGGGATAATGAAAGTTTATTTTTGAAAGTACTACAATGTCTTTTCCTTTTGAGACAGATACTTAATTTCACATACTGATGATAATTAAATAAGCAAACAAATTTCAGGAAAAAACTTTTTTTCTTTTATTTTTTTTTCCCAACATGAGGCACTTGATAAAGAAATTGCATGGGGTAAGACAACATGGATCATTAATAATTGTCACTGTTAGATGTGCAGTTTATTCCAGACAGACTCGCTGTGAAAGAACCTGAGCAGTTATACTGAAGTCCTTGATACTTCATTATGATGATCAACTGCTGCAGGATTTTTTGTAGAATGTGAGGAATTGTGCTCACTTAAAAAGAAGCCCATTTGGCCAACTTAAGACCATCTTTGCTTTGATAATCTAGATAGACTTTACAAATTCTACTCCATGGAATATTATTTTCCCTTCCTCATCCCATGTAAAAGTTACCTTCTGAATGCCAAGTAAATACTATGACTAGGTTGTGAGAGAACTACCTTTCTGTGAGTTTAAGTTCTGTAATGTTTCACTGTTAACTAATTTTGCCTTCCGTTCTAACCAGGGTATGTGCCTATTGACCTGCAGCCTGAGGGCTTTAAATCCTCTATTCACAAATGCTTATGGAAAGTGCTGTCTGATGTGTAGAGTACAGGGGTGAGAACCAGGATGCTTGGATTCTTCCTTGCAGCCTTGTGGCTTTTTCACTGTGGGCATTATCTGATTCCCAGTGAAGACATTCCCATCGTCTTCAGCAAGAAATTCTGTATGGCCTTGGCTGCATCATTCTGTGTCTGTGTCACAAATATGGTAGAGCTGTTGGTGTGCTGGCTGTGATGTTGTGGCAAATAAAAATCCAGCTGCATTGTTGTGAAATACCTTTGTAACTTCTGGACTTTCAAGATCTCAGAGTCATTTGTGAAAGCTCAATGCAGATCCTTCAGGAGATCTTCAGTAGTATCAGCAATTAAAAATGCATGCTAGCATGATTTCATGAACTTTAACAATTATGGACTGGCTTTGTCTTCTCTTGTTTGCCACACACCTTACATGACCTCTTGACTGCTTAAGCAGTGTCTTAGGACTATAACATAAGGCATGATTGTGGTTTCAGTTTTATTTACATTAGGAATGGCTTTGTTGGCAACAGTAATTTTACCCAAGTATTAGGGGAGGGAAGTCAGGTCAGCAGTCTTAACATTCCTTTTTGAGCTGTATAAACCATAAAAAATGAGCATGACTGATACATTGTAGATAGATATTACTCAAATTATTTCAAAGTAAACAAGCATTGAGACTTAAGGCTTTGTTTGCCTTTTTTTCTCATGTCTCAGTCTCACTAATGTGGAACTGAAATGTCACTAACTGCCAGGATTAATTTTTTTTCACATGGCTTTAGTGGCATGTTTCAGTGTCCAGCAGTATTATGACAACCTGTCTATAACTGGAAACTGATCTGTCAGAGTTTTAAGATGAGCGAAATAGAAGCAAACAGTAAGAAAAGTGAATATTATTGACTTAAAATTGACTTCTTATTGGCCTTGTTATTCTAGACAGTGTATTAGGATGAATGAGGTACTCTCCATACCCACACAGTTTTCAGACAACAGAATGTGTTTTGAAAAATGTAATCATATAATACAAAGAAATACTTGTGTTACTCCATTATTTTTAGTTTGCTATAGATCCCGTAAAACTGCCGACAGCATCCTGTTAGGGACTAAGTCCCATTTGGCACTAAGTGCTGCCCTTCACACAAACCCTCCAGTCTGTGCAACTCGCTTGCCAGGACACCCTTATCAGAGCACCTTACTTATTTAGTATTCCTCACTCAGCACTGTGGTTCTCAGAGAACACAGAATGAAGCCAAAGGATTTTGAGATCCTGCCTCAAGTCTGGCTGATTTTCTGTCAAGCTAAGGAATTGTGAGGAGAAATGTAGGTCATGGACACTTTGCTTTTGCCTGGCTTTCAGGCTGTGGTGCAAGTTCAAGCAGCCTTAAGGCCACTGTCCCAGCTGGAAATTGAAAAGGGCACAGTATGTAAAGACTGTAAAAAAGGCCAGACTCTGCCTTGCTGAGTATATGTATGAGCTGGAACTTGGCTGAAGTGCATTTTTCAAAGTGCAAAATAACTTAATATTTGGTGGATGAAAATATTACAGGATTGATAATACTTCCCATATTTTCAGCTCAGAGCAATCTGTTTTTAAATCATCTGAAAGCAAAGTCCCATATTTAAAAAGAGAGAGTTTGGAAGGGAAGGGCTGGCAGAGCTTTGATAATGGAGTTACTATGGAATTGAACTTAAGATCCTACAAAAAAAACACGGGACAGATGAGAAGGAGATAGGGGAGCAAAGTTAACAGGATGACATGGTGACCTGCAAGGTATAAATGTGTGACTCACTGGAGAGGCTACCTGAGGCTAATGGACATTCACATATTATGTTCTGATGGTATGAAATTATCTGCCTGAAATTGAGAACCTTGGAATGCCAGATTTTGAGTTTTCTATTTAGTCTTCAAGCTATGTTGTTGAATAATGGAGAATCTTGGAGAGCAACAAATTGTCTTTAAACCCCTTCCAGGTACCTGAAGGGATTCCTCCTCGCCTCCCTTCATATTAAGCAAGGATGTGCATCTGCACTGAATGAACAGGCTTCTAACAATATCTCCTGTCTTAAAATGCCAGAGGGATGGCAAAAGTACAGTGAAGCAGATAGAAAAAGTTTCGTCAGATTGAGTTAACACAGGAGAGAGAAGGAAAAAAAATAAATAAAAGCTTCTACTAAAATTGTACCTTAAATGTAAAGAAATGGTGCTTATATGAAGTGACAAGGAGCTAGTTAATGGGATCCATATCCACAAGTTACAATAATGCAGTTTTTAAATTGAGTTTTTGTGGCAGACCAGCTGAATAAAATTGCTAAGCTGTGCTTCAGTTGTGTAGTAAGTGGTGCATGTGGTGTGAAAGACAAGCTGCAGTGTGATAACAGACTATCTCTTCCATGCACAGAGAGTTCTGTATTCTGATCAACTCAACAGCGTGAGCTGGTAAATATTGGTCCAAGCTTCTTGGTCATTAGAATTTATTGTGTTGGTTAATCACACTGAGTTTAGTCACTCTTTCTGTCTGATTGTACTGGTTTACTTTCTGAGACTCTCCTGTGCAGTTATTACCCTGTGTCCTGTTGGCATGAGATGCAGGATTATGAGAAGCCCGAAGAGATACAGTGGCTTGTGCAAGAGACTGGGGCAGGTGAGAGTCAAAGCAGCTTTTGCTTCTTTTGGTGTTTTCAGGGTCAATTCCAAAAGTGAGCATTTCTAATCTGAGTTTTTGGCAGGACTAGAAATAGAACTAATTCCACCATGGTTCATTGATCACCTAAAATTCATTTGGAGAAGTTTTGGCTCAAGTTTGTTAGCAATGGGGTAGCTCTTCCCATGTCTTCCCCTGCCTTCCTGTTCTGTGGCAGAGTTGCCCTGCTAGAAAGAGGGGCAGCATAACCTTCAGTCGGCTGCTTCAGGGACGTGGCAGTGATGCTGCTTGGATTCTTGCAACACACACCCAAAGCATTGGCTTCCATATAAACATTTTCAGACATTTCACCCATGATTTTTCCTCCTGTAGTTTACAGATGTCAACAAGACCTCATTTGTGTATTTGATGTTGTATTTTTGCTCTTATGTGAAGTCTGTTCCTTGTTGAAGTGACCTATCGGAAGTGTCACATTTACATAGAACTCAGTTACATGCCTAGCAAATATCCTTCCATGCAGGGCTGATGTGAGCACTGAGATCATGTTATTGCAATTCCAGAAGTCTTACAGGGGGATACTCTTAGTTGTCCCACTATGTTTTTTGATTTTGGGATGTTGACAGGCAGGGATTATGATGACATGAAAGGCATATTTTACTGTTTGTGATTTAAACCAGGCTTCAGACCCAGCCTGATGCCCTAATTTAAAACACTGGGACATTTTGAGGCTTATGTTTCTGGCAGCCTTCATGGGTTTTATCATAGCTCACAGAGTGGTGAATACTTTTAAGATTAAGGCTCAGCTTTTCTCAGGAAATTTTAAATTTTCATTCTAAAAAAAGCAATTTTTTTAGCTCACCTGATGGTGGAGAGAAGCTTGAAAGCTCAGTTGGAGCCTACCTGAATGGTTTTGCTCACATTTTACAGTTTTCAAGCTCATTTCTGTTCTTGTGTATGTGTGAAGGGGCCTCAGTCATTAGGTTTTGAATGTTTGGACCTGCCAGTTTTGCTTTTTATATGTATCACTGCAAGTTTGTAGTCCCAGATTTTTAGGCATACAATAGCTTTTAACTTTCATTGAAATCAAAGAGGGCAGAAGCACCTAAATGCCTTTAAAAGTTTGATTTCTAGCTTCATACTAGCTCATACCTTCACAGTCCAGGTTATTAATGCTTTGAGAACAGTCCAGGGGTAAAATTCTTTTGGAGGGCAGAAAAGTCTCTAAAATCCCTAAATTAACTTAAAATTACCCATGTTATCTATTCTGCAAGCTTCTGGAAGTAAGTTAGCAAGAAGACATATGCTGAAGCTTTTTACTTTTGAATTGCAGTCAGTCACAGCAATTTACTGGATTCGACTTGCTATTTTTGACTGGGATGTTTGGAGAAATAAACTCCTTTTAAGATGCGATTTCCAGAGTACTCTTTGTAGATGAATGCAATCATTCTGGCTCTGGAAGTGCTAGGAAATATTGGAAAGTCAAGGTTAGGCATTCTTTCTGGTGCCAGTCAAATGGGAACCTGGTGTCAGAGTTTGTCATGTGTCTACTGAGTTGCTATTTTTTATTCTGGTGATGGTAACTTGAAACAGTATTTGTCTTGAAATTTTTCCATCTTCACTTCTTACTGATGCTTGCTTCTTAACTATAACAAAAATATCCATAAGAACCTTAGAGTGACTTACAAGGTAAAATCAAAGGCCCATTTAGCCCACTATCCCATCTCTGTAGTGGAGTGGCCCACAGCAGGTGAAAGGGAAGGGTTTTAGAGCAGGGCAGGCAAACAAGGATACTTCACTCAACCTCCTACAATTTGTGGCTTGGGGACTTCCTAAGGCAGAGGTGATCTTTTTCTAACATCTCTGTAATGGTCCTTAGAAATGTCTTTATTTAAAATTCAAGTAATCATTTGCCTACTTGGACTTGAAATAATTTTGGAGGTGTATTTATATTGAACGCCAGAGGCCCATTGCCTAACCCAGAATGTGTTTCTAAGTGTAAATCACCACAGGCAGCATATCTAGCTGTGCTGAGAAACATGAAGCCCTATCAGCTGACTTCATTATAGTATTACACTTGAGGGGAGAAAGTGAGATGAAGAAATTAAAGCCCACAGCCCATTAATGAAACAAAAGGAACGGACTGTGGATTTACAGCCAGATTTTTCAAAGTGCTCAATACCCAAAGCTCTCACTGGAAGATGATAGATTTTCTAAGCAGCTCAGTGTCCAGTATGTGAAGCCCTTTTGAAAATCTGCCTTAAACCCTTAGTGAGGTGTTTCTGAATTCCTGGCCTTTAGATTTGCAGCCTGAGGAGCCCTTGCAGACATCCAGGAGTAATTTCTAGTGCTTTTGTGCTCTTCAGATGAGCCCTGAGCTCCACCCCGATGTGAACGGAGCAGTGGCTGGCAGGGTGGTGGGAGCCAAGCAAGTTGAGAGGGTTGAGGGCAGACAAAGTAAGTCTGTGTGTGGTTGACTCATGTGAGACACAGAGCTGATCACTGGGTGAGCAGGTTATTGCTGCTTCTGATTTCCCAGCACTCATGCTTTTCCCTAGCAAGGGCACACCACTTCTGCCTGGAGACCTATGCTTTTCCTCACAGTAGGGCTTTCCTTGTTATTTGTGGCTAGAAGCACGGAAGAAGTTATATTACACTATCCTTAAAGCACTCTGTTGTCCAACTATTTTTCTGCCTCCTGCACTTCTATCACCATTCATGGACTTGCTGGGACACTTGTGTGACAGCAGGGCTGTTTGGAAAGTGTGGGGGCATCCTGGAGCAGTTTGAGGTGACAGAACTGGGCCTTGGATACAGGGAATGTAAACACTCAACCTGTAGGCCAGCACAAGGTCAGACTGCAAATGCATGTGTGGCAAATGTAGAGGAAACCCTTGCTAAATTATCACCTGACCTGCAAATCCTTGGAGCAGTGCTTCTATCCAGCCACACAGGTGTGGTGCACCTCCTCTTGCCTCTTCCCATGGCCATGATCAGATACATGGAGGAGTGGGAGAGGGTTTTGCTCGGGTCACCCGAGGGTATCAGTGAGTGCTGCTGAGTGGAGTTGGTGCATTGTAATTTACTGCTGCCGTAGATCAGGAGCAAATGACTATCCCTTGGAGCACAGGGGAAGCAGAGATTTTATTCTCTTCTGATGCTGAGGGGGCAGAGTTCTCCACGGTGCTTGGGGCAAAGATACAATCTGGCTCTCCATTGTTAGCGTTGTAGTTTTCACATGGGATCATTAACACACACATAAATGTAAACAATGCACCCACAATTTGCGGGGACTTACATTCAAAGTTCAGATAAATAAAAAAATATTTCTAAACAAGAAGAAGGCTCTTTGGCTATGGGCATGATTTTATTTTCAAATAGCTACAAATATGAAATTATTCAACTCATTAATTGACTGTGCAGCTTTATGAGAGTGAGCATATGGCTACAAAAATCTTTTTCTCCCTTCTTCTGCTGCACATCCCCCCCCAGTGATAATCAGTCTGTGTTTAGACCTGGAAATTCAATGCACCATAAAACTATTAGAATTTCCTGGCTTTGTGAAGCATAAAAATCTTCCTAGTATCAAGCTCATTATTTCATTATGGCAATTTAATAAAGATTAGAAATACTTCGGTCTGGTTCAAAAATTTAAAAAGAGGAATTTCCAAATGAAAACCAGAGAAGTTTTTTGTTTGGTACAGATGCTCATGCCAACCAACTGAAGTGTTTGTGATGGAAAATAGGGACAAAATTTCAGAGACATTTTTGTGAAGTGTGCCTGTTTTTCAACAAGATTTTTACACATTAGCAGAAAGCAAAGTATAACTGTGTGCTCTGTAATGCCATACACAACACATGGATTCCAAACAAGTATATGCAAACACATGATTAGCAAAGCAGATTGTTACCCAAATTAATCCCAAAGCAGATTTTAAACTAAATCACTTAGAGGAAACAAAAGCACATTTCCTGAAACTTTCTTTGTCAACTGTGTAATTTCACAGGCTGTAATGTTGTCTTAGGGCTGAGCTGTTTCTAGTTTTGCAGGCAGATAGAGGGGACACCTTTTTATGTGGGAAACCTTGAGCACAGGGTTTCTTACTTCAAGTCAGCGGGGAACAAGGAGTGAGGGGGTGAGCAGGACCCCCTCCTGTGTGAGTTCTTGCAGCTGAGCCTGCATGCAGGGAGAAATCATGTGCTGCCAGTATTCATAGTGCAGAAGGGACCCTGTTCAAGGCAATGTTGGAAAAAACTCAGCTGCATTTTTCTGCGGGCAGTCACAGGGGACTAGGGAGTGGTAGAGGCCATCCTCAGGCATCCCTCTGCAAAGCTGCTGTGGTCCCAAAGCACAGATGAGCTTCTGTTGCTTTTCGGGGGGGGGGAGAGGGGCAGGGAGAGGGCTGAAGCCTTTGTGCTTGTCTGCTGATGCTCTGTACGAGCTTTCAGCTGGTGCTCGCTAACCTCCCCTTATCCTGAAAATACCTCCTCACTCACTCCCCAGGGAGTCATTTGAATGTGGGTCTTTATACAAGCAAATACTCCTTTGAGATGAGTGGGGAATTTGTGCAGGCTCGGCCCTCAGTCCCTTCTCAGCAAGAAAGGGATGAGAGAAAGACCTAGTTGTGCCTTTCCTTTCTAATTTCTGACCTTTAAGCAAGAGCAAACTGTCCATGGCAGATATGATGTTTCCTATATTGCAGTAACTGATGTTATGTGAAGAAGCTGTATTTTTCAGGGAAGAGTGCTTTCAGCATAAAGTCCGTCTCATCAAGGAGCTGAAGTTCACCCAAAGTGGTGCTAAGAAAAAGAAAAAAATATAGCATGTTCTTTAAAAGGGAGCAGTAACATTGCTGCTTGTTTTCTCCTCTAGAAACAGGGTGAAAATGATCTGTCTTCAGTTGATGAACTCTTAAGTGGTCAAAAGGTCAGTAATGAATGTCACCAAAATGTTTCTGGTTGGACTCCCCCTGCTTGTGTAATGGCTTTTATGTAAGTAAGCCAGCGAGGTCAAAAGAGTAGGAATTAACCCTGATTGCCCTGGGCTGTCACTGGTATATCAGGTTCTTCTAAATCCAACTGTTCTGCACCACTAGCTAGTCGGCGGGTGCTCTTAGAAGAACACAGGTGTAGGTGCTGTCAAGATCAGGTTGCTAGGACTCCAGAGACTCACACAGCACCCTTATGCCTCTTCACTGGTAGCAAGCACCCAGACAAGCAGGGAAAAGGAATGTGCCCTTAGTGTTCAAAATCTGCACTCTCTAAGAGTGATGCAAGACTTGAAGCTGCATGGCCATTTTGCCTAATGAAGGAACCCCATATCTTCTGAAGACTCATAAAAAGTGATAAATACCAGTATTTCTGTCATTAAATGATATCGTAACTGGAGCTAAATCGCCACCTGCAATGAGTAAATTAAATATTGACTATTTCATTGACTGTTAGATTTAATTTGAAGCAATCATGCAGGAGCTATAATGGTGCAGAAGATGAGTGACTATTTAATCTTGGCTGTCATCCCTGTTAAGTGTTGAATAATGAGAAAAATATGCACTTGACAGAGTAAGGGAGTTGACTTCATCTTGGGTTTCTGTGTCAGGACTTCCACTTCATAAATTTGTAACAAAGCTGTTGGGAGCAGCTGTTGTTGCAGCACTTGCCTCTGTTATGGCAGAATTTGGTAACCGCAGTTCTGTCTACAAAGATCCAACTTGACTCTGTTTCCAGCAGAATTGTTTGTATGAGCCAGCAGAGGGAATTGGTGCTTTTTCCAGAGCCTGTGCTCTGCCACAGAGGACAACAGTGCCCAGGGGCCAGATACAGCTCTCATTAAACTTGTTGCCTTCTGCAGGCTTATCTTAGAAAGCAATTTGGGCTGCTGTGTTTTGCCTGGGATAGTGTTATGCAACTTAGACAAGCATGCGTGTTTTCTCCTCTTTCTCCTTTTAATTTACTATTTTGCCAACTCGATTAAAATCCACACCTTCTTTGCAGAAAGTCTTGTTGTCTCTCAGGGACTACTCTCTTGTTTTAAAAGAAAAAAGCCTGGTTCCCATGGAGTGCTGAGTGCTCTCATCTCCCATTGAAATCAGCAGTATTTCAGGTGCTGACCACTATTTATGATCCAAACAAGTAATGTCCACCACCACCACTAGTGACGTTTGCTCTTTCCGGAATTGTTGGGTTTCAAAGGGACAGCAAAGAGTGTTCTTTAAGAAAAATGGGAAGTTGATCTTCTTCCATGCTTAAAACCCAGAGATCAGATAGAGTTTAAATCTTCCTTTTCAATTGAGCTTACTTTTAAAAATCTTCTCATCCTTCTCAGTTGTCCATTCCAGACTCCAGAAATATCCACTCAAAGATTATAGTTTGCACAATGCAAACATTTTCTCTCTTGAATTTGCATTTCTTCATGAAATAAGAGGGTCTCTCAGGAGTGCATTCAAACAAGTAGCTGGTGAATGCCACCATTACTGTGTATGAGGTCTGCTCTAAGGTGATTAAATTTAAAAAGCAGCTGTAATGTACAGGTAAGCATAGAAAAACCTATTAAAATGGTTCTGTTTGCCTTTAATGCCTTCTGGGTTTTCAACTTTGCTACATTATTGCTTATTTAATTGTTCTCTCCTGCAAGTAAGGTCTTCAACTCTAGGTGGTCAACTCCTGACCTCTCTTTTCCATGCCTCTCTAGTATCCTAGTCTTCAGCTGCACAGAAAAGATTGGGATGAATTTAATAGAGTATATGAGATCCCTTTACTAAACAACCTATGATCTGACTTTGGATATAATTGCAGTGGCAGTCTCTGTTGCCATAAACTATCTAGGGGCTTTTAAGGCTAAGGCATTAGATCTGTAGTTTTGTGGGTTTTTTTTGTTGGTTTGTTGTTGTTTTTTTTTTTTTCTGTTTTGCTGTTGTTGTTTGGTTTGGTTCTTTGTTTGGAGTTTTGTGCTTTGTTTTGGAATTTTTTTGTCCTTTTTTTTTTTTTTTCTCAACCACAATCTATGAGAAATGACAGTAAAAACAAAAGGCAGCTGGCTCTTGAGAGGACTGTGCCACTGATGTTCCTGAATAGGCATTGCATTAAACTTGGCAGCTGCAGCCAGAGCTAATTCTGGTTTGTTATCTGAAGAGGAGTAGCAGCAGGCCCAGACGTACCACCTCCTATTCCTAGATGCAGAAAAGTGAGCTGTTCATGGAAGTTTTCTGCTTTCCTGTTTTGATGGGAGGGTCAATTGTGGAATGAGAGACTGGGAACGAATCCTGCCTCAGGTTTTGCATTAGGACTGGGGCGGCTTCCATCTGCCATCCAGGGCTTTGCAAGAGGCCCTGGGATTCCTTCATCCTTGCTGCAGCATGACAGACCTTTTTCAGATAATGTTTATTCATGGCAGACAGCTAGCCAGCCACCAGCACAAACACTTTCTTGTGTGGCTGGACCTGCTGGAACAAGCATAAGGTGGATGTTGCAGTCAAAGCAGGTGCCTTGACCTTGTGCTTGAGTGGGTCTCCTGTACATCCTATGTCCCACACAAGGAGTCCTGCTTTGCAGATGTCCTGAAGCTGTTTCACAAAAGGCCTTGTCCAGGTGGGTCTGGTAATGTGCAGGTGTATTGGTCCAGAGGCTATGCTGGGACCTGAGCTTCCAAGTTTGCTGTCCCCAGCAGCAGTGAGTCTGGTCTTTGGGTTGGCTTTGTGAAACCCTTTTTAAGACTGTGGCCCCCTGCTCTAGAGACAGTCCTTCCTGTAACCACCCATCCCAGGCTCTGACTTCAGCAGGGTTGTGCCTGGTTTAGACAATATTAAGGAGCTCAAATTCAGGACCAGTGTCTTCTGGGACAGCTTTTTGCATCCTCTGGATTTAAATTTGTTCTTTAGATGGTGGAGGATTTAAAAGCACGCTACTGGTTAAAACTGTTAACTACTTGACTTTATCTCCTTTGCCAATTAAACTAATGTGTTCATCATGGAGGTATCATGCTATAAAGTTTTACATGTTCCATTGAGCTGACAGGAGAGTCCAGTGTGTGAACCCCATCTTAGTCTATTGGCAAAGGTGCTAAATGAAGTTTGTGCTTCTGTGAGACACTTGCTTTGCCTGGCTTTGCTTGCCCAGGTGAGTTATGAAATAAGGAATGTGGATCTGAAGTCTGCAAAAAACTATCATCCTTGTGGTGTGCTTCCTCTGAAGATGCTCCTGACAAATGTTTAATAAGCCTTGAGGGGAAAAAAGGTAAAAAAAGCCACGAGGTAATTTGCTAATTACATGGATTATGTTTGCAAAGGTAGGTATTAGGAATGACGGCTAAAATGTAAATGGAACTTAGCGATGACTGCAGGAATAAAATAGAAAGTCAGAAAGCTTGCAAGTGTCACATATAAATAATTACTTCTTGTGTCCAGAGCAAGGTGGATTAGACTTTTTCTTTTTTTTCCCTCTCCAGTATTCAGCAGTTCTAAGTGAATCCTGTGCACGTTGGGCGTTTCTTGAGTTTAACCACAATGGCACAGTTTAGATTTCCTTTTAAGATTATAATAAAGGTAATACAAAGAAAATGGTAACTTGAAAACTGTGTGGCTGTAATCTGATGTGCTAACCATACCTGTGATAATCTAGAATGTGCGTTTCTTTCCTAGAGTAGGTAATATTTATTTAACAATTCAATGCAGTTTGAAAGCAGCCATACTGTGACTTAATGCCTGAGGATTAAAAGATGTACCATTACAGCAATGCAGCCACTGGCTGACAAGAAAGAAAGTGTGAACCTGCCAACTATTTATTTCCAGTGTAGGTAGAGACTGTGCAGGCCCTAATTCGGACCAGCAGTTTAAACATCTGCAGATTTCTGCAAGTGGGTACTCAAGGTTTATTTTTATTGGTCCATTCTTGATCTGGGATAAAAAAACTCCCCCACCTTAGTAAAAGTAAGATTGGGCCTTCTGCTTGCTGCAGTTCATGTGTATGCTAATGGCTATAGGTTAGCTAAAAAATTGTGCTCTAGAGACAGTTTAATCTGAGGTTTGTTTACTACAGAACAAATGAATGGCTTTGGGGAGACCTTCTAGCAGCCTTCCAATACCTAAAGGAAATGTACATGAAAGCTGGGGGGAAACTCTTCACCAGAGAGGATAGTGATAGGACAAGGGGTAATGCTTTTTACACTGAAAGAGGGTAGATTCAGGTTAGATATTAGGAAGAAATTCTTCACCATGAGGGTAGTATGGCACTGAAAAGGTTGCCTAGGGAGGTTGTGGATGCCTTCTCCCTGGAGGTGTTCAAGACCAGGTTGGATGGGGCTTTGTACAGCCTGGTCTAGAGTGAGGTATCCCTGCTCATAGCAGGGAGGTTGGAACCTGATGATTATAGAATCATAGAATGTCTTCAGTTGGAAGTGACCAATTAAGGTCATCCAGTCCAACCCCCCTACACTAAGGAGGGATGTCTCCAACTAGACCAGATTTCTCAGAGCCCCATCAAGCCTGACCTTGAATGTCTCCAGGGACGAGGCCTCCACCACTGCTCTAGACAACCTGTTCCAGTGATCCACTACCATCATATTAAAAAACTTTTTCCTAATGTCCAACCTAAATCTACCCTTTTCTAGCTTAAAAACATTACCCCTTGTCCTATGGCTTGTGATCTTTAAGGTCCCTTCCAACCTTAACCTTTCAATGATTCTATGACATAGTATAGGACTAGTATGTATTTCCTTTTTTTCTTTCCCTTACATACTTCACAATTTGATCCCAATGTTTATTATTATACAACTGAAGCCGTAACCCTCTGTCTGTGGCATAATCTCAGCATTTTAAGTAATTTTGGTATCACAATCTTTCACTGTACTGATGAATCTTTTACCAGTGGTTTTGCCTGGATAAACACACATAATTTTTTAAAGTTTCATTTTGTCATAGTCCCTCAGTTAAGGCAACTTAATATTTGTTTCATACATCTTTCATACAGGACTCAAAGTGATCACTCAGTTGCAATTTAAGATATGATTTGAGGGCTGAATGTAGACTGACATAGTAGCTTGGGTTTGGTCTGGCCTCCTGCATTGGGTGAATTTCACTGTTTCCTTACTTAGCTGAAATCCATTTGAACACCTTGAGAATTTGTTTGAGTGTAAATTGAAAAGGAAATAACAGTATCAAGGACTGTGGAGAGCAAGTTCAGTGAAAGATTTACTCAATAACTGAGTAAAGATTTCAGAATTTTGTTCTTTGTCTTGCCCAGAAAAAAAGCTTCTGTATGGGAAAGGTATCGACAAACAAAATTACTCATCAGTGAGAAAAGTCTTCTCTGGATTACACTGCTCTAAATTGTTCAGCAATTCCCAGAGGGAAGACCTACTCCATTTGAGAAACATTCCCTCCAGAAAACATTCAGGGTTTTTAATTGCATTAAATGAAATACACTGTGGCTGGATTATATTTCAAGACAGCTGATTAATTAATAAATTAGATTGGCTAAAAGGAAATGAAAGTGAATATGAAAAAAAAGCACTAAAAATGTGAACTTATCATACAATTAGAACACAATGAAATACATTTAGTGTCTTAATTTGCATGAAGTGAGAATGGTGGGTTTTGTCCTTAGCCTGAAATATATGGATTGCTGAAAGTGATAACAAACAATTCAATACTTGAGTGCAGCTAGTTTTAAATGACCACAGCTGAGAAACAGGAGAATGTCTGGCAGTATATGAGAACCTCTACACAGAATGCTCCAATGGCTAGCTCAGGCAAAACTCCAGATTGTGCTTTTCGGTGAGCAAAGGCTTCTTTCTCTTTCAGCTGTGATTGCAAGCTAAGGCATTTACCTCTCTGAACATTGTCTTTGAGACTGATTATCTTTTTAAAAATCATGCTGCTTCTCAGTGTTCTCCATACCTTATAGAACCACCCCCCATCATGAACCCTGAACATTTTAGGTCTTCTGCTGTTTCCAGACTTCTAGTTGTTTTCAAGCTGAAAACACATTTCAAGCAGCTGCAGATTGTTGGTGCAATTAGTGGAACATAAATTTGGGGCAATTGTTTGGTAATCAGAGCTAGAACCTAAACAGCAGTTATTGAGCAGATATAGGAGTTCTTCAGTGGAACTTCATGCCTGCTCAGATGGTAGAAGGTAAGATGAAACAATCCCTGCTGACCTTGAGATCTTTGAACTGCAGATCCTTTTCTGACATGCAAATTCTTAGAACTATGACTTTGCAGGAGACAAGAGCTTTTGTTTCCAGAAGTAGGATGGATAGCTGCATGTTTTAGTGGAGCTCTGGTATGATACAAATCAAGAAGAGAGAGTGTAGGACTGAATACACAAAGCAATCTGTGAAATGTTAGAAACAATAGCTGTTAAAAATAAATAAACAAATAAATAAAAGCTGAGTGTATACAGCTAACAAACAGAAGACCTCTTATTGACAGCCTTTCCTTAAACAGCTCTTTTGAAATCCTGCTTTTTTTTGGTGTTAGAGAATGAAAACAAGTTGTCTTCAGGATAAAGGTAGAACTGCCTTTCAGTCCTTTCCAAATATTTTAAAGCTGGCATATAAGAAGACACTCCTTAAGAATAATGCTTTGTGTGAAATGATGAAAATGCCAGGGATTATCAAATTCCACAGAAAGCATCCTATCAAGGAAAAACACTGATATATTCCCAGGAGACCTATTTAGAGAGATTAATATTCCAACTCCTTTCAGACATTCCTGGCAGGAAGTAATAACTTTAGACCTAAGCAGGTTTTAAGATTTTAACTGTGATAGTTGAAGCTGTTTTAAGGAAGCATGCTTATCTATAAATAGATAAAAGTAAGGACAGAGTGGCTTTGGACTCTCAGAGCTCTGTAATAAGACATCAGATAAACCAAGATCATAATTTAAAATAGTGAACCACATCCTGAGCTGGTGTAAATTGTGTAATTCCTTTTGAATGCATGGAATTATACTGATTAATATCGTTTGAAGACTTGTCTTCCTGTTTCTCAGAATGAATAGGGGTTTTTTGAAGTCTGTAACAAATCTTTGCATTTTGATAATTGGCCAGATATGAATGTTGGACAACATTCTTGATTCAAAATACTGAGTAGAGCTTCTACTGTTAAGAAAGAAAACATGAAACAAGTTCACCGAAGAGAGAAAGGAAAAGTAGATAATTACAATATTTGATTGTTGTTGTTGTAATTCTTTTTTTTTTGGTAGCAGATATTTGGAATCAGAGACTCCGGAACAGTTAGTTTAATCTTTAATGTACTCACATGGATTATTTTGTTTGATGTGGCTGAACATTGCAAACCTTTAATGTGTTGGATTTTATTGTTTTTTAAAAAATAATTTCTGCACATGACATTTTTTACTGAAATGCTTTCATTTTATAAGGTAGTCCAAAAGTAATAGAAATCTTTAAAACGTTTTGAAAACAGCTTCCAGGATATTAAGAATTATCTGTTGGTTTGGATGCCTGGATTAGAAATAATACCTGTTCCAGCAGAAAAGCATCAAAAGGTGCCTCACATGAGATTTCAGATCCACAAGCTATAGAAAGGCAGTTGGTAGTAGGACAGGTTGCAGTGATGTTACTGCTTTGGAGTCGTCTCTCTCCAAGTCAGAGCTGGAAGTGGTGCCTTCTGTGAAATTGTTAGTATTGTGTAAACTCACCTCACCACTTCAACTAATGATGAAAATTGGGTTTGATTGAAGCCTGGACTTTGCTTTGAAACAGTCAGGGAGAACACCTATGTACCTTGTATTCAAAGACTCGACTGAGGGAATTGTAGTCCTGGGTGAGGACAGATGAGGTTGATAAAGTGTGATAAAGTGATAAAGTCTGCTAAAGCTGGACTTGCTAGACCATACTCAGGCTGAAAAAGTAAGTGATCTTGACATGTAGATGAAGTTAACAAAAGGTTAGGGAAAGCGAAGCAGAGAGGGAGTGTACCTTAGGTTTCAAAACAGTGATAGCACATAACTCAGATTTCCAGTTAGCCCTGCCCACCAAATCTTTAATTAAGATAGAGTTTTGGTCTAAATTTGAATTGTTATTCTTGTATTATGTGAGTTAAGCAGCCATAAAGTTGCTATTCTGTTGCTGCAAGTGAGAATGAAATGATAGTCAGAGATGTCTAAACTGATGATTTTTGAAGCATAGAAGGCATTTCCATATGTGTGAGCCAGGAGTGAACACACAACACAATTGAAGGCTCAGATCAAAATCTCAAACACAGTTCCTACCATGAAATGCTGGTTTTCTGTTTTGGGAGAGGTAGTTACTGGAATGGTGCAATGTCAGGAACATAAAACTCTAATATTCCATGTACTGAACAGTTCCAATGATAAATGATGCTGCAGGATAGAAATGCAAATAAAGAGATATTTGAAGTAGAGTTGCTTGTAGATTAGATATCAGGACTGCTTCTTGGTTCAGTTATACTGGAGTAAGCTGATAAGACACACAGTATCATCAGACCTGGGCGGGCACAGAACTGATGTGTATGGGAATGGAGAATCAGCACCTTGTATTCTTAGGAGGGCTGCCAGTTTCTAAGGAAGGACCACATGCCATAAAATGTTGATGATTTTAGATCAGGCACCCACTGAAGTGACCATAGATCCTCTTTTGTTCCCATTGACTTTAATGGGGAATGAGAGTGCTCCAGATACTACAGAGGCCTGATCTGTGCCTGTTCACAGGCCTTACTGATGCCTGGCCTGTGCCTGCTGGCCTGATCCTGCTGTCCCTGTGTGCATTCCTGGAGGCATCAGTACAGCAACTATCATGTGAAAGGGCTGGGGGATCAGCCCCCACCTCCTTCATTCTCCGATTGCTAATCCTTAAAATATGCTGGAGGAAAATGACTGTGACTAATTAATTATGCTTTTTTTCCTTGCAGCTCTTTAAATGTAAGGTCAGATTTCTAATGATGAGAATTTCCATTGAGAATTACTCATGAGAAACCCAACAAAACATTTCTCCTGTACTACAAGAAATTCCTTTTAGAAGAAACATTAGAAACAATTAAAACATTTTAAGAGTTAATAAAGAAAACTTGAAGTGGGAACAGGAAAGCCATGCTCATCTATTCAAGTATTCAGAAATAATTGTTATAGTATCTTCCAGGAAGTCTTTTAATATTAATGTAATTAAGAGTGGTATTTTGCACCAGTTCCTTCTGGGAAGGTTGTTCACTGAGATTTGTGTCTTCCCTTCATGCTTTTTACCCTTCTTCCACCCAAGCTGGGCAGCTCTAGAAGGAATAAAGGGAAAGGAAAAGCACAAAGGAAAAAAAGCTATAGTCTGCAGATTGCCTTGCTGCTGCTGCAGATGTCCCAGTGGCAGGTGGGATTTGCTGCCTGGCCATTTCTTCACCAGAAAAGACCAGTCTGCATTGTCAAGGGTGTGTCTTCTTGTCTCCTTCAGTTTCCTTGTGGCTGTGCATGCATATGTGTGTGCAGAAGTGTGTATGGTTTTTTTTTCCCCCTTTCTACCCTCTCCTAAAGTGTAATTGGAGGAAGAGTCAGAGAAGGAACAGCTGGCAGGTTGTACAAATGGTTTTAGGGAGGGTTCACCCAGGGGGGTGTATACATCCTTGCTCACAAAATGGCAGCCTGCAAAGAGATTTTCCAAATGCATTCTGGCAGATGGACTTCTGCTCCCAGTTGCCAAAGACAGATGCAACTCCAAACAACAAATCTGCAAGTGCTAGTCGTTCAGGAACTGCACTTCGGTCATAATCAAATGAATAAAGTCCTTTAAATGCCTGAATTCTCCTTGTCCTTTTGCAAATGAAACTCTGGATTTCATGTATGTTGTATGGAACTACTTAAAAGACACTTGTATTTAATGGTTAAAAATGTCACCCCTTCTGAACAGGGAGTTTTAACTGGCTTCCTGAAAATTCATCTGGAACATGGCTTTTGTCATGGTTTGACTCAGGATCGGCAATTAAACCAGTGACAATAATGGTTTTGATCCCCTCTCCCAGGTAGGGAAA
>NW_009954185.1:5933286-5965184 GCF_000747805.2 Chaetura pelagica | reverse complement strand
AGGGAAAGGAGAGAGATAATAAAGAGGGACTTTCTGGATTGAAAACTAAACTAGACAGCTTTAATTAAATACTAATGTCAAAAGAAAATATGTACAATTATATACAAGTATGTGCAGGAATGTTCAAAACCCTGGCAATAGCCTCCCCTCACCCCCAGCAACTCCCATGGCATCTCCTGAGCTGTGAGCAGTTCCAAAATGTCCCGGAGCTGCTGGAGAGAGCGGTGGAGTTGTGAGGGTCAGGAATGCACAGGCCTGGGGATCAATGGTGATGGGTAGACAGAGTCCTCCCCAGATGCTGGCCATGGATGGAAGAATGACAAAAGATGAAGAAGGGAGTTGACTTCTGTGGTCCCTGACCTTGCACCGAGCTTATGTAGATATATGGAATGGAATACTTAGGTATATTTTGCTGTCCATCTAGTTCAGTCCTCTCTATGGGGGGTTGCAGATACGACTCCTCTGCTCCCTGTAGCATCTGAGGCTGTGGTTTCAGCAAGTAGAGGGAAATGACCTTGAGGTCCCAGCAGCAATATAAACATTCCAGTGTTATCAGTCCACTAGCTGGAAAGCTTGCTGCTAGTTAAAAGAGAGCTCACTGAAGGGGAAAAAAAAAATATCAGTGAAAGGAAATTTGGCTTCATCCTGGCCCAAACCAGGACAGCTTTCCATCTGATTCAGAAGAGGTTGCTACAGACTGAAAGTCTTGCTGAACTTTAATTGTGAAACATCTTAAAGGGATGTCTTTAAAATATTTCTGTAGAATATTTCTACACCCCTGTGTTCAAATGGGGTGTCAGGGGAGTGATTTATGACTCAAATAGGGAAGGCTTTTGGGTCTGGGCAAGTTGAATGTGCAGTCATACCAAACTTCTTTGCCTCTCCATCAGCTCTTTCTTATAATTGAACCTGGCAAGAGCAGTCCTACCTGTTTGCAACTAATCATGTCTTACACTTAAAGTTAAGCTGTGTAGCAGTCAGTACCTTATCATATGAAAAGAGTGTTTCTTTCACCTATTTCTAATGCTGTAACCTGTGTTGGTTGTATAGTTAAGATCCATTTGTTATTGTGTGTTGGTTTGTTGGTTGTTTTAATCCAAGCTGACATTTTTCCACTCATTCAGAAGCTATCAGGAGATTTGCAATCACAGCCAAGAGAGCCAGTGGCTGTGCCAGACTACCTGGGAAGCTCAAAGCTGGGTTGGTTTAAGCAAGTTCTTGTTTATTGCCTTAAGGAAAGTGTTCATTTTGCAAGGGACAATATCTCTCTTTAATCCTATGTTTGGAAAGCTGCAGATTAAGGCTGAAATTTGGAGAAAGGATATTTATTATTTGAAGAAAATTACATATTCTGTGTACTAAATGCTGTGGAAAAAAAAAAAAGGAAATTTAGTGTAATTCCCAAATATGTTAAAATCATCATGGCAATAATCTAGAAGCTTCTGTGACTTTGGTGCTTCAGGTGTGGATTGCAGGCTAGTTTGCTAGGGAGCAAGAATGAAGCAGAATAAACCAACTACAGTATCTTTTTCGAATAAGGACACCACATTTTTTGTGTAGGAGTCTTTCAAACACTTCCAGCTACCCATCTTGGGACAGTGTTCACACAAAATTGAGAGTTCCTCTGAGCCTCTCTTAGAAGTTCGGCCTTTGTCTTTTACATCTTTTTGTTTCTTCTTTGTTCTTGGTGATACCATATCTCTGTTGTAACTCTGGCTCACTTTTGTGTGCTGGTAAGGGCTGACCCTGGGTGTCCTCCCTGACTAGCCCCTCAAGAGCTGGGAATGAATTCTTGTCCTCAGTCAAGTGAAAAAACAATAGTTATAAAAATAGCAGTGGTATTTAGTTGTTAAGTAAATGTCACTGGAATACTCTGCCTATCTGGAAACAGTCTCAGCCACCACATAAGAATGTAATGACAGAAATTAAATGTGAGCTTCCTTGGTTCAACAACACAGAGAGCGTATGTGTCACGTGCTGCTGAATTCCACAGGCCAAATGTGATTTTTTTTCAAAGATAAAAATATAAGTGGTCACCAATTTTTTTTCTCTACTGGGACAGAGAGGGAAGCCAGAAAAATAAACAACCGTGATACTTAACTATTGATACTGCAGTTCCTTTCATCTTCAAAGTGCATTGTAAACACTAAGTAATTAATCAGATTCTGAATAAATCCTTGAGAGGCAGAGAGACAGCCAAGTATGGTAAGCATTTGAGACACATTGCAGCCACAAAATCTGCAACAACTAGGATTAGTGCTGGGAGATGTGCAGGGTAGAAGGGAACTGTCTTGAACTGGGTGGAATCTTGTGAAATATGCAATGTGCATGAAGGGGCTGGGGAGAGACTGGTGGAAAGGAGAGGGGGAATGTCATGATTGATATGAAGAGCTATTCATCTCTAAGACCCTCTTACAGCTTGTCAAGAAATCCTTCCATTTTCTAAATGTCATGATCAAAAAAAATACCTGCAAGAGATCCTAACATCCTGAGGAAGAAACAAGACCTACTTATATCTGTAGAACTAAAAGGCATAAGGTATTGCATGTGCTACCATACATGCACAGAATTTCTGCCTGCCTCCCTCCCCAGGACATATTAGCCATAGTCTAATCTCTCCATGAAAAGACCCATCTGTCCAGGCTATTCAAGTGACATTTACACTTCAATGGGCTGTGATCATCACTGTTCAGTGGCTTCCTGCATATTATGGAGAAAGAGGTACAAAATTAGTTTTTCTGCACTCACTTCCAGTTGCCTCATGTGAAATGATTTTGAGGCCTGTGGAACATGAGGCGGTGTTTCACAGAAATGTCTTCTTTCTCTTAGATGACATCATTATTACATCCCTTCTACCAAAAGAGAATAGAAGGGATTTCTGATCTGGCTGTTTTCTGATATCCTCCAGATCAAAAGGTGTTTGACCTCTCTTCAAACTCAGGTCACTGTTACTAAGGGGACTGCCCTCGTGTCAGGAAACTTAAGTTCTGCCTTTTGCCTTGCAATTGGCACTGGACACATTTGAGTATTTGTCAGTTCATTTATATCCTTAACCACTACTCAGATGCCTTTACCTTGTTGCAGACAATTAGTATGGAGGAGGAATAATCTCAGTATTTTATCACCACAGCATTAACTAATCTGTAGATGTTATGTTTTTTAAAAAGACTAATTTCTTAACGTGTCTGTGGAAATAAGTAAGAATTAAATTCTTTACATATTAATTTATCCAAAACCTAAAATTTTAAAAAAAGAAGGTTACAAATAGAAAGTGAAAGTTTATTTTTCTATCTGTGTTGCATCATGAGTAAAAATTAGCAATAATCACAATAGCCCCAAAATTCTTGAATATATTTACATTTTAACTTTTTCACACTGTGGCTGTAATGTAGCAACGTGTGACTTTAATGACTAATGGCATACAAACTACCTTGAGGAAAAGTATCATATAAAGAAAATATTGTTTGTTAGTTTTATTCTAGCACATGTGCTGTTCATCAATGAATGAAGTTAAAACTTTATTCTAACTAACCCCTTCTTCAGTTCCTAGGAGCAAGAATACTGACAATTAATATTATATTTTGCAGTTTGCACTTCTCTCTGTAGCCTGGCCTACACACAAATAGTAGTGGCTGAAATAAATTGGTTTCTAAATCAATTTAATAAAATCATTGCAACCCCCTTGTGTGGACATTTCTTAAAACTGAATGAAGCTAACATGGTATTAGCCATTCTTAAACCAATTTATATGTCCTCGCTTGGGAGCTGCTCCAATTTAACTAAATTGATTTTGAAACCGATTTAGTTAAATCGGTGTAATTTCTGTGTGTGCAGACCAGACCTGAGATTCATCATGAATTACTAAAAGTATCAGTTTATGTAATCAGAATGCATTATAAAATGTTTATGGTTGTAAGAATAAACCAGAATCAGATGCAAGAATTAATGCTGAGAAGTTTATATGAGATGCTTGGTCAAAAGACAGTAAATAAGGCTCTGGCTGGTGTAAATTGGTATATCAATGTAGTTGCAGTGATTTATTCAAGTTGAGGGCCTAGCAAAATGCCCTGGGAAGCACCAAGTATTCTTAAATAGTGATAATGTGATTCTGTTCTCTGCTAGTATGTCTGACTTTGTGTGAATCAGATCTTGTACCCTTAGTTTGTAATGGCTACAGACATGTCTGTCCTATATGAGGACACCAAGAACAAGAGATCTGTGTTCCTTGCACTTGATTTTTTAGGTTCTTATGCCAAAATATCCTGAAGGGGAAATTATTACTTAGATCTTCAGAAATTCAGCGTTCAAATAAAATCTCATTATACAAGCAATCTGGCAGTAATGTTTTACATCAGCAATCAAGGAAGAGCAGGGTCAGACATCTATTGTTGGGTAGCCATCACTCAAAAGTAGAAATTATACAATGGACTATGAAAGCCTCGTTTTCAAAGCTTAATAAGATAGGAAGATGAATACCTTGCCAGACACTTTGTGGCATTGTCTCTGTTGTTTCTAGATTAAGAGATGTATCGATCCATGCTTTCTCTTATAAGGAAAACTGTGAATCTACGTGCCAGTAGCCTGAAACAGAAGCCAGTAATACTCTCCTCCTGAAAATTATATAATTAGTGCAACAGAAGTTGCCACTTGTTTCTGTCATGGAGCGTGTTTTTAGTTTTATCACAAATGGATCTGGCTGCAATGGGATGGATGATCAGCATTTATGAGTACAATCATGCAGAAAAAGGAAAGTTCTCAGTGGCTATCAGCAAATTTTCATTTAAAAAAGAGTAGAGTGATCTGAAATAGTGCTTTTGTTTGATCCATGTTTGCTAAAGCCCTTTTCCTTTGAGAAATGTGTATAAAATCCTATCTGTCATTGATACTGCAGCTGAGCTTTACCTGCTTTCAGTATGTTGGCCCTTGGTTTATTGTGGTAGACTTACTATGGACAAAAACGCACAGTTTTTGCAGCAGCTTTGAGGCTGGGGCAGTATGGTCCAGATGGGCTTGCCCAGAGGTAAGAATCTGTACTAATGTAGCTATGACTGGCTCTCCTGTTGCCACTCATTGGATACCATGAGAGTCAAGAGTGTCACTCTTAATTTCCTATGGCTTTCCTGACAACACAACCAACAGTTAAGTAGTGCTCCTTTTTACATTAGAAACAAAAAACAAAACAGTTACTCAGGCTTTCCTGCAACATTATGCTCTTTGGCAAGAGAACTTAGGTAGATCCTGTTATGTGTTTGACCTCAAAACCAGCTTGTAATCACTTTTTTTTTTTTTTCCCCATGAAGAGAAAATATTTATTTCATGAAAAGGGTGGACAATTAATAAGTTTATTAGCTCTCAGATCTTGCAGAGGTTTATTTTTGTCTCTCAATTTGAACTCGTTTGTTTTTTCTTTTTTCTCTAGCAGGAAGAAAGTCTTTCTTTTTAAGAAAGAACTAATTTAGCATTAAATGTATTTAGTGTCAGGGCTTAACAGAATGAGTACATCATCATCATCTAATACAATAATATCTTAGGCTAGTTAGAAAAATTGTCAGAACATGAAGCAAGCATTGGTATGATTGGTATAGTGAAATCCCAGCAGGTCACATCGTTCACGAAAAGCTGACTAATAAAATGACTAGTTTGGCTAATAATTTTTCAAACCATTAATACTACAGGTAGTGTGTGGAGTCGTCCACCTTTAGCACCGTGGATTATTGGAACTCTGAAAATGCATTGTAAATAAGTTATAAATGTGAGAGTGTTTGCAAGGTTCTTTATGTTTCCTTTCATTACAATGAAAAATTTCATATAATTAAGAACCTGACTTCTACTGCCAAGGAGGAATAATGGTTAAAGGTGGATATGAAAAATGACGCTGAGTGTGTAAACATGGAAACATACTTGGAGATAAATCTTACTTCCAAATCTATCCCTGTCAGCTCCCATCTGAATTCATATTGCACAGAGAGCATATATAGAATGCTGCGTATGTCTCCCTGAAAATAAAATATACAAGGGAATATAATGTACAAGTAAACCCAAACCTCATTAGCTATTATAATATCTTCTGAAGGTATGTAGTTTGCTGCGACTTAGTAAAGTGCATTAGCTGTCAGGCTTTTTAAATGCCTCATAATATAAGTGCCAGCTGCCAACAAGCTAGCCTTTTCTCCTCCCCCTCCCACTGCACACTGGTTTTATGGTTGCTAGCACAGTTTTTATTAGATATTCCAATTTAACTAGCAGAAATTAGTGTGTAACTTTTGAAAATCTGACAATGAGAAACAAAGAAGGCTTTATGCTCTGTTTTATCTTTCATTACGAACATGAAGAAGTGAACGTAGCCATGGAAGCTCTCAAAGGCTTTCAGGCCAGTGTAGCTACACTTTTTAGGCAATAAGGAGCAAGTAGGAAAAGTATGTTTAAAATTATGTGAGATGTTTTACGTTTTTAAAATGGTTATGTATTATTTCAGTCAATTTTTAACATCTAAAGTAAAAGACCCTCCCCTGGTGTTGCTTTGCTTATAGCTACTTAAAGGCAATAGATTAACATGACTTTATATTGGCTGAAGAAAACACTCTCCTTTTCTGAGCTCCTTTTTGTTTCCAATGATGTTAATAGGAGCTGTGTTGTTATGCATGTGAATGAGAGTGGGACTGTTGTAATTCACACATTTGTATCTCTTAACTAGGTTCCAAAGTCAGATCTGATTTGACGTAACAATGGAAAAATTAGCTTTCACTCATTAGTCTTCACGTTTTAAGGTGGGGAAGGCACAGATGTGTAAAAATCCTTTCTGGATAATGTCTAAATAATTGCAAAAGTGCTAGAAAAGAGGTTGGAATGAATTTAAATTAACTTCTTCTGATCCTTTACTTTAAGATGCATTGGCAGAATTGACCCCACCTGAGATTTAAAGAGTTTTGTAATTCCCAAATCAGAGTGAATGAGTGAAACAGTCTTGTGAAGTGTCCTGAGTTCAGTAATGTTTTTCACTGGATATGGGTTTTCCAGATCCATTTGCAATAGTATATTTCTTATAAATTAACTTCTCAGCAGAGTCTTGGCTCAGTTCCTGCCGCTGTCACCATCTCTTTCTACTAGGTTGGAAAAGACACATAAGGCTACTTGGTGCCAAATGCCCATAGTCGTGCTTGATCTCAGTAGCTAATCAACTTCATATTTAGGAGTGTCTAGGAAATACAATAGATTGCCTTTGTTGTTAATCCTAAAACTAGTTCTGTGTCTCCTGTACAGAAGTAATAATCACAGTAATATCTCAATTTTGTAAAGGTACATCGTTTTGTAAACCATGTTTTGTAAAGAATGAAGTGTAATGCAGTTCACCAGTGTTTAGACATTCTTTGGGATCCCAGGAAGAAATTGGTTTCATTAGGGCTCAGTTTATTACTGGTGCTTTATTCTGACTGGTACTTCCACTTCCCCGTGGAAAAGGTTATAACTAGATCAATGGTTTTCAGCATGACCTGAGGGGCTTAGGAGAGGTAACAAAAGGCTCAGAAGGTCTAAGGAAGCCATTCATATTATTACCATGCTTAAATTTACTGGTCTGATATTAACATGTCCACAGGAAAATTTTAGGAGTGCAAAAATAGGAAAAACTCTGTTGCTTTGCATTAAGGTTTGAAAGCGATGTAGTTGCATTACAAACATTCTTGGTTAAACTGGGCACCTATGAAAGATGTTTCTTTAATACAAAAGAGATCCTTCACTCCTTCTCTCTGTGCTCAAAGAGGTCTTAACACCCTTGTAAAGGAGTATCACATTGCATTTCAAGCCTCTTTTCATTAACAGAACAAAGTCCATGACAATTCAGTCCAAAGCTGCCACACATGAGGTTTGGGAGGTGCCTGTGAGCCAGGTGGCTCAGTCTTCTGGGAGATTTATGTAGGATGAGAGGAATTCTCTGAGCCAGTCTCAGTGGCACCTGGGTAAGCAATAGACTTTGTAACAGACTTTACTACACTGAGCCCTGCTGCTTTACTGCCATCCTTATTGCCTCCAGTCATGTCCCACTGGGTTTCTGTGTGCCTGGGCCCTTGGCACCGGCAGAACAAAGAGTGAGATGGAGTGAGAAAGGAAGGGAGGAAGAGGAATATATCAGGGGAAGACAATGCAGTGTAAATGTTGAACAGTAGCATACACGTGGCTGAAAAATAACAATTGGTGGGCAGTAAACAAAATTCCACCTAGCATAATAGGCAATCAAAGTGCTGGTGAAAATCAAGCTCATTTGGAAGATGATTTGTTAGTGTGATTTGTGAAGAATGATTTGAAACTGCTGTGTATCTTTTTTTTCTCTGTGTTCTTTGTGCTGCCTTTGTTTGCGTGAAGTGGAATATGTTATATGTCTGTGATAATGTTAGATCTCACAGGCAGAGGAAAGAAATGAGATATGGGACAGGAGGGACACCAGTAGATTTTATTATTATTATTGGTTAGAAAATAAGAAAGATGGAATTTGAACGTATTCACTATTTTTTATCAAGATTTTTGAAGTGTACATTTTCTCCCTCTGTTATTCCCTTAGAGGTGGGAATAGGAAAGTGGTTTAAACCTTGAAAGCATGTGTAAGTAACCATAAAGTAAAAATCGCTACCAGGATGTTGCTCTTAGAAAACCAGTAAATCAGGAAATACAAGCTCAAGTCAGAGAATATCTAAAGCTTTATTTAGTTATAGAGATGTGCAATTAAAGCAAGCAGAAACAACTTTACCTTTTTTCTTCTATGGTATCATTCAGTAATTATATATTACAGGATGTGTAAGTACAAATGAAATTACACAGACTGACATTTTCCCCAGTTTTTTCTCCTCCTGCTGATACCACCAAAGGTCAATTTTATAGTCTTCTGGACTGAGCTGTCTGGAGCTGTCGATTAGAAGATGAGTGAGTGGTTTGTAAAACTAACCACTTGCTATCATCCATGGTTAGTCTAAGGATGAGGCCCCAGGCTTGACGTGTATAAAGCTGCTTCAATGATTGAATGTGCAGTTCCAGTATTAGCAATCATTTCAGTGGGGACTGACGTCGGGTCAGGAAAGTGGAATAGGTATGTTTTGATCCAGTGTTTCCTGTCCCCAGAGGTAAGTGGTTCATCTTGAGTGCTACAGGTGGAGGAGGTGGCAGCATTGTTGCTACCAGCCATGCAATGCAGAGTCACCACATGAGCCAATAGTTAAAATAGGCCTGTTATTAAAGGCATTGGGCATTTCTCTCTTGTTGCTGATAGAGGATTTCTCCAGTTCCTTTACGCAAGATCTCTTCCTCTTTGAAGGATGATCTCATTGTTACATGTCCTCTCAAAGCTGACTTTGATCGATGCTGTGTACAGTCAGGTTCATGGATGTGCACTGAGAAGCTGTGTTATGCCTGCCATTCAGTACAGTGTTCTTAACTTTATAATTTTGACACTCGAAATCCACAACTCAGCATTGGCAAATTAAACTTTTTTCTCTTGGCAGGCTGTATTTACTCATGTGAACTACAATTTTCTGCTGCTTCTCTTCCCCATTGTAGAGGTTTTTACCTTTATAGATTAAAAAACTAGTTGTGGTGTGGCTTATTTTGAAGGGATGTTGAAATATAATGAAAGGAACTAAGGACCTTGCCAAGGTAAAAAGGAACAAAATGACCGGGCCTTTTGGTTTTAGGAAAGACATTAACAATTCACTAAGGTAAATTCAACCGTGGATTAACTGTCTAATAACATTAATACTCCCCCTGCAGTTATTCTCTATTGATTTATACCAAAATTATATTGCCTTTCTCCTACTGCATTTTCATAGTTGGATTGATAGCATTTTGATTGTTGCATATTCCAAAATGACTTTATTCTTTCTGTTCTGCATCACTTCATTGTTTGTTGGGTTTGGAAGTACAAAAAAGGTGGTATGTGTCTCCTAGGTGGTATGCAAACCACATCAAAGTCTCACAAAGACCAGGCATCTCAAGGACAGGGAGTTTGAAGCCCTGATTCAATGGCCACAGCTGTCATTATTGCTGCTTGTTGGAGGCTTTCTGGCCCTGGCCTGTGTGATACCACTTCTGCCAGAGATGTTATTTACTGCAAGAGGATCTGGCTGGTTATGACTGTGTCAGTCATCTTTGCTCCTTGACTTCCTTCCTGCTATTACATTGTATTTTAATTTTTTTTTATTGGCACTCTAGGACCTATGTTTAATTCAAATTTGTCAGTGATCTCCACCCTTATTTCCTCTGCTTGCTTCAGCTCAGGTTCTTTGTGGTGTGACCAGGAAATCTCATTTTTTTTTCTGATGTCTGCCTGTGTTAAGCCCACATTAGCTTTCAGCTGTCCCCCATTACTAGAAAGCCCCAAATTTAAAATTAAAATGTACTATCATCCTACTCAGATCTACTGTTATCCTCCTTTTTCATTATCCTAGTTTATTAACATTTGAAGGCCTGAGAAGAATGCAGGGAGACAATAGAAGACCTTGTAATGTGATGACTCGGATGCAGACACAGCAGGCAGAGCTTCAGAAGATTAGAAATGGTAATACTTTTAATTAGAAATTCTGCAGTCAAGTAATGTTAGTTAGGAACTCGCAAGCAGAATTTAAGTACTCAGATTAATCTATATGGTGTGAAAATAATTATGTCAAGCCAAGTGTTTCACCACTGGGCTGTCTCTGGGATCAGTCCCTTGGATCGATCTTCATTTTGAATTCTAGTGATGCAGACATGGAGGGCGAGGCACTAGTGGGTAGGGTGTGGGGTGTGCCACTGATGCAGGGTGGAACTTCTCTCTTCACAACTGTAGAGGAAACAGAACTTCCCAAGCCTGCGTCTGTGGAGTACATTTACATACTCAGCCCATCCTTGTAAACCGTGCCCAAAATGCTGCATCATTGAGAAGCACTGGGCTGGGCAGAGGAAAGGTTTTAGTAGATACAGATGAAAACCCCTATTTTCGAGCTGATTGGTAAATGCTGTTAACCTTAGACAAGTGTGTCTTAATTTTCTTCAGTGCTGAGCCCATAGATTTCTAAGTGTCTCCAGGAGAGTTGTGGGCACTGAAAACCTCGTTTACAATTTTCCTTTTAGGGAACTTGTCATTGTATAAAGCAGTAAACATTGATTTTTGTAGGGATCACAGAAGCATTCACCTTTAAACTAACACTAGAAATATACAGATTTTGGCAAAATAATGATTAGTTAGAATTTTTTTCTGCCCAGTTCAATTCTCTTTCTGCTCTTGGTTGTGACTTAGCAAGTCAGGGATCTCCATGACAGGGTATGACTTGTTCTATGATGCTTGTGTTTCTTCACCTGTGCCTGCAGTTTCTCCATTTCTGGCAGCATTACTTTCCCCTTCTATACGCTCATGTTGCATGTGTTTCTCAGGCTTGTTTTCTGAACTCTAGATTTTACCCTGGCTTTCTTTTTTTCTGGAAAGACTATAGATGACCCTGAACCAACTCCTTCAGTCAGTCCCTTGCAGATCCTGCATGGCCAAACTGATTTTCTCAGACTTTGGCCTTAAGTGAAATCTCTTGAGGTGGAGATGTATCAGCCATTTCTTGTCTGGAGGCTGGAAGATGCATGAAAAAGTGCTGTCAGCACTGAGGCATTCCATGATACAGCAATCTCATGATGTACAACAGAGCTCTACATAGTCAGTCTCCTGTGTCATCACGCACAGCAAATGCTTCTCTGTATTTTAGCATTTAGTAATCAAGGGCTTCTTAACAATTAAAAAAGGCTGCTGCACAAAGTCACTTCAAAAATTTGTCTTTTCTAGAACACAGGAAACTAGGAATATCAGTTCAGAAGCTGAGGTGAAAAAAAGGTGGTGGATTTATGTTAATGAGCGTTAAAAAGCATCAGCGTTTGCATGCGACTGAAGACCCAATCTTTCAGTGGCTGGCTTAAACAAACTTGGGGGCGAGTGTCTAAATATACTTGAGTGCATTTGAGCCTACCACAGAGCAGGGGTGCAGAGATGACTGCCTGTGGTTTCTGGGATTCAACATTTTCTGTGTTTCTATACTTGCATAAAGAATATATCTTGATCTAAAAACTTTACTGAGATATATCCAGAATTCTTTACCAGGTTATATCCTGGTTTTACTTCCACTGTAGATCATTGTATTTATAATACTGCAATTGACATAATTAGATATATTGATTAATTTCAAATGAAGCAATTTAACTGTAAATGTGCCAAGAGATAAAAAGCCCAATCAATCTACTGTTGCTCTGCTTGCATGAATGAATCTTGGTCCAGTGTCATCAGAGGTTTTTTTTAATTCTTTGACTTGGATCAGTTGGCACTGATTTAGTACTGTCCTGAACTCATGTGTTTTTTTAACTGCTTGGTGTCAAAGAGATGCTAAAAGGTATAAAAGGAGTGTGTTAAAATAATCTCTGATAGCATCATTAGAATAACACAGCACATTTAAAATGTGAAACAGTTTTCAGTTGTAGTGCATGCTTCTCCAGTGGGAGGTCCTATGGTAAAATTTAAAATAGTGTGAGTATAATCTGTGTCCTGGAGAGAGAAATAGAATAACATTCTGCATGATAAAAGAAAATTCAAAGTTACCTTACTTTTTGTCTAACTAAGGCAGAAAAGTGAGATATTTATGTTGTATCATTTACAAAAAAACACTGTTTCATTGGATGGACGACCTTCTGAAACAGGTGCAAATAATGTTGTTTGAACAAATGTGAATAATGCACAGAGAAAGTCTTCTTGGTCTGCAGAGTGGAAGGAACAGTTCTGAGTCTACAGTTAAAAAAAATAAAATATCCACAAGAAACCTTTTAATCAACATATTGATTACCAAATTCTCTTTTTGTACCACTAGCACAGTAGTGTGATTGATTGATTGATTGACTGATTTTTTACTCAGAAAGCTTTAGGGAAGTTCCTGGATGACATTTCTATGTGGTACTTGAAATAAATGGAAGAAAGAACAAGGGCTGCTCTAAGTCTCCCCAGAGAAAATGCCCAATCAATTCATTCCAGTGCAGGAAAAAGATTGGAGGTTCTTTCAGGAAGATTAAAACTGCAAAAGTAATCTTTAACTATATTTAGCATTATAAGATATTTTTTTTCTCTTTGTACATTTAAACTGAAAGTCTGAAGCTGATTTTCAACAGTTTTTCCAGTGAAACATGCTGTTCTTTCTAAAAGTACAGGCTCAGAGGAGAATGGAATGTTTAGTACCACTTAGCCAGGAGCTGGCTGTGTGCGTAACTCCTGCTACAAATGTCTTCTGTGAATGCTGTTTGAGGCTGGTCATATAGTTGTTTTCGTGACTCCAGAAAGCTTCAGTGTAGGCTATTGAACGAGCTTGTGCTTTTTCATGAGGTTAGGCTCCACATAATGGATGAACACTGAAGGAGAAAAGCAAAAAGTGGAGGAGTGCTAGGAGGCTTTGTTTGTGTGTCATGGCCATTGTGGCACCACGTCTTCTTTTGTAATGCTGTCATGTGTGACCTTGGCATTTTTCTTGGCATGACATTTGGAGGCTGCTTTCACCCCTCTCCTCTCTTGCTAATTTTAAATGGAGGTATGAGAGAGATTTCAAAGGCCAGAGAGACTCTGTCATTCCTCAAAATCAGTCACTTCTGTTACGTTGCACTGACAGCAGTATCCAAAGGAAGACTGAGAAAAACGATGACAAAGCGAATTGCCTATTTTTATGCCTGTTGTTTTCCTAGATTTGAAAGTTCTTACAATACAAATACACAGTCCATTTTTTAAAAACACTGTATAAAATGTGAGTCAGAAATAATACACGTTAGGACCTTTAGAAAAGTGGTAGTTTGACAAAGGGAAATGTCAAGAGTTTGTCCAACCTCTTTTTTTTTTCTTATAAAATGAAGGAAAGATGCTATATGAAAAATTAAACATTTCTTTAATGAGTTTCACCGATTTACTCCACAGATCCAAACTTTTTACTTCTAGAAGATTAAACTAGGAAAAAATTCCTTGTATTTGAAGACCAAGTTGTTTTTTTCTTTCATTATCCTTTCACATCAATAACATTTAAGATCCTCATATAAGAAATTAATGTAATAAAATCAGCCAAAGACAAAGCAGGGAGACGTTTATTGAGGACCTGATTACTGAAATGACAGGCTCTGTTGTACAATTTGCTTGTAATTAAAACAAGCCAACAAAACAACAAAAAAACCAAAACCACAACACAAAAAAAGTACTCAAAATAATAAAAACCAATCCCTGTCCTGGTACACTTTAGCTAAGTGGTTCACTTTTTTTATCGTACACATACATACACATTAATATATATATACACCTACATGTGTATGTGCTCATGTCTGTCTGCATGTGTGTATATTTATCTCCTTGATTTCAGTACCTGATGTTTGTTAACGTATTTCAGTTTGTTTACACTTGCTTTAATTAGGATGTAAATGCAAATTGCCACAGCTAACTGCAATAGTTACATGTGTAGACCAGTCTTTTGTTTCCAATAGAGATGTTATGAGAAACATAATGCAGACTTTTTCACACTTTTCCTTAAATTTCTATTCCTTCAATTTCTGAATGTAATTTTACCTTACAGGTATGTACTAATGTTTCTTTTAGAAATGTGTTGAGATAAAATCAGTTTGCTGCGTGTGGCTATGTAAGATGAGCACAGCAGATGCTTCTAGCTTGTCACTTCCTAGCATGCCTGCTTATAATCTTACCTAAAAACAGGGGATGTTGAGAGTAGTTAACTACTAGCCAACACTGTAGGGATAATATACATTTGTTGTTTCATGTATAACATTATCTGTGCATTTTAGCAGTAGCTCAAACATGGAATCAGAGAATCACATAATGTTTTAGGTTGGACGGGACCTCTAGAGATAATCTAGTCCAACCTCCCTGTCAGAGCAGGGCTACCTAGGACAGGCCACTCAGGAATGCATCTGAGCAGATTTTGAAAGTCTCCAGAGAAGAAGACTCCACAACCTCTCTGGACAGCCTGTTCCAGTGCTCTGTCACCCTCACAGTAAAGAAGTTTCTCCTCATGTTGATGTGGAACTTCCTGTGTTCTAGCTTATACCCATTGTTCCTTGTCCCATTACTGGGCACCACAGAAAAGAGACTGGCCCCTTCCTCTTGACACCCTCAGATATTAATAGACATTAATAAGATCCCCTCTCAGCCTTCCCTTCTCAAACATACTTATTAACTTTTTAATGGAGTAAAAATTGACCCTGAAGAGTTATCATGTTAAACCATTCTGGTGCAGAACAGTGGGGCCCTGTCTGGTGACCTTTGGATGACCATGTGTTTCATGCTATTGGAGGAAAAAAAGCAGATCTAGCTGGTAAAGGTTCCCATCTAATTGGCAGTTACTGATGAAATTCTGACTTAAGCAGAAGTGGAGCAGGGTCCTATAGCAGGACATAACTGGTGCTGTAATTGATTACAGCTTCCCAGTTCAGCGCAAGTCAAACATTTCAGTCTTCCCATTTGTTTAAATGTCGTGTGCAGGAGTGGTGGGGGCTGTTGGCTTCCTGAAAATCTTGTTGGCATTTGATCAAAGTTGAATGTTGCTTGCACTCATCAGGAAAAAAAAAAAAAAAAGAGAAAATAAAGGAGTATTCAAAGGTAGAACTGGTGCGCGAAATGTTACCATTTACTGTGCAGTTACAGAAGTCCCCCCCACCTCCACTGTGTCGCTTAACCCCAATTTAGATGAGGAAAAGATTTGACATCTGCCAGCTGTGTAGTACTGAAAGGACATTCTGTTTATTTCAGCTCAAAACTGTGTGGACAGCACACTGTATTTTTACTTCAGTTTCTATCAGAAGCAGAAGAAATGCCAGTCTAGGAGACAAAACAGTGACCTCAGTCAGCCTGCAGAAGATGCCAGCGTGGCTTCAAAATTTTTGCCAGCTTACAGTTACTTTCACACTCTTAATTCAGATAGCACATGCTTCGAGCGTGGCTCACACTCCTGCCAGACTCTTTTTCTGTTTTGTTGTTATGTTTTTTCTAGTTCTGCTCACTGAGATGCGGCTGAAAGCAGCACAGTAACCAATGAGACAAAATATAGATAACTCAGCCTTTGAGTGAAAAGGAAAGATTTTTCAAAAGGAATTAACTAGAAAACAAAGGTCTTTCTTAAGAAAGTAATTAATTGATTTTTTTTTTTCATAACTGAAATAAGAAATAAGCCTTTCTGAAAATTGCTGCTAAAATATTTTTGGTTTTTCTTTTTACATCATAAGCAAGGACTGAACTCTTCCTCCTCCTTGTATGTCTTTCATATATCCACATTTTAATCCTAAGAAAATTATTCAGAGTAATTGGCACCATGAAGTCCCATACTTAGTAGCTCTTATTGATTTGAAATCAGGTTTCCATTTGGAAAAAAAATGTGTTCTTAAATATTATAACTTCAAAACTATCCTACTTTCTGCAAATCGAGTTGAGTTCTCGATTAGATATCATCCACAAAATCAAGTTAAAAACCAAAGGTCTGATTGCTATTATAAGAACATAATAATGGTTGCACTGAGTCAGACTGGATGTCCATCCAGGTCGGCATCCTGTCTGCATTTGTGGCCAGAAGTGAATGTGAATAAATAGAAGAGTTACGACAAATATATGGGATACTCCCCAATCTCTTAATCTCAGGTTTCTTGACCCAAACATAGTCTCCATGTATTCAGACACCCTCAGTGGCATTTTTTATCATGAACATGGCTAGTTTTCCCCTAAACCCATGTGAACTTTCAGCACCTACCATGTCCTTTCAAAAGGCACTTCCATTTTGAATCTCGTTTCTACAGGTTTCATCTGATGGACCAGTTTTCTTACTGGATGAGACATAAACAATGAATCTCCACTTATTTTCTCCAAGCCAATATGAGAGAGATTTAGTAGATCTCTCTCATATTCTCTTGTGTCAGTGCCATGCAAAACTGAAGAATCATAATTCTAGTAATTTCTTGTATAAAAGAGATTCCTTACCCACAATCATGCTGTGAAGCTATTTCACTACCTTATTGACCTCTGAAGCTTTTCAAGGTCTAACAGTAGCCTTTTGCAATGGTGGGGCAAGAACAGTACTCAGGGTGCAGAACATCAGAACTTGCTTCTCTAGTCTATAATCTCCTTTATTTGTGTTTGGCTGTCATATAGAGAATGAAAGTGATTACAGCAGAACATTCCCTTTAATTGTAAAGAAACCCCTTACCAGTTAGGAAAATGGAGAACTTCAGAATTAATATTTCGGTACTTGGAGAAAGTTCCCTTGGAAGAGAGGGACCAGAAAGGCATGGTAGAAGACTTGAAAAACTGAAAACACCAACTGTAGATGGCTTAATGTTGCATTCTAAAAACATATTTTTCCTCTTATCTCCTTGCAAAGCTTACATTTGTAATAGAAATGGCCCGCAAGATTTTATTGAGCTGCCTCTTTTAAATGTCTTTCACCTTAACTTGGTATCTGTAGTTTTTCTCCCAGCA
Source organism: Chaetura pelagica (assembly GCF_000747805.2). Classification (NCBI taxonomy): domain Eukaryota; kingdom Metazoa; phylum Chordata; class Aves; order Apodiformes; family Apodidae; genus Chaetura; species Chaetura pelagica. Next base: position 5,947,693 of record NW_009954185.1, on the reverse strand, counting down.
GGCAACCTTAAGAACCAGATAAAATGCCCATAAGGTAAAACAAAATTTAGAAAGTTATAATCTGAATGGTTTGTTGAAAAAGAAAAAAAGCTGGAAAAAACCTAATAATGCCCACATCTTTTAATACATGCCAAGATGGCTTCAGTGAAAGAAGGAGGCAATCAAATTAAAAAAACATTTCAGATATGCACAAGCACAAAACATGGGCATATCAGGACTCTCTGGAATATGTTAAAACATATCTCCCTCAAGCAAAGCCATGGCTCTGTGCTTTGAAAGATAACCATATAGCCAAATCTCCTATCAAAGGGATAAGTCCTCAAAGATAAAGACACACCTTTAGGTTGGTCTCACTGAGCTTATTATTTTCCAATTCCACTCTGTGTCCTCATTTGACATATTTAGTCATGTGAGATGCTGGTCCTGATGTCTGTCCTTCCCTGCCAACTTTTTAGAATTAATGCCACAGTTGGAAGCCATATGAATAATCTCATTTCATGAGCAGCAGATCCACAGATCCAATCCACAGCAGAGACTGGACTGTCTAAAATACCCAGTCTGTTTTAATTTTTTTATGTATACTTATCCAGCTTTTTCTAAAAAGTGTTGAGAACCTGTCACCCAAACCAAAAGCACCGTGTGCTGTTTATTAACTGATGCAGAATTTCTGATAAAGCCTGAGTCTTACACACTGTGAGTGACTACACAATGTTGAAGTTGCTCCCTTTAGAACAAGCAGTGCTTGGAGAGTTCCTAACAGAAGAAATGCAGGCACTTTCTCTGAGTTAATAGTTCAGGAGCAGATGTTATTTTTGATGTATACAAAATGAGAGGAAAATATAGAACCCAAAGTATTATAGCCAGATATAATAAGGTATTCACTCCTCCACCCTGATTCCAGCATCCAGATCCCATTTCACATATGATTTAGTGATAGGAGCATTCTGATTCACTGTATTCCAGATCACCCAATCTTATTTGATGTTCAGACATGGGAGTACTTCAGTCCCAGTAATTGTCCACAGTGGCTGAAAGTAATGACACCCAGAGGAAGGTTCCTGCAGGTCTAGTCCCCTGAAAGGACAACCCTGAGTGCTAGAAGTTACCAGTACAGTCATATAATTTAAGCATATTGATGAATGTAGTCTAGAGCCTTTGAAATGTATCCAGGGAGGAGAAAGGGAAGAACTTGAAGATCATGACAAGTGCACTGTGAGCAGTCATAATTAACTACCCTTGTGAAAAAAACCCAAAACACACACACACACACAAAAAAAAGGAGACTGTAGGGTGACTTGTGGCTCTCTGAAAGACAGTGCTTGTATTTCTTACATGATTGGCATTTATGTCTGAAAGATACTGTGAGACAGCCCAGTGACTTAAAATATTGCACTAGAGACCGATCATTAAGACAGAAAGACCTCTGTGGATGCAGTCAAGGGCACTTATTAAGTCTGCGTTTGTATATGCTTGTGCTAGCAATGTGCTGTGGCAGTTATTTCTTCTGATAGCTGAAAAATAAAAGAACAGTAACAAACCCAACACTTTCATAGCTGGTACTTCTAAATCTCACGTTGTAGATGTTAGGTAGGGCTTTTTTGTTGCTTTTATGGAGAGGAGTTTAAAAAACTGTTTTGTATTCTTTCTGAACTTCGCTGCAGTTAGCAAAATCCTGTAAAGCATAAAATCTGGTGATATTATATCACTGTAAACAAAAGGTTATTGCTGCCCATATTTCCTTTTGTTGTTGCAGTTTCGTTCAAACAAACAAATTAAAAATCCACAAGTAAACAAACCTCTAATGTTACTCCAAGTTGTTCATAAGACAAACATTGCAGTACTGTGTGGGTGTCTTAGAGCAAAGAAGTTATTCAAACGGGGTGGGGGGGGTTAATCACACAATGTTAGTATTCCATAATAGCACTAACAGGTAATTCTGTGTTTCACAAAAGCACTTAGTACTTTGAAATTTAAGATCTCTATATGAATCCAGGACACAGTGTCCTTGCTCAGATATCATAAACTGATAGTGCCAGGCTTAATCTCTGAAACTTTTGAGTAGTGTATGAGTATTGATCCTTAGGGGATGCAAAATTGGCTTGAGTTTACTTAATTCACCTGAATATCACCAACCATAGTCTTGTGCATAATCCTTCAAATGTGCATGTGGTTATTGATGATTCAGAGATAAATTTGTGCTTTGTCACTGTTTACAGTAATTGAAGTCCTGGTCTGTTTTGATATGCAAATGTTAGGAGGGTGAAATCTGAAAGGTTGAAAAGCTTGTGACTCACCAGGAATGAGTAAGGACTGAAACAGAAATTTTGAACAGCAGGATAAGGTAAAATGCTGCTGGAAAATTTAGTTTCATTGTCCAGTTTGGGTATACAACAGCATATAAGTGAAGTACCGCCAACCCTAGCAGGGATGTTGTGTATCACACAATATTTGGCTTTATTTTTTGAAGCACTAGCTGTTCTGATCATCTGATTGTATAAAATCTCGACTTCAATTTGCATTTCTACATTATTCCTAAAAGTTAGACACCACCACTCCTATAGAACGAATTATTGGAGGGGAAAAAAGTCCTTAAAATGTATTGCTTTTTGAAAGTCTGATATTTTAAAAGTCTGTGATTAGTTGGAGTTACAATATTTGAATACATGAGTTTTGCCAATATTCTGAATTTAAATAATTTAAAATTAATTTAAAAATTAACTTAAATACAGTTTTTTGGTTATACATATTTTTCATGTATGTTCACTACTAGGAGTGACCTGGTTCAGAAATATTTGAACAGTGATGTTACTGGTGCAGTCCCCTTAAAAATCATGCATAGTCACTGCACTGCCATGTGTAAAAGTATCTGAAGATTAGAGACATGACCCATGTAAAGGTATTTTAAGTGGTATCTGGTAAACTGGAAGAAAGGCTATGGGTTTCTTTCTCATCTCTGGTGAAAAACAATGTAGTTGTAAACCTTGCACTCTGGTTTCCACTATGGTTCCAGAGTTACGGTAGCACAGCAGTGGGAAGGTATGTCACAACAATAGCTAATCTTCAAACTGTTCCAGAAATAACTGAAATAACTCCATTTTTTGGGAAATATTCTCCTCAGATAACCTGATTATGGAACTTTGTCTTCTCTGCCTTTAGATTCTCAAATACAATCCTCTGTTTATCAAGTGCAGGATTTTTACTATTTGGTGAATGCCTTCCGTCGATTGTATCTACACACATGCAAAATGTGGTGGGAGGAATGTGCAGTATGGCTTATCTTATTCACAGAGGGCCAGTTTGGTAAAGGATGTTGATCCCTCAGACTGAAAAAACAAACAAACAGTGCTTCAGAGTGAGAGTTGGACTGTGGGTGTTTTTTTTAAGATTGGGGCAGCTTATCGTAACTGATGCCAGAACTGATTTAAACATATAAAATGAGAGAGAGAGAAGGAAGATGGGGAAAGAGGGAGTGGGGGAGGCAGAGATAGATTCACTGGACCTTGAAAAGACAAATAAGTTTGGGTTCCCATTCTTCTGGAGAGACCCAGCTTATTGAAAGGCTGAAGTGAGCTGTGGGACTGTGTAGCTTGTTTTTGCCTTCACAGAGCTTGAAGCACTGAAGGAGTAGGATTTCTCTGTGTAGTGATGAGCCATATGGGGAGTTTGTGTAATACCTCCTTGTGGGGAAAGGAATAAAACAAGATCGTGATTCTCTGTTCCTTCTTTAAAAAGTCCCTCATTATAAGACTTCTGCTTCTGGAAAAGACTCCACCCTCTGACATGCAGAACCAACTGCTTTCTTAAGAGCAGGTACTCGGTTATAACACACATACACACACATACACACACAATGTTTGGCTCCATGCCAGGCTGTAATTTGTTTTTGACATCTATCTACTGACTAATGTGACAACCCACACAAGTATTTATTTCCAGAAGGAGGAATGCATAATGAGAGCAGCAGCTCTCCCAACTTCTGAGGAGCCGTTTACTGAAAAGGAGGGGGAAAGAGCTGCCTCCCACCCATCCTCCCAAATGACAGGTTTTTCAAAGCCCAAGCACCAAATTCAACAACTTTGAAGTTGGCTTTTTGCGTTTTTTTAGCTACCATTTTCTCTCTGCTGTAGCTTCACAGAAGCTGGTATTTGTTCTTTGTTGGGCTGGGGGTATTTGGGGACTTAAAAGAGAGACGTTGCCAGAATGCGAATGGCTGAGAACTGGGCAAAAGGCAGAATTGCAGGTGGCACTGCACATGAACACCACATGCTCCTGCACACTCGCCCTGCTTTGGCTCCCTAAGTCTGATTTAAATACAGAAATCCTAGAGCAACCATTTGAAATTCTGGCCATACTAGAGGCCCAGTAGCCCTAGCAAACCCAGAAACCACTGCAGGTAAAAAACTGAGTAATTCAAGTCATAAACAAGGCTGAAGGCTGTAAGAGGGAAGCTAGGAAATTTAACTGTTTGAAGGGATGACCAAAGGAAATAGAGGATTTGCTGTTTCATGACAGCCTCGTATCAGGAAAGGTATCTTCTCTGGAAGGTCAAGCTTTACCTGAAAATAAGTTACTACTCCCTAATTGATTGAATGCTAAGGTGGTGTTATATGACATGTAAGACTAGCTTAACTGGCTCATCCTTTGTAGCCTGAGAACCTATGAATGGAAATGTGTTGGCTTTTTTTCCCCTTAGCTGTACTGCTACTGGGCTTTTGCTTGGCTGGGAATTTTTTTAGGTTCAGCACAGGTCTATAAGTGGACTGCTAAATCTTCAAAGTATTCAGATTGCCTGCTTGATGTGTTCATATTCTTTTAATTTGACTCTGGTTATTATTTTTACATTAGTAGACTTAAAAGCAAAACCAGTGATAAGAGTTTGCAAAACTATTTTATGAAAGAGCAATATATCTTACTGAAAGTTTACCACTGTGCCATAGGCAAGCTTTCCTTTGATTCAGCTCTTTATGATGAATATCTGTTCATTGAATTTAGATTTAGTGTAATCGAAATGGGTTTTATTTACACACCATTAGTTAATATAATGGGTTAATTTTATGTTAGGCAGCTGTCTCCTGGGAAAATCTCCTGACCTGAGTCAAGAGAATTTGGCTTCAATGCGTAAAATTCTAAAAGTAAAGTGTAACTTGTTGGTGGGTCCTCTGCCTCTGTTCCTTTTTGTCCTAGTATTGAGCTGGGTTCAGGGATTGGTAGAGCAAGCACTGCATTTCCCAGGAATAGAACAAGCTCATTTGGCCCCATACCTAAGCTGAAGCAGTTAAAAGTCTTCCATTATCTTCTACATCAACTGCAGTTCCCTCTGTGGTATAAGTGCCCTCATGAAGAAAAACAGAATCATCATGCCTGCCTTTCAGGAAATGAAGGCAGGTTAGCAGGCAGTTATTCTCTGTAGCTGGAAAAAAGGTGTGAGAGGCTAGATGATAAAGCTGAACATAAGATGGGTGTTTTTAAGAATGAAAGTCATTAACCTAGCAGAACAGTATATGCTATTACTTGTAATCCTTAAATCGAGGTTTAACTTTGGTTTCAGAGTGGCTTCTGGGAAGAAATTGTAAGGGTCATGTCCTGTTCCTGAGTTATGTTTTCTAGTTGGTGCTATTAGTTAAAACATTTACCTGTGCATATGGTCATGCTCAGACCACTCCGTGATAACCAGCAGGATGTGATAGCACGAGATGGACACCAATGGTGATTAAAAGGAGTTTTGGTGTGTACCTGCACCAATTACTTTTGTCCCTTCAGCATATTTTTCTGGTGGGATTGTACTACTGTGCACATCTAGTTAAACAGTTTTGGGCTGGAATCTGACTTACACCCTGTGGCTTGAAGCACTAATGGACATTAGCAAATAAATGTCCTTCAGATTGGACAGGCTTCCTCTAGCAGTCATTGCACGTTCTCTTACATTGGAGCTTGTTCCAAGTAAAATGGGACCAGTTTTGGAGTGCTCTGGCCTGTTTCCAAGGTAAATGTGACTGCTTTGCAGGGATGACAGTTCCTCAAGGTGCTAATGAGGGTGTGCAGTCCTCATTCATTCTTGTCCATGTGCTAAGAAACATAGCAGGAGGCCAAGGAAAATAAAATTGCTTTTGTAGTTTCCTGTTGTTTCTGTGTTGGAAGTCAGGCATGGTGGCAGGCAATGGCTCAATGCATTCCCGTTCCTGCAGATGCCTGTGAAAAGTTTGTTACTGTCCTTGAAGAGTTTCTTTTTAATAAACAGTGCCTTTTCTGTGGTTGCTTGTGATCCAGCAGACATGTGGCTCTTGATATCTTTATATAACACAATGCGGAGTAATTGTCCTAAAACTTTTCTTACTGTACCAGGCCCAAAACCTACAGCACCTTTCCTATTAGTTGAAAGAAACTAAGCATTGTGAGAATTGTTTTTTGACTCCAGCATGAAACTGGTTTAAAAGTCAGTTTAAAAATGTGTATTTAAAACTGTAAGAAATTTATGCCCATATTGCCAACCCTTAAAATAATCATGAGTGATTAAAAATATATATATATAATTGAGGTATCTCATTATAGTTTAGTCATGATGATGTGAGGGCATATTTTTGTTGCCACGAGGCAACTTTTTCTTGTTCTTGTGCTCTTTGCCAGGGTACTGAGTTTGTCCAGATTTTGCTCTGTCTCCTGCACAGTTGTAAAAATCCTTGTTGATAAGGTCACACCTTATTCATTGCTCAGCATGAGCAACCTTGACAGTATCTGCCTACTTCCTAACCAGAATCATTCTCATATTACATTTCAGCCTCCCAAGGAAAACCAGAACTTTTCAAGGTAGGAAGACTTCTACACAAGGCTGTGCCAAAAAGACCTGTGCATGTTGCCTGTGTACCAAGAGGCACACATCTTAGGAGCTGTTTTGCATTTTGCCTTTATTTTAAATCAGGAAAAACTAACTGGCACTTTCAGAAAAGGGGTCAGGTGAGGGTACCAAGCTTCACAGGCAATGTTGTTCCCCATGTGGGGAATGCTGGCTGGTCAGCAGACTGTCTATGTGCGAGGGAGGTTATTATTGCTGCAGGTGCATGGTGACAGCAGATCCAGTTCAGGGGGGGCAAGGTATTTTGTCAAATGACATGTTATGCACCATTGTGGTTGCATCAGTCTGGGTCTTGAGCACCTGGACAGGAAATATCTATACCTAAATTGCCTGTCCCTGAGATCAATACACAAATTACCCTGCTTTTGTCATTTAGACTAATTTTTAACCAGTTTGAAGCTTAACTAAATGCTAACTTCAGTCATACAGGAGTTTTCTCATCACTGGGAGATGTTCAAGGTCCAAGGTGTAATGTCCTGGACTAAGATGAGTCTTACTCGTGGTTTGGGAGCAGAATTTCTGCAGCTCACTTCCCACTGACATAGCCTAATTTTATAAAAAACTCCCAAGATAAGAACAGTGTATTTGTATGACCAAGCATTGCACTCTTTAGTTTTCTGGGCTTTTATTCTCCAACTTCATCAGCTAATACAGGGATGATTAAATTAGAAGCCCACATGCCCAGTGTCAGTGGAGAGAGACAGACTTCCTCAGAGGAGGGTTCACCTATCAGGTGCGGTGATTTTCTTGGAAGTGCTTGTCCCTTTCCATGTAAAGGCACTAGTAGGATGATCCCAGAGAGATGACAGGTCTGTCAGCTCACAGTGGGGTCTGTAGGGTCCCTGTGGGGTGACTGAGAAATATCATATTTTGGTCCATGTTTGAGCTAGTTCTCACAATTGACAGTGAAGAGACCCTCTTTAAGCTAGTCTGCCTTGCTTGTAGTTATCCTTTATTGAAGTAATTGCCAAAGAAGAAGTAGCTGAATCATTAAAATATATTCAGTTGTATTTCTTTTTGCTCTTAACACCAGTTTGAACCAAAACTAATTCTGCTGAAATTGATAGGAAGTTCTGTTGTAAGAGGGAAGAACAAAGCTCAGTGTGGACATAAGCTGAAGTAGAGGTTTTTCTGACTCTGTATGTCCAGCAGTGCTCTGAGCTTGAGGTGTGTCAGTTTTAAATAGGCAGTTACCAAGTTCATTGAGGAGGGAACTGCAGAGGCAGTTGGAAGATTAGTGAGTATCACAAAATCTGAGGCCTTGTTTTCATCTCCTTGACGCAATAGCTGTTGTGTTGTTAGAGTGGACACCTCATCTATCCTTTATGCTTCTGGAGAGGCTAGTCTGGACCCCTACTAATGAAGAGTCTAGAGAAGGAGCTCCTATGGAGGAGAGCTTGAGGAAGCTGGGATTGCTTCATTTGGAGAAGAGATGGCTGAGGAGAGACCTCATTGCCCTCTACAACTACCTGAAAGGAGGTTGTAGGAAGGTGGGTGTTGGCTTTTTCTTGCAAGTAAATAATGATAGAACATGAGGAAATGGTCTGAAGTTGCAGCAGGGGAGGTTTAGATTGAGTATTAGACAGAATTACTGAAAGAGTGGTCAGGCACCAGAAAGGGCTGGGCTGCCCAGGGTGGTGGTGGAATCACCATCCCTGGAGGTATTCAAGAGACGTTGCGTTTTTGTCCTTCCTTCCCTTCCTTCCCTTCCTTCCCTTCCTTCCCTGCGTGGATGGTTGGACTCGGTGGTCTTAGAGATCTTTTGCAACCATGATGATTCTGTGATACATATAATCATAGAATGGTGGAATGACATGTGCCAGTCCAAACCAGTTGGACTCTTTTTTGTTTTCCTCAGACCTAGAGTTTCTCTTGAAACAGCATAGAGTGCACTGGCTGCTGTGAAGCCAGATTTGTCAGGATCAAAAGCCTGGTTTTATTTCCCCCTGTACTCCAGTCATTCTGGACAGGACATGCTCTGTTTTCCTGCAGTTTATGCATGGGTGGCTCTGTAAGTCCTTTTACATTCACAGGCTGTACATGAACCTGCAAACTGAACTCTCTTAGGAAATTGCTCACATGTCTTAGAGAGCATTTAAAAAAACCCAACAAACCAACAACACAAATTTCTCAGCTGAGAACACATGTGCCCTGTTTCAACATAGGTTCTATCTTTTGTTCATTCACACCCTCCCCAGATAAACTACCAACTAATAAATTTCTATCATGTTAAGTTTTAGAATGGAAAAGCTGATAAGCTCTTAAGTACAGTCACGCTAATGGATTATAATGATACAATAAATAGCAGGGATTCAGTCATGGTCACCAATAAAATACTTCGTAGCTTTGCTTTCTTTCCAGCTTAGAAAAGTTTCTATTTACAGATTGCTTTTCCCATTTATAGATTTAGCTGCTGCTGAATTCAGCAGTCTTTGCTTCCTGCCACTTCGTCCACCTTCACATTAAGAAAACATCTGACGCTGTACTTACTTCATCCTGAAAATTTTATTTAAAAAAATGAAGTGATTTACCTTTAGCCTAGCACAGCACTGCATTCTGCATATCTTGCTTTTGGTCCCTGGAAAGAATACTGTCAAAAAATAATAAGTTTTGAATGCTTTTCCCTTCATGTGCTGTTTCTTGTCTGCTCTCTTCCTTTGCATTTGAGTGATTTTTGTTTTTTTTTTAATATTTTTTTGCTAAGTTGTTTTTTTTATTCCTCGCATTATTTTGGTTTATTTGTTATGTTTCATGTCAGCATGAGACTCAGGGTAATATCTTGTAGGTGGATCTACATGGGGATTTTGAGTGCATATTAAGCCGAGGTGTGAACTTCCAGAGCGTAAGCTTTTTGGCAAAGGTTGTTCATAGGTGGAAATTGTTATTAGAATTACTAAATATAACAATATACTAATTTTGAAAATAAATATATTTATTTTGCTTGAAATGGCTGTTGAGAATACAGAACGCATTCCCTGGCAAGCTGTAAATGCTTTACAACAGGTCAGATTTTAGATCTGAATGACTTCACTGAGGCCTATAATCCTCTGAGGATTGAGAGGGTAATTTACTCAGTGTGTCCATGCAGTCTTTAGCCTCTCTTCTGAGTCTGCATGTTGTCATTTGATATGTTGTATGCAGTGGTCTGCTGGAAGTTGTTTCCGCAACGACTGCTGAAGACTCAACTGAAGAAGCTGAGTATTGGTTACTTCTGGAAGTAGTATTACTACAACTTTGCCTAGTGGTGAAAGGCTCGGTGGCTTATGGCTTGGCTCATTTGGCCAAGGTGCATTTTCTTAACAGACTCCAGGCTGTGTTCTGCTTCTTCCTTTTATTCTTGAATCCTTTCTTTTGTATTTCCCAGTTTCTTCAAAAATCATTGTGAAGTTGCTAAGCCTATGCCCATAGCTGCCCAAACACAACTTTTTTCTGTGCCAGTTAATTACTAGAGCTCCTGGTTTATTGCACAGCTATCTGAGTGCTGGTGCAGTGACAGGAGGAAGATCAAGAGACCTTCCTTCCCTTCCTTCCCTTCCTTCCCTTCCTTCCCTTCCTTCCCTTCCTTCCCTGCGTGGATGGTTGGACTCGGTGGTCTTAGAGATCTTTTGCAACCATGATGATTCTGTGATACATATAATCATAGAATGGTGGAATGACATGTGCCAGTCCAAACCAGTTGGACTCTTTTTTGTTTTCCTCAGACCTAGAGTTTCTCTTGAAACAGCATAGAGTGCACTGGCTGCTGTGAAGCCAGATTTGTCAGGATCAAAAGCCTGGTTTTATTTCCCCCTGTACTCCAGTCATTCTGGACAGGACATGCTCTGTTTTCCTGCAGTTTATGCATGGGTGGCTCTGTAAGTCCTTTTACATTCACAGGCTGTACATGAACCTGCAAACGGAACTCTCTTAGGAAATTGCTCACATGTCTTAGAGAGCATTTAAAAAAACCCAACAAACCAACAACACAAATTTCTCAGCTGAGAACACATGTGCCCTGTTTCAACATAGGTTCTATCTTTTGTTCATTCACACCCTCCCCAGATAAACTACCAACTAATAAATTTCTATCATGTTAAGTTTTAGAATGGAAAAGCTGATAAGCTCTTAAGTACAGTCACGCTAATGGATTATAATGATACAATAAATAGCAGGGATTCAGTCATGGTCACCAATAAAATACTTCGTAGCTTTGCTTTCTTTCCAGCTTAGAAAAGTTTCTATTTACAGATTGCTTTTCCCATTTATAGATTTAGCTGCTGCTGAATTCAGCAGTCTTTGCTTCCTGCCACTTCGTCCACCTTCACATTAAGAAAACATCTGACGCTGTACTTACTTCATCCTGAAAATTTTATTTAAAAAAATGAAGTGATTTACCTTTAGCCTAGCACAGCACTGCATTCTGCATATCTTGCTTTTGGTCCCTGGAAAGAATACTGTCAAAAAATAATAAGTTTTGAATGCTTTTCCCTTCATGTGCTGTTTCTTGTCTGCTCTCTTCCTTTGCATTTGAGTGATTTTTGGTTTTTTTTTAATATTTTTTTGCTAAGTTGTTTTTTTTATTCCTCGCATTATTTTGGTTTATTTGTTATGTTTCATGTCAGCATGAGACTCAGGGTAATATCTTGTAGGTGGATCTACATGGGGATTTTGAGTGCATATTAAGCCGAGGTGTGAACTTCCAGAGCGTAAGCTTTTTGGCAAAGGTTGTTCATAGGTGGAAATTGTTATTAGAATTACTAAATATAACAATATACTAATTTTGAAAATAAATATATTTATTTTGCTTGAAATGGCTGTTGAGAATACAGAACGCATTCCCTGGCAAGCTGTAAATGCTTTACAACAGGTCAGATTTTAGATCTGAATGACTTCACTGAGGCCTATAATCCTCTGAGGATTGAGAGGGTAATTTACTCAGTGTGTCCATGCAGTCTTTAGCCTCTCTTCTGAGTCTGCATGTTGTCATTTGATATGTTGTATGCAGTGGTCTGCTGGAAGTTGTTTCCGCAACGACTGCTGAAGACTCAACTGAAGAAGCTGAGTATTGGTTACTTCTGGAAGTAGTATTACTACAACTTTGCCTAGTGGTGAAAGGCTCGGTGGCTTATGGCTTGGCTCATTTGGCCAAGGTGCATTTTCTTAACAGACTCCAGGCTGTGTTCTGCTTCTTCCTTTTATTCTTGAATCCTTTCTTTTGTATTTCCCACTTTCTTCAAAAATCATTGTGAAGTTGCTAAGCCTATGCCCATAGCTGCCCAAACACAACTTTTTTCTGTGCCAGTTAATTACTAGAGCTCCTGGTTTATTGCACAGCTATCTGAGTGCTGGTGCAGTGACAGGAGGAAGATCAAGAGACCATGAGATGACTTCCTTTGGAAGCACTCTGAATTTATATTAATGCACAATGTTTGGTAAAACATGGCCTGTTCCCTTCACCTCCTGGAGAAGGCCATCGTTATAATGCTTTATTTTTCCACAGTTCTTTTTAAAGGCTTTATTAGCTCTTCAGGAAAAACAAGGAATAAAAGCAGGGGCAAAAGCAGGAATAAGATTACATAGGGCTGGATGCAATCACAGTATAGATAGAGAGGCTGTGCAGAGAACTACTTTTTCCACATTGAGTGTTGTTAACATCCTTACCTCCTGCTCAGCTGGAGTCCACTGGAGTGAGCAAAGTATCATTTTGTCCCATATTTGCCCCATCCTTTTTCTACATCATGCCATTGCAATTAACATAGCTGCATCCTAGTCTTATCCCAGGGACAGGGTTACACTCAAGATGATTTTGGAGCACAGGAGCTAGAACAAGGCCTTTGTTTTTCTTTCCCACTTCTGGCTTGACCTGTATTTGAACTCGGATCTCTAGGGGCTGCTGCACAAACCTGCCACAAAATTCCATGGCTGTGTCCTAATCCTTGCCTTCTGCTTTGAAGTGGTATAACATGTTCCACTCTTGCAGAATAAAAGGCTAGCCTAAATGGAAATGTAAAAAAAAAATTGGCACACTGCAAAACTGGAGAGCCAGAGCATCAGTTCTTACTGGCCACTCTCATTTTTTGTGTTCAGCTTCTTTGCAAAATGGCTTTTATCAGAAGAAAAGTTATTGGCTGTACTAAATGTTCCAGGTGAAGGCTATGGGTGACTGATTGAGGTAGAGTTTGTATTAAGTGGCTATAATATTTTGCATTCCATAGCACACAATGGGAAATAAGGTGAAGAGGTTGTTGTTTATTCTGATCCTTAAATGTAACAAAGCTGTAAAGAAGTTTGCTAAAGCTTCTCATTCTCTTCTCACCTTTCTTCTGTGCCCTTGAATCCTTTCTAAGAATATAATGGCAGATCTATGTCACTCTGTGCAGCTCCCTACACAGTTCTCAGGGCTGAATTAGCTAAGTGCTTTCTGCTACCATAGCAAGAAAATCAACATACAAAATGCCTGTATTTGCCCCGTCACTGTTCATGGAAGTAGTTTAGAAATTAGTTGAGACACTCACAACTTCAGCCTAGTGTCCAAATTTTGCAGATAATTTCCATTTTAACTGTGAGTTATATAATCATCTCCATCTTTCTGTGTGAGGGGAATGGCAGAGTTACTGTGTCCTTGCTTTCTCCATCACCATTGTGTTCCTCTCCTATTGTTGTTTTGAAGTGGGCCCGGTCTGTTCTTTCTTTTTGCCTCTCCTACATTCCATTTTATTTACTGCCACTAGCATGATCTGCATTATTTATTGCTCGTTACTCTCTCTTTGGCCTCTGGAATAGTGGTTGTGAAGTGTCTTAGTTTCATCCTAGCATCTAGACAGTTTTTCATTAGCAGCTCCTTTGTCTCTTTTTTATATTCTTTCCCAAAACTGCTGCTGTATACCCTTCCTTCCCTTTAAGCATTATCTCATAATTTACATTTCCATTAAGTTAGAGTGAAAGCATATAATTCCCTTGTTTCTTAAATTTACCCAGTATTTTCATCATCTGCTAATATATTTGTACAGTTCAGTCATTCTAAATAGTTTTTCATGCATTTTCTGAAGTCTCATTAAAAGGGAAGTGTTACATGCTGTATCCCCCTCTTATAATGACTGATAAATTATCTGTATCTAGTCAAGTGGTATTACTTGTTATTCTCAAACTGTAGAAGTTTGCTTTTGATTTTTCACATGTGTGTACTCACACAGCATCCTTTGTCAAATGGGGGGGATCAAGGTGGGGAAGTTAATTTATTTTTTTATCTGTCTAAACCACCCATGTCCCTGGGGGAACCAGGCCTTTATATGCCTCCCATAAAAAAGCAGAGTGTTGCTCTGTGATCTGAGCACGTGACAGGGGGCTTGGAGTTCCTAATTTCCGGTATCCCCTACTTCTATAAGGGGTGATATTTCATCGGGTGGTATTAATTCAGCCAGGGTTTGAAAATCACCTTGTGTCTTTGATATTCCGTTGTTTGATAGCCTACCTTTTTGAACACCCACTTCTTGAAAGGCAGAAAAAAACACTCACTGCAGTTGCTGCCTCAGTTGCTGTGGCAGGCACCTTGGCTTCACAGCCAGCCCCAAACCTTGG
>NW_009954185.1:5931663-5933253 GCF_000747805.2 Chaetura pelagica | reverse complement strand
GTGGCTGCCTCAGTTGCTGTGCCAGCCACTGTGCCTTCACAGTCAGCCATAAGCTTGGGTAAACAGGAAGGTCTGGCAACTAAAATTTATATTTTGGATAAGGCACATGGCAAATGAAGTGGTGCAACTGAAGGAAAAATGAAGTGAGGAGTGAAGGTGCTCCCTTGATGACTAAAGTTTTGGGTTTACAACATCAGGGTTCAGTTTCTAGCTTTGACTTGATATGTCATGTGAGTGTGTTTCTGTGGCCTCAGTTTTAGCTCCTGCAGCTTCTTTCCACAGTTGTACTCACAGGAGATACCTCTGGAGGCATTTCATCAGACCAAAGAGGTTTCAATGAATGATACAGAGATGCCTGGAGATCCTGGGAGGGGACAGAAAGAGGCATTTAGATTATAATCCTCTGTATATTAAAATGTATTAGAAAGTAGAGGGTCTTGAGATGGAAGTTCATTGTCAGATCATCCTTCTAATTTACTTCTGCAAAGCACCTGCACAATTGTTCATCAGTCTCATTCCATAATTTATTATGCAGGAGGAAAATTTCTCAGAAGCTTGCCACTTCAACCCATTTCTGTCCATGAGCAAGCAGAGTTCCAAGAGTGCTGTTGTGAGAAGTTTGGCCCCCTGTGTGTCTCATCCCCCATTCCTCCATTGAATGCCTTTCTTCTTCAGACTTACAGCACTTTTTTCAGAGGTGTAGTTATCAAGAGTGTGTTTATCATCTCTGGCTCTGGGCTCTGCCATATTTCCGGATTTGTAGATTGTTTTTTATGCAATTTGTGGAAAGGAAAAGATGTCTAATTAACTTTGTGCCCTCTACTTAGTTAAATATGTGGCCAGGCCTGCCAACACAGACCCATAAGAATACTTGGAGCTGTGAAGTCTTGTCTTCAAGAAATAGAAAATATTATCAGGCAAGATTAGATGAACAGTGTGGTAGTGCACTACCTTTGATTTGACAGCCATAATCCAGTTGGATTAAGATGATATCATATGACTTAATTTGCTGTTATTAACAAACAAACAGCATTTAATAGATGTTAATTTCCACAATACCTTTGTGAAGAAGATGTTATCGAGTTGGGAAACTGAGGCAAAGGGGTTTATCTAAATCACAGAAGACACCTCTGATAATGTTTCTGTCCTGATGTGCTTAACCAGAAGCAGACACCCTACCAAGAGGCTGAGGTGGAAGGACACTGCTCACTGTGCTGCCAAGCACAGGGTTTTCATTATTAAGGTGTGCTAATAGCTGATGGGTTTTGCAAAAAAACTGTTCATAATGCTGCCTTCCTTTTCTGTCCTCTGAACTAAGGGCTCTGTTCAGGTTTGCCACAGAATCTAGAGCTCAGTTTCATTCACTTACCAACATTAACTTGCAAAATTAGCAGGGTCATCTGGATTCAGGGTACATGAGCACAGGGTGACTTAGCCTCTGGCTGCTGCTTCCCATACGCCAGTTGTCCGTGTGGACACGAGCCTGGATTTGGACTGAGGTGCTTAGACACAGGCACTCAGTTTGGGCTCTTAATTTCCCCTTCTGCTTTGTTTGCTTTCACCAAAGCTATACTTTGGAGTGTCAGAAAA
>NW_009954185.1:5928498-5931625 GCF_000747805.2 Chaetura pelagica | reverse complement strand
GCTGTTGGAAAAAATTAATCACTCCAGAGTAACACAGCAATACTAAAAGCTCATGCTGTCGGGATAAAATGTCGAATTGCTGGGGAGATGTCTATACAAGGTCTGGAGAGGAGGCAGGGCTTTTATTTTATTTATTATTTTTTTTTCCCCTTTTCAACTGACCCAGAATTTCTGACGGAAATACTTCACAACTGAAGCTCTGGCTTCCACTGAAGGAAATGCAACCATTTAACTTCTTTCTTTGTATGTATAGGAGGAACTGATGGTTTGATCCCATGGGAAGTCTGTATCTGTTCACAGTTACATTTGGTCATTTTAGCAGGATTCTGTTATCTGGGAAAAAAAAGAAAATAATAATAATTTGCCTTAGTTTATTGTATGAGTAGTTCTTCCTGCCCCACCAAGGAAGATGTGCCTTTCTAAATTTTATTTTAAGCTGGGCTGAATGAAGGAGAAATCAAAGAAATCATTATCAGGTCTGGGGTGGGGAGGCTGGTGGGAGGAATATGGGGGGAGGGAATGTGAATCAGGAGGCAGCAGCTTTGAAACTGGATACAATAAATTACTCTAATGCATGGTTTAGTTTTCTGATCGCATGCAGTTGCATCTCTTTTTGCCTTGCTTGATCATAGCAAGCAGTGCACATTTAAGCAAAAATGAGAAGGCATTGAGTACCTGTCTTGGTCTGAACACATACTAGGTTGCAAACTTTAATGACGGTCATGCAGAGGAAAAGAAAATAGTGAGACAGAGCACTGAAACAAAAGGACGCAGGATATCAAGCAATGCAAGCTTTGATGCCATTTAGAAAGGGTCTGGATCCCATGATTTATCTAAAAATGACAGGATTCCCCTCTAAAAATGCAAATGTCTGCGCTGCATCTTGTAGCTATAATGAATGAGTCTTTCATACAATGGAAACATTCAACTTGTTCTAGGGCACTTACTGAGGCTCCATATGCTGAGCTGCATGTTCCTGGCCTTTAATCACTCTGCCTTTGTTTTCGCAAAACTTAAATTAGAGGCACATTAGTGTTTATATCCTGTACACTCAGGTTTCCCTTTTTTGTGTGTTTGTTTGCAGAGAATTGTTTTTGTTTTTTTAGCGTGAAATAACCCAGATGAATGCAGTCCTCTTGAATGGCAAATCATGGGAAACTTAAGTTGGCAACAGCAAAAGGAGGTCAGTTTTGAGCTGCTAATGGCAAGTAGGACTTTGCTTTGGGGCTAGGGTAGAACTCCATGTTACACAGCAGGGAGCCATTTAAACCCTCCTCTGACCTGCCAAGAGGATGCCTGTATGCTTTCTGGTTTATTCAAAGCGAGATCAAGCCAAAGTTTTCTTTTGTTATAAGTTTGGGTTTAAAAGAAGCATTTCATAGAAGTGCAGACTAAGCTGCAGTCTTGTTGCTACAGTCCTGATCCACAATGCACCCCATCCAAAGGCTGTCATTAACAGGGGCTTTAGCATGGGCTGCATCTTACTATTAGCAGTTTACTATGCAGTTTTTCTTGGGATTAAGGGAAAGATTCCCTCTACACAGAAGGTGCTTGTACAGGCTTTTTCATGGTGCATAGCTCGGTTTATCCCACATGCATAATATTTAATTTTCAGGATGTGTATATATGAGTGGGCTCACGTGTAACTCCATTACAAGTTTTAAAAGCTCTGACAGAAAAAGTGGGCTAATTAATAGGAGTAGGAGACAAAACGCCAGCTTGTAGATTTGTTCCCCCTGCAGAAATCACCCCCCGTTTGACTGCTCCTTCTTGATCTGATGTAACAAGAAGAGAGAGTCAGCTGTGAATCAAGCGCCTTGTTCTCATTTCCTTGATCATTGACATGGTTTGAGAGAGAGAAAGGAGGAGGGATTATTTGTGAGGTTATTAAAAAAACCCAAACCCTAGCTGCCCCTCCTCCTCTTCTTCAAGATGCGCAGGCATTTCCAGAATGTTCCATAATATGAATCTGACTTTTCTCATTAAATATCGTCCTCCTTCCCCCCTACTCCTTGTTAGTTAGAAAGTGCTGTTTACAAGTCACTAAGCAGATAATTCTGTGCTTTGATGAGTGGATTGCCAGTTAGCAATACAGTCGAAAAAAGCGTTTTTTTCAGTCAGCAAGCTGTTTAATGGTTTCAGAAATTAAAGGCTAATTGCACTTGAGTGAATATGTGCTTTTCTAAGCCCACTGTTACCATTATTAAGGTATTTACCAGTTTGGAAAATTCTCTCTTTACATAAATCTGCTAATTCTTCATTACTGCCCAGTCCTGGAAAGGAGCCACGCTGAGAGTTTTCGCCACATCAGACTCATGAGCTGAGGTGGGGTTTCTTGGTGCAACCTCAGTCGTCACCTGTCGTCATATTTCTGCATTATGGTTTTGCTTGCAGGATAGTGCAGTTTTGTTCATGTAACATTCATGTTGTAAATGATCTCTTGTGAAAGAAAATTGTGTATCAATATTCTCTTCATGATATCATGGAGTTAAGGAACTTGGCTGTCTTCAGAGGATAAGCAAGAAATACGAGGGTAGATTTGGCAGCAGAAAAAGTTTAGCTTTTGTACACTGTGGTGTGCTTCTGTGAGATACGGAATTGCTGATGTGTAGAAGAGCTTAGGAATGCTTCTAAAACAGATTTTTAATACAAATAATACTAATGAAAGCCTTTCCTGGAGAACGTGGCTGGTCAGAAAATCCAAAGCTATTGCACCTTAATAGAAAGACTGATTCATTATTTCCTGGCATTTGCTTTCTTTCCAATTAATGTCATACACAGAGGGGTAATCATTCAGCCATCTCTCTAGCTTAGAAAGAGTCAAAGATTAAAAAACACACAATTACCCAATGCAGCTCATTGGAGAGGGGATTTTGGGGGGTATGTTTGGAGGGGGAGGGTGGTGTTGTTACCCTCTTCTGTTCCAGTGTTTGTCATTTCTTGGCCAGAGCGATTAATTTATTGTCTGACTCACCAATCTGGATTCATACAGGGTAGGTTTTATTCCCTTCCCCGCCGCCAAAACTCTTCTGATGTGCCGTCTATTTGTTTGGCAGAGGGGGAAAAGGGCGAAAAGGGCAGAGGGGGGAAAGGGGGGAAAGGGCGAAAAGGGCAGAGGGGGGAAAGG
>NW_009954185.1:5920105-5926294 GCF_000747805.2 Chaetura pelagica | reverse complement strand
GGGGCGGGGAGGGGGAAGGGAGGAGGTTATATGTTTCTGACCTGCTTTACTGCTTTTCAACTGAAAGTAAATTAATGCACACACTAGATTCCCCTCTGCTGTGCTGATTGGATCCTTGTGCCGATTAAATATTTCACACTGATAGAGGGATGCTGAAAGCACTCAGCTGGGGGCGGGGAGGGGGAAGGGAGGAGGTTATATGTTTCTGACCTGCTTTACTGCTTTTCAACTGAAAGTAAATTAATGCACACACTAGATTCCCCTCTGCTGTGCTGATTGGATCCTTGTGCCGATTAAATATTTCACACTGATAGAGGGATGCTGAAAGCACTCAGCTGGTAATGTGGTATGTACATCAGTGGTACAATAACTGACTTGCAGGTTAAAGTCAAAAAAAACCCCCAGTTTGCTGCAGTTTTGATTAGAATGAGTTTCACTTTGAATTTAAATCCTTGAGCCTGCTGCCGCGATGGCTAATTAACTGAGATCTGATAGAGAGAAAGGAACACACCCTTACTTCTAATGACAGGCAGGATGGAAAGGAGAAGAAAAAGAAAGAAAATAGAAAGAAAAAGGAGAAGAAACCAACAGCCAAAAGAATCCCTAAAAAACAAACAAACAAAACCCACCAAAAAACCAAGCAGACAAAACAAAACAAAACAAACAAAAGAAAAAACCCAACCACACCACCAACAACAAAAAAACAACCTTGAGATTGTACTTCAGCACACGTAACCTCCCTGCCTGTGTTTCACACTCAGCCTCCTTTGGCTGGAAATCTGCCCCTGGAAAGGCTGTTTCGATCGAGTCCCAGATTTTCTTCAGCTATTTTTTTAATCCTCCTGACAAAACCTACCATACGACTTCCACCTCATCGGGCACTCACTGCCTCCTCTTTTATGGTTTGCGCTTTTGGGGGCTTCCTTTAGGAGAGGATGGGGGGGACATTGAGGGTTTTGCTGCAGGGAACAGCTGAGGTGGAGGGCTGGGATGTCCACTGAGCTCCAGGCAGCGCTGGCCTAGAAGAGGAGGAGGAGCAGCAGTGAGGCTTTCCTGCCCCCGGGTACCGCACATCATCCCGCGCCGCAGTGACCCCTCCATGGGGGTCATTCAAAATACTTCTGTCGAGCAATTTCTCCTCCCTCCCCTCCTTTGGCCTCATCCCTTCCCCCCGCCGTAGCTGGGGCGTCGCGGGGAGAGCATTGCATCAAACTGACAGGTCATTTACCGCCAGATTGGCAGGAGGAACTACCCCAGCCTTCCTTAAGAGCGCTCCTCCTTCTCGGTTGCGCGTCTTGAACACGGTTACATCAAAATATTGTGTTCCTTAAGGAACAGTACAGGAAACTTCTCCACTAGGGCGCCTCCATCCTTGGTTGTATGAAAACCTGCTTTAATTGTCTTCTCTTTGGGCACAGGCAACCTGATGCCCGAGGGCTGTGTACTAAGGGAAGCATTTTTTAGGAGAGTCCAAAGGCAAAATACAACTATGGAGCCTTTCTCTTCCACAAACATCCACCAGACTCCTAGGGTGTCCATTTGCATGTACCTACATGTACGCTCAGGTGCTCAGCGTAAGCCCCACTCAATTCTATTTCAGTGTATAAAGTTATGCAGCTGGTTGGTTTGTGACTTAAAGCACAGATCGGGCAGGATCAGCCATGTATGTCAGTAGAAACTTGGGAATACATTAGAAATACACGGAAATTCATAGTATTGTACCAAAATCCTAAGACGCTATACAGTTCAGTAGCTGGTGGTCTTTTTGCAGTGCATTTGTGTGTTGTCATATTAAATCTTCTGTTGTTCAAGAGAATTACATTGTGACAACTGAGTAAATGAACAGAGGTCATGGCCCTCATTGCTGGAGAAGTCTGTTCAGCTGTTTTTGCATGCAGGGCCTTAGATTAGTGCCTAATGTTAAATTATTAATTGACAAGCCATCATTTTGGTTTGAAAGTGGATTGCCACTCTCCTGCAAGCTACATAAACTCTCAGGATTATGCCAAATGTTTTCTCTTAGCCATAGGGCTGCTAAGGAAAAGAACTGATATTGCTCTGAAAACAATTGCAGTTTTTCACAGCAAAACTGCTTTGTCAGGAAGGCATCGTTCTAGAAAGATTAATGGACTGAAGTCTCTATCTACAGCATGTAAGTGTTAAAATATAAATGTGATTGACAGTGAATTCTAGGTCTTTTTTAAACAGGTCTTGTATTTAACTAAGAAAATGTGAGGGTTTGCTGAGAGGCATGCATCTGTTTTAAATCACTGTCATGGTGAAGAGCAGCCAGTAGCCAAGTATTGCACCATTGCAGAATATGACCATATTCTTATCTGAGATGGAAGTGTGAAGTAAAGTTGACATCAGATTGATAAGGATTTGAAGAGAGAAAAAAAGAAGGAACCAAAACCTTCTGCTAAAAGGGAAGCTGCCCGTGCAGAGTCCAGTTGGGGTCTGTGCACACATGTGCTCAGCATGTGTATCCACAACAGCACAGCCACCTTCAAATGCTTTCTCCCTTTGCTCTTTCCGTTCCTTTATTCACTAAACAGAATGATTTGTGGTATGTGATGGGAGAAGGGGCGTTTGAGTAACTGCTAGTAGGGGAGACTAAAACTGTTGCCCCATTGCCTTGTCATCTGCAAACCTTTGCAGATGTAAGGTTCAACAGAAAGGCGGGGGTGGAGAGAGGGCTTACATGTACGAACAAATAGTAGGGCCGGAGTTATTTTGATACGTATGGAAAAAATATTAGCTGTGCTTTAAGAAGTTGAGACCATGCCACGTACAAGATGGGAAATCACAAACAAGAGGCAGCTTTCCAGCACACTGTAGTGTGTTTGCATGTGACTGGCATACATATTTCAAACTCCGGTTTGCCTGTGGCATCCTGCAGTGAAAATGAAAGTTGTGTTGCTATTGAAAAGGCGCTGCTTCAAAATTGGTGTATTGTGAGGACTGTTATGCTGTGGATGAGAAGCAGCGACCTGCTTTCCAGCATTTAAAGCCAATATTTTTTTTCTTTTTGCCCCCCCAGCACATGTTTTCAGCTGCCATGTCCAAAGCTTGCTTAGTTTCTTATTATTCATAATTCCAAAAGCGTCAGAGAATATGTTATGCTGACTGATTCTCAAAATGCAGATTTTCTTTCTCTTTAAAAACCAAGACTATTCTTTTAATTAATCTGGCAGAAATAGAATACAGCAGATGTAGGTTTTGTTGAGGATTTTTTTAATCTCTCATATCATAATCTTTGTTCCTGCCAACACTCTTTTATCAATGTCTTCACAGGGATATAAAATAAAAATAGTTCTTACAAAGAAAAACAGTGTAACAGCTCATCTCCTAACTAACTCAATCTGCTTAAGGGGGCTATTTTTTAAGTTTTGGTAGACACATTTTCAGAAAATGAATAAATGAGACACAGAAGAGATATTGTTGCTGCTTTTCCCCAAACAGCCAATTTTTCTGTAACTCTCTTTTGGAAGCTCATCTCAAGCACCTGATCCTTTGTATGTGCTTCCATATTTAGATTCTAACATTTTTTGAAAAGCCCCAAAACCTAAATTCAAATGAAAGTTTTCTGTTAGGAGATGAATGTTCAATTTTACAAGCGTTTAATATTTATCTCAACGCAGAGTGAAACAAGCAGTAACCCTTATTTTGTTAGCTTCTTTTGTTGCATACACACAACTAGATAAGGTTTGTCAGCTTATTAGGAAAATACACATCACATGCCAAGACACACAAACCAACTCATTGTTAGTGCACATAGGGAGAAGAGTAGAAATTGCCTAGATGGTAGTTTGAACAGTGAATTTTTTTGTTTACAGAATTTCTGCTTTTCTGTTTCTTGATACATTTTCCATCTTTGGAACAAGATAAAAAGAAATTACTTCCCATTGGATTTTTTCAGGGAAGTCTTAATTTACTGCTTATTTAATGGCTTTTTCCAGTGTGCTACCAAAGACTGTAGATATTTTGGGATTATGGGAGTTTTGTTTGCTTGTCTGTTTCCTGTTGCTGAGCTGCCTGAGAGAAATGTGAAGCTGTACTAATACCACTAGAGTACTACATGGTACAAATTTTGTTTCTTTTAGGTGAAAACATGAAATCAGTACAGTAACACTGAGTGTTTCTGTGAGAAATTTTTCTTTCAGTAATCCAAATGCTCACATGTCTGAGGACAAACATTACAAGACACTTTATCAAGACAGTAACCTATCAGGAATAGCAGATTCTCTTAGTTCCACAAAAAAAGAGAAGTCCTGGCACTGCTGACATCAGCAGCAAACCCCTGGTTGTCTGCAGCAGAGCTAGAATTTCCTTCCTGGACTAACTCCAGTGAGGTAAGGGATTTATAGCACTGTAACCAAGTGCAGCATTTTCTGACAGTCTGTGAGCTTTTAGCATTTTTCACATGACATAAATTTTTTAAAAAAAGTAAAAAAGTGCAGCCACAAAGCTGAACTCTTAACCTGAAAGCTTTGTATCACTGTGCAGGTTAATCAAGTGCCATGCAAGGAGGTTTTGGGTAGAGCACAAGAGGTGGCATTCAGCTCTCCCACATGCAGTTGTTCTGCATCTGTTGCTCTGTTCCACTGGGGCATTGAATCAGTACAAAGAACACCAGTGCAAATCTGTACAACAAAACAGAGCAATAGTAGTTTAATAGAATTTTGTCATGAACAGCTTTTTCCAGCTACATAAAATGCACCTGAGCTTCTTGGCTTTCACTTGAGTACTTTCAGAATTTCGGACAGGTGTATTACTGAAAGAAAAGTTCTCTCCTCTTCAAAACATCTATGATCTACAACAGCATAGTCTTAGGGAAATACAGCCTGTGCTTCCTTGGGATGACTGTTAGGATAATGGAGAATGGAAGGAAAAGGGAAAAATGAACAAAGCTTAAAGCAATTTACATGAAGTTATGATTACTAGAATAAAGATGACAAAAGAAAGTGATTTCTTTGTATTAAAATATGAAGCAGATACCTCTGATAAAATAAATCCTTGCCATTTCTTACAAATCCAAAAGCTACAATTCCTGACCTTATTTGACAATTAAGGCTTTACAGACAGCCTTGAAGTGTATTATGGGTTTAAAGGTAAGAAGGAAGGTACTTTCTTAGAAGTGAGTCAGTTTCGTATGACAACGCTCCTACTTTATGCCCAGAAGTAAGATTTGAAGCTTTGATTCTGGAAAAAACTAAGCAGTCTGTGACTTTATATACACACATGCATACATTCACTGTATTGTAAACAAGGTAAGTTGACAACAAAGCTCTTAATGACTTTAGTAGTGCAGCAGCAGACCTAGACAGGCAGTGAAGTTTCCTGAAGGGCCAGATGTAATTGCACCAAAGAGCCAATAGGACCAGTCAGCAAGTTTAACACAGATGTAAGTTTCTGCAGGATTAAGTACCTTTAATGTCAACTCTTGTAAAAATGAGATGATTAATACTTGGAAATATCGAAAGAGGCCTGAGCCAGGATATTTATTTTTTTCACATAAATGCCTAAATGGCATTAATAACAACAGCTTCCGAGATTACAGTGCAACAACTTGTTATAACAACAAGTTTTTTCTTTCCAAAAGTATTTTATGCCGACATTGGCATTTTCTGTATGGCGACTTCATAATTGTCTATAGAAATCTCAAATACAAGTCTTTTAAAAGCCACTGTAACAAAATCATGTATACCTATTACAGATGACAGAATAACCTCTACAGCAATTTAAAAGTACAACTGTTAAGAAAAACGGAGAACTGCGAATTAAAATCGGTGCTGTGGGGAAGAGTTAAGTTTGAAAACAAAACAAACTCCCAAAAAAACCCCCAAAAGACTGGAAGAATAATGAACATTTGTGAGAACAAAAGAAAAAAAAGGGGGGAGAGGGTGTGAGGGAAACAAACCGACTCCCGAAGTAAGTTGGTGTGGAAGAACAGAAGTAGCCAAGCACCGGAGTGAGATGAGCACGTGTAAGGGGTTTTCACATTCATGGCAGAGAGAGTTGAAAAGAATATTCTTTAAGCCTTTTATTATTAATTAAAGCTGCAATACCATCTAGACCTATGACAGGATCAGGTATCACAGACACCCAAGGCAAAAAAAAAACCCCCAAACAACCAGACTTTGAAAGCCGCGGGTTCCCGAGCGAGCAGGGCAACAACATCCCCCCCCC
>NW_009954185.1:5869899-5917805 GCF_000747805.2 Chaetura pelagica | reverse complement strand
AGGGCTCCCCAGAGTGTCTGGGGGACAGGCAGGTCTGCTCACCTCTGGCAGCGTCGGTACGACGTGGGCCCCGGTGGAGAGGGAGTTAGGTTGGCAACCTTTTGTTGCTTGCCCCTGGTTGCCCACCTTCTGTGACTGCTTTTCTGATGAAGTTCTTAAAAGCAAGAAGGTATATGTAAAGAAACGTTGGTTGCTGCGTTGTGAGTGTAGATGCTGCTTGTCGGGATGGCTGGTCTCCTCGCTGTGCTGTCATCTCAAGTAGCCATGGTTTGGTGCCAGTATGTTCCCTGGGAGGGGAGCAAAAGCACAAACTGTATGGAAGCTGGCAGGCTGTTCCTTCCAGGTCCAGGTGTATGCATATATATACATATACGTTTAATGCTTATGGTCATTGTCATCTGAATATGAAAGAAATTTATTGAATTAGTGAAAGGAGGGCAAAAGAGGAAGGGATGCTATTTGCTGGACACATTGTTTTGTATAGTCCATTAACAGCCACAAAAGAAGTTTTTACTCCAGTCATGGTGCATGTCAAGAGAGGGAAATGATGCAAATTCCATTAAAATGTGAAGAAAGTGACAATGCCATCCTAAAATTCTGGAGAAGGTGTGAACTATTATTGCTGATGTTGGAGATGTGGATTTCTCTCCTACTTTCTGCATGTAGAGGCTGTGGTAGTCTGGGGTTTTGTACTTTTAATTCCTCTTCACAAACTCGGGATGTGAATCTCTGCTAATCAGGAAAGAAGGATATGGAAAAGGGCACCAGACAAACTGTACCTGGTGACTACTGTAAATCAAGGTTATGTTGGAATATGCAAGGCTTTTTAATGCTCAGGAAGCCCCTTCCTTAACACTGGACAGGCAATGATCATCGCTTTTTCTGGAGAAGTGGTGTTGTCTTTACATGTTAAGTTGTAGATATGTGGGGAATTTGATTTTAGTTGTCTGCTCTGTGTTCAAGCTGGGTAATTGCCTTTATTGAAGGTGCTTATGCTTTATTGAAAATATACGTCAAGCTATTTCAGCAGATATTTCTCAGAATCCCGGAAAATAACAATATCATATCATTATCTGTATCATATATGTCATAAAAATGACAAAAGTTTTAATATTTCAATGGTTTCTCATTTTGTGAAGGACTATCTTTTGCTGTCACTGTCAGGTCCATAGGAAGAAAAGAATCAAAACAGTGAAGGAAGACTGTTGAAGTAACATTTAATGTATTTAGCCTGAGCAGTGAAATAACAGCCCACTGGAGGACAGTGCTGGTTAGAACAGTTGGCCACAAACTTGTAACTTCAGCAAGTGTTAGAGGAAAAGACTTTCTAACCTGGTAAGCTGGTTCACTGTTGAATTATCCATAGTGCTTCCTGTCTTCTCAAAAGGGCAAACTGGTCCCACTTACACTTTCCTCATCCCTAGACATGCTGTGATCAGCGTGTGATCATTGCAATCTGCTAAAGCAACGCCCTAACACTGGTGCACTCAGTTCTGTTTCCTGGAGCAGTATTTGTTCTGGCGTTGTGACTTTTCTCATAAAGCACAGCTTTATTTTAAGCAGAAGCTTGCTGTTACTGGAATAGCATGGAAATATTGCCCAACATTTGGCATTTGCCTTGGTTTTTCAAGAGGAAGGTGTTCCATGGTTTTCTTTAGAAATGTCTTCACACAACAGAATTTCAGTAACTGTAGTTTTGTGATTTAGTATCTCTGATGATGCTAGTAATTTATGGAAGAAGCTGAGCCGTGGTGGATTTCTGAAGCAGATGCCTATAGGGGTTTTCTCTTTTGGGAACAGTCAGCAGGCATGGATAAAAACAATTAGAAATACCAAATTGTAAATGTAAAAAAATGCAAGCTGACCTTTTATCCTAAGCTGCCAGGAAGCACAGTACTGGATTGCATGTTAATTATCACTCTTCTACCCAAATTAAATTGGTTTTGCAAGGTTTCTTTTTCTCGCCCAATGAAAAAAAAAACCCAACAAACAACTATTCTTGCTTCATTCTCAGCATTCTGGATTGTTCCCAGAGTGGTGATTACAAATCAACAGGTTGGAAGGAAGTTTCATTGTTGACTTTCACTAATAAACATTCTCTGCCTCCCTTCCCTTTCCCCTTCCCTTTCCCCTTCCCCTTCCCCTTCCCTTTCCCCTTCCCCTTCCCCTTCCCTGTAATGGCTCAGAAAAGTTGTTGGTTTGAGGTTTTCTTGCCGCAATGTTTGAAGTTTGTGAGATAGAGGATAATGACAGCTTTCTGCAAACCAGGTTAAGGTGGCAAAGCTAATACTAGTAAATGAGATTACTGGTGTAGTGTAGCCTATTCCTCTGCATCTGCAAAATGAGGGAAAGGGCAAGGGCATGAAATGTAATGTTATGAGTTTCTGAACAGTGGTTTCTGCTCGAGAGCATTTAAGGGGATCGGGATGTATATGTGGTCATCTCAAGTGGTATCTAGCAGGAAGAATGAAATGCTAAGTGAAACTCAGCAGAAAAAGTAGGGCATCAAACACTGTAATCTAAATGCAGAACTTTCAAGAATAGATAGGATTAAATGTAAGTTTCTAACAGAATTTTAATTTGGGCAGCTGCGTGTCAGCACTTTCATTTTAGGCTGTTGTTTACCCAGCAGATTTTTAAAGTGATTTTAAAACCTTGTTGACTGTAATGGAAGTCGTATCTGCATTGAAAAAAGTATCTAAATAAATCGACGCGCAACAGATACTGAAGAATTGCTTAGATATTTATTACATTTTTATTACAAGCAGGAAACGTTGTGATGTTAACAAAGACTGAAATCTGTAAGCACTGAAAATGGAGAGCTCCAGAAACTCGCTCTGGGTTTACGCTATTCCTTGGCAGCCTTGCAGTGTAAATCCAGTGTATGAAGACATGACTGATGGAGCTACACTGATGAAAGTGTACGTGCAGGGGTGTCATGAGTCTCTTTCTCCCGCTTAGAGAAACGAAGCTTAGAGCTTCATTTGGATGATCTGGAGCAAGTTGTGTTGGCAAAAGCAGTTTTGCTGGCATAAGCTGAATTTTGCTGGCATATGCTATGTACACGCAAGGAGTACTTTGCCTTTTGAGAATAGCTGTTGCTAATCTGTATAGAGAATGCCCTCGAGCTAATAGATAGTTGCAGGATATCATCATGTCTATAACTACAAAGTAGTCTTGGTATAACGAGATTTTAACATAAATCTCAAATTATATCTTGTCAATTTTTTTATTATTATTATTTTTTTGTGGTATTTACCATTTCCTATCCTAGCCACTATTTTTTGACTGCAAGCAGGATCTGAGGTTGCTTTGTTGAAGGACAAAGTCCCATCTGCTGTGCTGGAACAATGTACTGGGTAAAGAAAATGCCCCTCTGCTACTTCCTCATTTATTTCTAAATAGCAAAACTGAGGGCCAGCAGGCATCCCAGAACCTAGTTTGGGGAAACAGAAAGCCTTTTGGCTGTTTGAGACAGTTGGATCAGCCAGCCATTGGGAGAACAAGCGAAGAGAAGGGAATACAGCTGCCAGACCACTCGGCCGCTTTTCAGGAGCTGTAGCGAAAGAAAAAAGCACTGGAAGAGCAGGTCTGCTTGGGCCATGAAGCACCATCATACAGACACACAATGTTGCTCTGCAGAAATGTGGTGCATAGGTAGTCAGTGTCCTGGAAGCAGTACACTGGGTACTGCTCAAGGTAACCTTTGCCTCTTGGGCAGCTCCACTTCTCTAGTTCCAGAGAGATGTTGTCTGTAGCTAGCTTATCTGTCTCTGCATAGCCCAGTGGTGTTGACTTTAAACTCACCCATGCCCCTGGAGTGAGGGTGCTGCAGGAACTGGCTCTCACTTTGTCAACACTAACAGTGTTCTCTGTATATATACCTGTTTTGTGCTTTACGTGCACTGTTTACCTACCTGAAGTCCCAGACACTTCTAAAGTGCAAAGTAGGTATTACTCAGTGGTGGAACAATTGGATACTGTTGTAATCTCTCATCTGTGATCCTAGTGTGATGCTCTTTCCCCTATTACTCCATGCAACTCTTAGGAAACAGCGAGACACTGACTGTCCATCAGGACTCCACAAGCAACAGCATAAAACGTGCCTTCTGCTCCTCTCCACATTTTCCTTCTCACATATGGTCAGCTGGAGAAAAGCTGGGCAAGCTTCCCCATGCACATGTGCTCTTTTGTCTTGGGGCTTGTCTATGCAGGGAGGTTATTTCACAGTAAAATACAGTATGAGGATTTATATTGTTATAAATTCCTGGCGAAATAGGAGACTGTTCTCCACAAATGCTTCATTAACTCCACAGCTCAGAGAACTACTTGTATCCGTGTTTAGACTGAGCAGGCTACATGGGTGTATCCTTTTTTTTTTCCCTTCTTTTTTTTCTAGGAAAAAGTAGCCTTTATATGTATAGGAGGATGTTAATATATACTTCCTAGCTATCTATATATCCAATTTACTAGGAAAAAAACCCCAAAACATTCTAGAAGTTTAAGCACATATGTCTGCCTGTGATGGCTATTTTTCAGAATAATTTATTTCTAGAATGATTTATGACCTTTCTGTTCACCATCCCACTTAACGTGCCCACTCTGCTGTCTGTAAAATTGCTCCATCCATAATTGGAAATCCACCTGTGTGCATGACTAAGTCTTTTTGGCTTTTATTTATTATTTGTATTGCAGTAGTACTTAGAGCTTTTATTTATAGATATATTTATCTGTACTGGTTGTGTGGCTATATATAGCTTTTTTTCTATGATCCATATTACTACAGTATCTCAGTATGTGGGAATAGTTAATTTATCCCCACAATATAGAGTTATTATCACTACGATGTCGTTACTCCACATTTTGCTGTTGAAAAACTGAGAATTAAAGGATCCATTTATGCTTCTTCACAGGAAGCTCCTAAAGGTTGCCTTGGTCATGATGCCTGTATTGGCATCCACACCAGAGGCCTTTTTGGTCATTTTGAGAATGCCTCAAACATATCCATGCTGTACACAGCATCCCTGGGAACAAGCAGTGTCCCACAAGCATGCTATGGCCCCTTTTAGTTCTTGCTGTAGCTCTTTACCCAACTGCCTCGTACTTACTTCTTGGTCTGCTGCTCAATCTGAAGCATCCATCTTGTTCTAGATGTGCCAAGATCAATGCAGAAATGATAACTTGTGAGCACAGGGAAGGACAAAAGACAGATCCAGAGGCTCTGCATAGAGGAAGCCTAGAGGAAGCAAAAAACAAAGTCATTGCATTTTGGTCCATACTATGGTCATCTTGACAACCTACAGGAGGACTGGCAGTCTTGTTGGCATCTGAAGTGTAATAGATTGCAACATACAAAAAATAATTGCACTTATGGAGTCTCTGGCTTCTGGTCTTAGTGTCAAACCAGCTATATCTTTGTCCAGGTATGGGTTGATCAGCAATGGCTCATTAATTTCAAGATACTGAACAGTTTTGCTGAAAGCTTACTTGAGCTCCATTTTATCTGGCACTGTGCTGGTTTCTGAATATCTCTCCTGGAGGAAGAGAGCAATGATTGCTCTGTGTGTGTGTTCCTATGACTTTCCCCAAATTCTTTTGTTTTTTACAGTCTCCTCAAATGTGAAGAAGGGCCTGGGTCTCCTGCCAGGGCCAAATTAGCACTCCAAGCTATCTGCTTCTGTTAGTTTATAAGGGCAACTTGGTGTGGTAACAGTGCTCTATTAGAAATAACAATACAGGAGAGACTGCACAGAAGCCTGTGGCAGGAAGATTTTGAACAGGCAGGCCCAAGGATGAGATGGTTGTGGCACTGTACATGCTGACATGCCCATGGGTTCATAAACCAGAGTTATAGACAGAGGAGTTCTGAAGTAAGGTCCTACCAGACAGTGTTAGAGGAACGTGCAGACAGATTTTAAGGACCAAAATCCTTCTCTGGAATCCCACTTGAGCTGCTGTGAAGAACAATAGCACAGATGGGGAATTCTGCATCACTAACTTTGCAAATATTATAACAGGCAGAGGTAGAGACTGAGATTTTTCTGAAGTATTTCCTGTCCTAAATCCCATTGGCAGTTCTGCTTGTGGTACCTGTGGTACCCAAGTGTCTCATGTGGGGGCACACAGGTGCCCTTGTAATGCAGGGAGTTGAAGAAGAGTCTTATTAGCATATTAGGTACTCAGTTGGCCTTCTTGTTTAGTCTGTTTAGATACTGAAGGCATACCTGTTGGAGGGAGCATCTGCTAGAGAGAATAATGCAAGCAGGCAAGACAAAATTTGTGGGAGAATCAGAGCTCAGAGAGATGAAGTGACTTCTGGGGTCACACTGCAGGATAGAGCCCAGATTCATCCACCACAATCCTACATTTCTCCCAGTAGACTATGCTTCTCAGGCTTTCAGAAGGATGTCAGCCAGACATTGGATTATTTCAGTTATGGACCTCCAATGATCCAGTATCACATACTCAGTCTCCTGGATCATCCTTTGATAGCTTTAAGGTGAATTATCTTCAGGAGATATTTGTAAATACAGATGAGGAAAGGTGGCTCAGTCAAATTAAATTTAAAAGAATAATTTTAAAAAAAGGCAAGGAGAGGGGAACCCCAAGGATTCACAGCCCTGCACACCATATAGTGATCCATTCTGCCATTGGGGTTTACTAACTTCTAACTCTACCATTAGAATGTTGTTAAAAGCATGGTCATTTTAGGAAATGGATTATGGAGTATGTGAGACAGATTCTGATTGTATTTACACCAGCTTAGTTGCAGGTTTGTTAAGGGAGGTACATGAATTTACTCCATATTTAAATATGGGTAGCTAAGAGCAGAATTTGGCCTTGCTACTCTGATATATACCGTGTAAAAGCACTTAAAAATTTGTATTTCTTGCTAAATAGCATAAAATTACATCCTTTCAGGTTAATTAAACCGTTTTGCAATGCTGGTTGCTGTTGATGGGATATTTAAATGTCAGATTCAGAATAAGCACTTATGCTTCCTGATTGTAAATGGCTTCCTTTTAAATATCCCAGACGTACGTATATGGTCAATACATCTAAAGTGCATGGATTTCTGCTTTTCTCAATCTGCATTTTCATTTGGTCTACAATAGGGTCAAACACCCACTGGTATCAAAGACCGAATAAAGGCTCTCAGCAACTGAATAAAACCTGATTAGGCCCAACATGGTATTCCTTACATAGCCAAAAATTTCCAGTGAAGGCAGTGAAGTATTCAGCAGGAAAGAATAAGCGAAAGTGGACTCACACTGACTTGAAGCTTTGTTGTGAGAATTGAGGCACAACCTTTCCAAATGTGTTTGTGTGGGGGCTGGCCAGCAAACACCGTGCTGCAAGAACTTGAACAACCGGGAAACAACAGCAAGGCCCAGTTTTGGAGACCGTGCTATGGTTCTGTTTTCTGCAACATTTGTGTCACTAAATATTTCTGCAGGTTCATATGAAGTGCGACGTAGGTATGGCGGTGCTAATTCCCTCTCTATGGAACGTACTTTCCTCCTGCCAAGGGCTTGGGAAGAGTCTACTGAAGAAAAGGAGCAGAAAGAGATGAACTAAAATTACTTTCATTTTGTCAGTGATTCCTGATACTGCAGAAGAATGATGGAGCTCTCAGCCTGTTTGTGTATCTAGGTCCTTATAGCCAGAAGTAATTAATTGGCCTGTGTGTAGAGAACCAAACAAAACAGGGAAATAAATTTGCTTGAATTTCATGCCTTTTCTTGGAAGTTATTTTAACTTCCTTATAAGGGAAGTCTTAAACCATAGGAATATATAGGCAGTCCCCTTATGGAAGTTTCTGTTATATTTTTATACATGCTTATATATCATCTGTGTAAACAAAGTTCGAAGTCCCTTTTTCTAGTGCTGCGAGTTTATAGCACATTATTGTTTTGACGCTAATCAGAGTAGCTCCCATTGAGAGCTTTGATTCACATCAGAAAACTAAAGAATGCTCTAAAAATGGTAATACACTGTAGCTATTGCATTGTAATTGGAGGCTGTCTCTGCCTCACGGAAATTACCAAGCAAACGTTGTTGAAAATGTCAGAATGTTCAAGTTAGTTCTATTTAAAATGGGAGAGTAAGAAATGTGAGGGGGATGATAGAAAATTTGAGGGTTGTGTGATTCAAACTTGAAGTGCAGTTTGTAATAATGAAAGATGATCAACTTTGGGGGTGGGGAAATAATCTCTTAGGTTTTCTAAATTACAGGATGCATAAAAACATCCACTTACTCTACATGTACTGTTACTTTAATAAAAGGCACCACTTTAGGAAATGAAAGGCTTTGGAATAACGCCAAATGTCTTAGTTCTGTTTATCGTCAGAAGGTGGGGTTTTTTTCATTATCCGTGGAGTTTGTGGGGGAGGAGAATAATTTGCAGGAATGTGAGTGTTTGATTCTAGACAGCAAACTCTGTATTTATCTTCTTTCAATGTTCATATTGCAAATACAAGCATGATAAGATTTCACGTTGGTGTTATAACTGCATCAGGATTTGGCAGTTGGTCTGCTACTAATCTCATAATGTGCATTTGTGGGTATATTTAAATTAATTGGAAAACTGTATCAGAAAATACTGCTCTTAAATTATTTTATGTATAAATGGGGAGAGAGAAAGGAGAGGGAGACTAGATGCTGTAAATACAGAGTGCTGATGAATACTCAAGTAGTAAATAGAAATATCTTAGAAGTCATTCCTGACAGTAATAAAGGCAGCAATTTGATTTCATCTGTGGATAATAAACTGGTTTCACATTGCAATAAAAATGGTGCTTCTGTTATATTAATATTTATTAGCGCTTACTGATGTTGGGGTTTAGTTGTTCTTTTTTCTTCACATCACAGACGTTTTATAAAAATTCAAGTTAAGTTGCTACACAATAAGCAATTAAAAGTGTTTGTGTTTGTGAGAGAGAAAAAAAAACGTGTCTGTGGTGATATTCCTGTACTGAAGGGCAGATCCTCACTGCTTAGGAATCTAGAGAGTTGTGCTCAAAATGAGGGCATTAATGTGAGTATCCGCTAGTTAAAGGTTTGGCTTTCAGAATGTGTATTTCAACACATAAGCACTGGTCTGCTGTTTATATCAGAATTGTTTGTCTGGGATTCGTGTTTTTTATTTACATATTTTTGTATTCCTTGTTTTGACTTGTGTGCAGTGCCTCATAAAAGTAAGAGATGATGTATTAGACTCAGTGGCCTTTTCTTGGTGACGTGTAAGGGTTTGCTAACTCGCAGGATACTGTGAATCAGAAAGTGATCTGATCCAAATTTAACGAGTTTTGTTCTTCTCTAAATTTAGAGAATAGCTGAATGGCAAGACAGATACATTTCAATTTCCGTCAGTGACAAGGACAGCGTTGGCGGATGCCTGTTAAAAGCTATATCGTGTGTTTTTGATACTCATATGTGTGTATGGGTGGGAAGAGACTAGGTACTAACTTTTATTTATCGTGAGCCTGTTCTTCCTTGTCTGCCTTAAAGTCACTCTTGGGCTTGATGTTTCTTCAGTGCAGCTAATCCTTGTACAGAAGGTGTGCTGTATTCTCGAGTCGTGTTTTTGCCCTCTTAGTAGAAAGACTTGCATTGGACTTGGATTTTTATCATTATGAAAACTGAAACATAGACCCTTTTAAAATAAGTCAGGTACCAGGCAAGGTAAGACAAACCAAAATTATTCTTGTTCATCTTACAGTTAGGCTTCAATGTCAATCATTTCAGAAAATAGGTTCAAGTTTATCCTTCACTTGAGCATAACTCTGAGTTTAACATGTATATGTATTCACATGTCTTCAGTAGGATTAATCATGTACTTGTAACTGAGTTTGTATTTAGCTGCTTTTGTGTTCTGAGGTTTTAATCTTTTTTATTATTCTAATTCTTTAGCCAAATATTGTCCTTGGAGATTTGATCAGTGAAAGCAAGAACACGTCCCCACTGCTTTTCAACAAGACATTTAGTTAATGGGTACAACTGTTTGTTTTGGTTTTGGGCTTTTTTTCCCCCTCAGCAAGATCCTTATTATAGACCTCTGTTTAGCCTGTTTCTCATGTTTGATTTTATTAAGACCCCAGTTCAGTGACTGTGTCATCAAATTTGCACATAGTGATGGATTGTGATATTACAAACAATTTGATTGTTGCATCCCTCACTGAATCAAACAATGAGACTGGCTGGATTAGAGATAAGTTAATTTTTACATACAAGATCACTGAACTATCAGTGAACGAATAGGTAATACCAGAAAGTGCATGACAGCTTTGATAAGATTTAAGTGACATTTTATTTCCTGTAGTTTGCTGAAGTGGCAATGATGATTTAAGGGTCTTACCTTAAATGTTTACTGTCCTTACAGGTGTAAAATAAAAGTACTAGTCAGCCGTGTTTAATTTATTGTAATTTACATTTCTCTTTAAAGAATCAATACACTGAAATATTTTTTAAAGACAGCTAATTTAGCATTCTAGTAATGAGAATATTGTAGAAATTTGGTAGGGGTATTACAGGGATACTACAGTCTTTTAGAAGGCTGTATGTGGTAATTAATTAACATTTGCTCTAATTAAATCCCACCACCTTACTGGCTGATGTCACAATGTTTTCTTCAGAGTGAAACATTGCTATATTAATTTCCTCTGCATTTGTCTTTTCAAAATATAAGCCAGTAATCTATAATCTGTCTACTTGTATCACTTTTTAATATTTCTTGTTACATGGGAAATTAGACACTGCGTTTGTTAATATTGCTGGAGAGGAAAAGCCCAGCCTCTCTAATAAGTATGAGAAGGTTAGCTTCAGGCTTCTGCTATATCTGTGTTCTTAATGTGGGCTTCAGAGCCAGAGTAAGTGTCTTTGAACCATTGCGATGATCGCTCAAAGTGTTTATTTGCACTTGTTCTCAAGTCTTGAGAAATATGAGCTTAAACTCTGGGTCCTCTAGCCTGAGTCCAGAAATTATTTCTGAATTTAGAAGTTATTACACAGAACTGGAATCAGCCTATGTCTTGATATATAAGATGTCCTTTAGTAAGTTTAGAAGTCTTCTTTATAACAAAGTGTTACTCGACAAATTATGAGCATTTTCAAATGTGTGAATTTGGGTTATCTCCACTGAAACCAAGTGTAGTGAAGCTAGATTCCTACCAGCAGAGTTAATCTACAAAATGACATCACTGGCATGTCTTTAACCATTTTCCTAATAACAATACAATAGGTTTAGTATGTCATTAATTATTTTTATTATTACTACATTTTCTTTGAAAACAAACACATATTTGTTTTTTACAAAACCCATCTGTGTGACCTGTTCATCCTAATTTTCATTATTTTTCAATTTACGGTGTCAGGAAGTTGACTACACGGAGCTTTTGTGTCTGCAAGTAGGAGATAACTGAAGACCTAAGTAGCATCCCGTACCAGCATTTTGTTTTTAGGATCAGGGGAGTTATATAAATAACCCTGCTTGAGTAAGAGCCAGGCAGTCTAAAAAATTAATTTTAGGTAGTGAAGTTCTCTTTTCTGTCTCCCTGGCTGTTATTCTGTATTGAAGATAGTGTTGTCCAATTAAAACAAAACCAAAAAAACCACCACCAACAACAAAAATCAAACAACAAAAAAACCCACCAACAACAAAAAGACAGACCAAACAGTTCTTCCCCTTTTAGCTCTGGGGATGACTGGGTTGAAGTCCTGATCTCTGCAATGATCTCCATAAGGATACACACACAAGGTAGCATAGAGGTTCATAGTTGTGTCTTTCTGAAGCCATTGTTGTGCTAATAAGCAACTTGTGCAAGCTGAAAACATAGGACATATTAGATCCTCAAACTCTGCTCTGTACCTATCAAGTGTGGACCCAGGTGAAATAAAACACTGCCTTTATTTCTACTAGTGATATTCCCCATGCATCAAATGTTTGTGCTGGGGCATTGTCTGAAGTAACGGTAACAGGTTTGAACAGCAAGGTGGCCAAAGCATGGAATGGAATTGTCATTGGTCCTTTCCCCCTTAAGTGTTACTTAACCATTGGGCCACAAGACACTCACTGATGTAGCAGAAAGGCTTGGAAGAAGAGAATATTAATGGTTAAATCTGAAGCACATTAGGATTTTACTGTCTTTAAGGCTTGACAGCAGCTAAGAGGGGGACTTGAGAAGGTGATTTTGAACTCTGTAGCTGGAGCTAGGTTGGACTCAGGCACAATGGGGCCTTTTCTGAAACTCAGCCTACTAGGACCTTGGAAGATGTGCCAGTATATAGGTTTATCTGGGACCAGCAGGATGAAACATCCTGAGTAGGAGCCAGAGCACATCACACAAGCTAGATAGTAGAGCGGAGTTGTGGTTTGATTTTTACTGGTTTTCTTCTCATAATTTATGTACTCCAGAAACAGATGTAATATCTAGGCTCAGAAACAGAGGAACTTTGTTGACTTTAGTGCTTGTAAGGCCAGTTCTGCTAGCACTAACATTAATGCAGAATCTCGGGAAGAAGAGATTTTCTGCTTACTAACTATAATTTCCTGTCTCCCTCATTGTAGGGAAGCACTAGTGCTGACTTTGGTATATACACAACTCTGGAAAAATACTATATGTCATGTAATATTGTGTGTTCTGAAGTGTGTGTTTGTGTTTTCGCATACAAATAGTGTGTGTATATATATGTATATTATACATATACTTATAAATTTATATAGGCATGAAATTGCCAAATCTTGTTCCTGTCTGAACAAATCAACATAAAAGATCAGCCTCTTTTATTTGGATCATCAAAGAACGGATT
The DNA here is from genome assembly GCF_000747805.2 of Chaetura pelagica. Lineage (NCBI taxonomy): Eukaryota > Metazoa > Chordata > Aves > Apodiformes > Apodidae > Chaetura > Chaetura pelagica. Next base: position 5,904,997 of record NW_009954185.1, on the reverse strand, counting down.
ACATCTGTAAGTGAATACTGTAGAGTTTATCACCCTCCAAAACTAAACAAGGTGCTGCTGTATTTCAGCATTTTATTTTAATTTGAAGGCACCTACATAGCAATGTCTGCAGTAATTTTTCAGAGCTGAAATTTTAGAACTGTGGAATACCAAAATTAAGAATTCAATAGCAACAGTAATTCAGCCATGCTGTACAAAAGCAGTATTTTCCACTGGATTTTGTTGATGGACAAGTGGCTCAACATTGCTTGGTAGTCTGCCTAAAAAAAATAGTAAAGCAAGCTTATGGCATGTTCTGCACATTCAAATTGACGTTTCCTGGGAGTGTTATTGCTTCCTTTTTTAAAAAATTACATTAACAGTTGAATTTTAAGATTGTTTGCATTTATAGGGAATATGGAATTCAGCCAGAGTCTTTGTGTTCTTTCCCCAAGTTCTGTGCTCAGGGAAGTTACTGTTGGTAACAACATCCAGTTATTATGGGCTGAACTGATCTAATAGCTTCCTTTCTCCAAAAAGATTGGAGACATCAGTCCATTTTTCTGTTCTCCTGCCTTTGTGGTTTTTGTCGTCTCCTCCCTCCTCCCCCAAGAAGTGTTGCTTTTTCCTTTGCCTTTATTCTGTTGCTTGTTGTATACTTTCCTAAGCTAATTCAACTGGCAGAAAACTTTCTTTATCTTGGTTAGCAAGCTGAATTAGCTCAGCTCAGGGCCTGACAAAAGGGGCTGTGTGGCAGTGAGGAATTAGATCATCTCAGGCTGTCACGTCTCTCATGTTTTCCAGTTCTTCTGAGTGACTGAAGAATGCATAATAAATACTCAGATAAAGAACAGCAAAAGCAGCTCGGAGCCCTGTGGGTGCTAAAGTGGAATGATTTGGAAGATAATCTTAATTTTTCAGTAGCTGGTAATAGGCTGCATGGTCTATTCTGATAGGTGAGGATTCCTAAATCACTAAGGGAAGATGGTAAATTCCTCCTTTATTCCTCCTCCCACAAAACCCCCATCTTTTATTCCGATAACATAATCCTTCTGTCCTGTAACTGGGGTAGAGTAATAGTACTTTAGCAGGTGCTGGGGTTCTGTTGAAGATTTTCACTCGTACTTGAAGTAATTTGAGGGAGAGCTAGAAACTGCATTGTGCAACACACTGTGCTTTCGTTTTCCCTTTACTCAGAAATATTTATGCAGACTGTGAACAGAGAATCAATAATTTGACGACATTAGACATTAAAAACAACATCAAACTGAAACAGTTTAGTAGGTAAACAACAAATCTTTTATGAATCAGCTGAGCAAGAGACCATAGGTGTGATCACAGCTGCTGAGCGTTGTTGCAACTCAGTGAGACTATACTAATTTGTGCAGGGAGTGGAGACTTAATTAATAGGATACGATTTCTGAATAAACACAGAACAGGTATGCCCACAGCCAGACTTTCTTCTGGTTTTTTTTTCTCCTTTTTTCTTTTCAGAATTTTAGAGTGTGATCTAATGATGGTGGAAAAATCCTGTTTCTTTTGATAAAAATAATGGTGCCTTAAAAAAACCCTCAACTAACTGGTAAACAATGTGATGGAGGCTGTGTTTGAGAACAGGTAGTTGGCACAGCTATCTATGCTCTTGCTTAAGTAACCAGTGGGAGTTCTGAACCAGGGAAACTCATGAACTGTATTCATTATGGTTTTCTTTTCCCAGAATACATACCCACAGTGTGTTCAGAGTTTATATTTTTGAGTTTACCCAGATGGGAATGTGCAAGTAGCAAGAAGTAGAGATAGTGGTCTGAAAAGTCTGAGAGCCGTGGTAAAAGCAGAGATAAATTAGATGATGCTCTGAAAAGCCAAAGAGCCACAGTAAAAGCAGAAAATTGTTTGCTTTATCTCTGTGTATACTCCTCGGATACTCTCAAGAGCTTTGATACCACTGTAGGTTTCCTCGCAGATTAGCGGTGTTAAAAGGGATGAGGACGAATACCTCAGCTGCAATTAAGAATTCATTCACACCGTGGTTTTAAAAGCAAGTTTGGAATTTAAGGTGGTACTTTGCCTCCTGCTGCTTCTTGCTACCCTGGTACAGAGCCCTTTGCAAGGGGCAGCTAGAGCCAACGGTAGGCTGCTTCAGTGCAAAGGCATCTGGCTTAATTTGAGTCATTGTTAATTTGCTATAATGAGGGCTGGTTAAAATGGTATTTTAAATGCCCAGGAAAAGGATTGTTTAAAAAATAGTGTTATTTAAAAAAAAAAAAAAGGCAGCAGGACTTGTTGTGTTTCTAATTGTCTACTTCATAGTAGTAATAAATGTGCACGCGAGAGCATGATTAATGAATTCTGAGGAAAGAGAAAAGAAGTGAGGAAAACAAACACTCCTAAAAGCTGGAAGAGAAATCCTTAAATTTCTGTGAAATTCCAATTAAATTACTGCTTACACAAAATATATGCTTGAAGTGCAGTCTCTTTGGATACAATCTGAGTGTGAAACCGAACTATGCCATTCTTCCACCAGATTAGTATAAATACCATTCACAGAATTTTAATCTTTTTGGAAATGAAGTACGATTTCCACAGGTTTTTACAGAAGTTAAGTCTGGAAGGCAAGAAAATATGTGTACACATACAAGTCTTGCAGGAGCCTCAAAGTTATGTCCAAGCATGCAGTGCTTTTGCTGGTGGACTATATGGAAAAACAACAGCATTCAGATGTTTAGGTTAGCTAGAGGACAGCAACTATCCTGGATTATTGAGGTAAGCTGCAGCAAGTTTTAAGTCAAATGAACTTGGAGGTTGCATATAGTGCTTGGCATTTATATAAAGCAAGCTCAAGGTTGAATGCAGCATTCAAGTTGTGAAATGGATGTAGAATGGGTAAAAAAACCCCTGCAATTACTTCAGTGACGATCCATTCAGGTTAAGAATTTTCATCTTTGCTGTTGCCATAGCAATCTGTTCCCCTGTCACTACCACATTAAAAATCCATTCTGTAAAACTGTTGTTGCCAATATTGAACACAAAACAGACAAAAACATTTTTAATAGCTTAGGTGTCTTATTTGCAACACGAAGATCTAGATCTTAGAGAGATGCATATGTACTTTAAAAAGAAAAAGATTAGTGTTCCTCTAATACATTGTAAGAACACAGTATTTGTGCTTCAGTATTAATGTCAGTATAAAATAGTTTGCAAATAAGACAGCAATGCAGTGTCAGTTGAACTCAAATAATTGAACTGTTCTGCTAAGATAAAACAAACCCATATGTTCCTGAGATAAGTATTTATTTTGGTAACATGCTGTAGTGAAAGGCTTTTGAAACTATATGGCTTTTTAACCTTCTGTTACTCCTTGAGTCTGATTCTTTTCAGTGATTGACTTGAGTGATTTTTTTTCTGTACTGGTCTAATTCTGGAATGGGAGGTGAGTTGTATCCCCTAACAGTTTTGTGCTTGTGGTCTAATCCGAAACTGCTCATGTACCCAAGCTCAACAATGAGTTTGTAGGCATAATGAAATGTAGGAACAGGTCCTTAAGCATTTGTTAGTACATCCAAATGAGAGGGGGGAGGAATTTGTAATTCAAAGCAAATATAGTGTTTTTCTTTTGTAACTGCACTTGGCTGTATCTTCTAAATCTGATTATTTTGATTACATAGGAGGAATTGTCTTTTTTTTGTCTTTTAGTGCAACTGTGTCCTCCTGGATTGGGGCTTTTGGGCTGGTTTTCTTTTTAAAAATTATTATTTTAAATTGTTATTTTCTTAGTGAGTAAACTGACCACTTAAAAAGATTATTTCAATTGCATATCTTCTTGTGTTTTTGTAATTCAAAACATGATCCTTTGGAGCATGCTACTGGATGACATTCACCCAAAAACTGAGTTTGCAGGTCACCTACACAGTGGGCCTGCTGTGATTTCTATCCAAGGTCATATGTGGGTTGCTCAAGCAAAAAAAGGTGCCCCTTAGATGCCAGATACTTCTTTGCTCTGTGCAGGTCACTGAAGACAGGGGTTTGGAAGTGCTTTGTGTTGCAGTTATATATGTTCATTAGCCATTAACTTCTAAAGGGGGTGATGCAGTAGCTGAGGTTTCTGTTCCAGTCCAGGGCTGGGGCTAGTGCTTGTGCTAGGAGTTACCAAGGGGCCATGAGCTCCCCAGTCCTTGCCGGGGATAAGCAGTGCTTCTCAATGTAAAGTTTAGTGAGTTAGACAGTAGGAAATACACCTGATGTATTTGTTTTTATTTGGAAAAGAAATCTCAGCAGAAAAATAGTAAATCTGGTATAAATGCATAGAATCAAAGCAAAACAATCCTGGGTCAAACTGAAACTTGCTTCCTCACTTTCTCCCATCACTGCACATTTCAGTGCTCCTTCCACATTGTAGGTGTTTCAGGGGGCCACCAGAAAAGCCCAGTAGACTTAGATAGAGGAGAGATTGGGAGTTATCTTTGACTTTTATGGACCTTTTTTATTAAAATGCTTAGAGCTGTAAATGTAGAAATAAGAAATTCATTTATCTTGACAAAAGTGCTGCCATAAACTATTCAGCACTCATAAAATAACCTTTTAAATTATTGTTTCTGCTGGTATCAATAAATTCATACAAAGTGCTTAAAGGTCAGGCATTGCCAGAAAAATGTCTTTTCAGCTTGTTAATTAAAGGTTTATAAGAATGTGCACTAGCTTGCTCTTTGGACAAATTGGAAAAAAGGAAGGAGGAAAAAAAAAAGGCCCACATGGATGAAAATAACAGTGTGGAATTAGTGAATGACAAGTCTTTGATTCACTAGGCTCACTGTGGCAACCTGGGACAGATTGTGAGTGAACATGTGTGGCACTGTTAACAAGAGTAAAAAGAAGTTTATTTCCCTTTTTGGGAAGTAGGTATCTTGATTACTCAACTCTTACTGCCCATGGGCTTGAGCTAAGGACCCAGTTAGAACTGAAGTATTAAAGTGAGTGTGTGCAGTATTCTTCCTGTCATAGCCTGAGCCATGGGGAGTTTGTCCAGTTCTTATTGCCTGGCCAAGAACATCAGATAAGGACATTTACTTCTTTATTTGCCAGGCAAATGATTTTATCTACTTGTTTATTTATCACTTAAACTGGAACAAAACAGTGCTCTGAAATGCACTGAAAAATGTACCCAGAGCCAAACTGTCCAACCGTCCATTCTAGCACCTGCACCTCCTTCATTACAGGGATTGCAACTGTGATTCTCTCTGTTTTAAGCTTTACTTCTTTTGCCCATCATCATGGAGACATCCTGGTCTGATAATTAAAATCTGACCTAAAAATCAGGTGACTCACATTTGACTCTACACCAACAGATGAAGTTAATCAATCATATGACTGAGATACTAGAACTACGAAGTCTGGCTTGCACTTACAGCTGTACAATAGCCTAGGCCTGCCAACATTATTTTATCTCTAAATCTTGATATTTTTTTTCATCACTAAAGCAGAGACAATAACACTGACCTGGGTGAAGTTCCCTGAGATAACAGATGAAATGTGTTACAGGAAAAGTGCAGAGGTTTCTGTCATTGGATTCTGCTGATACAACAGCTTGAACTATTTATTGTCCAAGCTGGGAAACAATAACAAACCCATGTAAATAGTGAAAAGTAAAATGGATTGTTAGATATCTCTCTGCCTCAACATACTATAGTGCTATTATTAATGTCAGATCAAAGTTTTGAATTTTCCCTTGGCCATATGATTTCTTCACTGAGATTGTTTCCATGAATATTAAGCAACAGATCCTTACTATAAAACCATTTGTAAACAGGAGGCTGTGTCTTTGTCACCGAAAATTTCATGACCTAAGAATGCCATAATTTGATTATTTTTTTTTCCTCTCGGGATCACTCTAGAACTCCTACTTCAGGAAAACAAATCTGAGGAATTTTTTGAGAGTGCAGGTGAGAGAACTTAAAATAGTTAGTTTCTCTGATACCCACAGACAATAAATACATCCAGGCTTTGTGTTCAGGTGAAGCTAAGAAAACAGTGCAGAACAGTTTTATGGCATTTCTTGTTTCTTCTCTCATTCCTATTCCTTTTGGCTCACTCATGCAGTGTTTGGAAACATAAACCAGAATTTCCCCAGCTATGCACCCAGAGGCTAGGATGAGCTCCTTCATCTCAGGACCAAGGTGTTCTGTTCTAGGCAGGAGTTTTTGTTGTTTGGTTAGTTTTTGTTTGTTTGTTTTGTTGTGTGTTTTTTTCCTTTTGATATTTCTAGTACATAAAAGAGATTTGTTGCTCAGACATGGAGTTTTTGTGTATCTTATCTAATTTCTAAGTAATTTGAATCTTATCTTTATTATCAATTCCCAATTTCACTCCAGCGTCTGCACTTTGGATTTTAATCCATGGTACTCTGTTGGCCAGTTTGAAAATCCTTGCAAATCCATTTGTATCAGTAGGAATAGGAGTATCAGAAGATGTGCTTTCCAGGTCAGAGATAGCATACATAAAACTGACAAGAGGTGCACCCACGGTGTAAGCGTGACCTTCCAGAAGGAAGTGCTTCTCGTTTTAACTTTCTGTAGAGGGTGTACGTGCAGCCCAGGAGAAGTTGTGGTGCACCTAGTGTTTCCAGGGAATGTTATGTTACAGTGGGCTGTAGTAGATTTATAGGTAGCTTTCAGTTTTAATAATTCAGTGTTTACTTTTAGTATGACACAGTGAACTTCTCTTGTGACCCCTGGCTACCATGAAGTGCATCATCTTACCAATGCACATCTTGAAGTTTCACTGTGGTGCGTTTCACCTTCATATTTCTTCTGAGAACAATCTGGTGCGTAGACAGCCTTCAGCCTTGGCAGCACACTTCTATTGTCTTTGTATACCAAAAAAATCTTCACAACAATGAGATGTATTCTTTGCACTCAGAATTACCCAATGCTCTTAAGGAGACAACAGCTTTAGTTAACAGCGCTTCATAGAGAAGATTAACTAATTGGGAAAGTCTCTGACATGTTAGGCAGAAAAGTGCAAAAGCTTTAAATATACTGATGTATTATACCCTTCTATCTTAAGCTGGGAACAGACAAACAAAGAGCTGGAAGGAGAACCACTGTGCCAGGCAGATTCTATCTGGGGAAGCTGTGCAAGTGTTTTAAACTGTGTTCAATTGTTTTTCTTCCAACAGACTTTGGGAACTATCACTGCAGTGCCCATTAAGGTTCCTCAGGTCAGCTCCTTGCAGAGGTTGGCAGGACAAGGACCAGCAGTGCTACCTCAGGTACAAAACACAGTTCCAAAGGGGGGTTTGTGTCATTTTATATGTATTCTACTATGTTCCTGTCTGGCACCGAGGTCTGGGTAGATCAGCACACTCATTTTGCTGAATAAAGACTCTCCTTCAGTGAGTTAAACTGCAGAGCTGTGATTTTCTCCAATATGTGGGGAAGAAAAAGATATATCAGTTTTCTTCTGGGAGCATACTGTTAGCACAATGAAAAGCTCTAAAAAATCTTGTAGATTCGTCGTGGAAGAACAAAGTACATATGGTGAAACATAAATTTATGCTTTATATGATGAATCAAAAATCCCAGAAGTGAAAATCTGCAGTTCTGTAATTGAAAAAGTGGTGGAAGTATTAACCTTTCTGTTCAAGGTTTAGCCTTGCACTTTCTTTTCCTAACTTACCATATCCCTCTCTGTCCCAGTATAAAGTTTTGGTCCAACTATCTCAGCTGCCAGACTGAGGTGGGACTGGCTGGGTAGGGTTGAAAAGAGAGTTACACTCACAGATTAAAAAAATATTTTCAAACTTTTTTTGTTTGCTGTTTGTTTTTTTTCTTAATGTCCATCACTGTTTCCCTCAACATACATTTTATTCCCCATTTCAAACCTCTTTCTCAACATTCTTGAATGTCATTTTTCAACAAGTGTTTTGCTGCAGTTCTGTGGTTTGCTTTTTGGATGAATGATTATTAAGTATAAATATATTTCTCTCTGTGTGGCCCTTAGAGGTCTGTTTCTCATATGTGAACACTTTTCTAGCATTGAGGTTAATGCCGGAGATCTTCCTATTGTTCCTTATTTTTTTTTTCCTAATATTTTCTTAGTGGAAGAATGTAATAGAAGATCTGTGAGCTAAATCTGCCTGGAGTAAAGAGTATTTCTAAGATAAAGTTCTTAAATTCTCTCTTGCAATTATGTTTTGTGGAAGGCAAAGTTGTGAACATAAAGGAAGGTTATAGTTTCCTTATCAAGTTCAAGGTTTTGCTTTTCAGTTGTTTTTACAGCATAATGACACATTGATTTCTGCCATTTTGAGGTGTCCAAGATAAGCAGATTGCTCCTGAAAATAGATGAGGTTCAAGAGCAGCTGAAAGATCTGTAAAAGTGACTTAAATTACCATTAAGGATACGTTTCAGCCATGATGATGGCATTGCAAATGTTCTATGGTTTCGTTAAGTAGAAGAAATTTTGTTCAGTATTAGATTAAATTTTGAATAATCGGAAAAAGTGGAGGAAGCTGATTTCCTCAACTTTTTGAAAAGAACACATATCCTTTCTATCTTTCTGTTTAACTCATGGCAATATTTTTGTTTGTATTTCACTTTGTTTCACTCCTTTCCTAGCACAGCCTTCAATTTCAGACTTGTTTCTGCAATCATACTTAATACTAATGAAACACCAACCGTTCCTCAGCAGCCCTAAGCCATAGTTCACTAAATTTCCTATTTCATATTGATAGCATGGGAAATAACCACACAGCAATCTCATTTCTATCAAAACTAAAAATTAAGCAGGCAACTCTATCTAAAACCACGTTATCAGAGGTATATCTTATATTCTGAGTTTTTATCTGACTTTTTCACAGGTCAGTACCTCCTTCTTCAGCAACAGCCTGCCCCATTTACAGGCTGTGTCCTCCTTTGCAGTTCATCATGGTCTATATGTTCCTCTTCCACTCAAAGCTTACAGTGAATTTTAAAATTTCCATATGGTTTCCTAGTGGGAAGCTCCCTCTACCCATCAAAGGTTTCTGCTTGCTGTCTTAAGAGAGATCAAGTTTTCATCTACAAGTAGAAAGTTATGCTTCTAACAAAATACTGAAATGCCTTCAAAATATATTTAATATAGCCATAAATCAGTGACGTAAAGCTGCTACTCCAGAGACACAGCTGGATAGAGGTGGTCTGGGAGGCCACTACAAGTGAGCTGCAGCACTGAATCACTGTGAAAGCTCTCCTTCCTAAGAACTGTGAGTGCACAGTCATCTCTAGCAAATTTGGAGGGTCAATCTGTGATCTGAGAGAATAAAAATGTCAGGAAGAAAGATCATGTAATAGCACAAAGGTATCAGAGTAAAGAACATCTCTTACCCCTTCTCCCTCATAGGTCTGAGAGAACAAGTGCCAAATTAAAAACTATTTTGGAAATTAAGGGGCGTATAGTATCTTCCCATAGGAGCTGGAAACTGCAGAATTAAATCCTATCACAGTCCATGTCCTCTCAGCTGTTATGCATCGTATTTGGTTACAGAGCAGGCTGGCTACTAACCTCCTTTTGTCCCACTGTGTGACTGGCATGGCTACTGTACCTTGCTCTGAGTTAATGGCACAATCTGGGACTGACTTCCTGAGAAGCAGCTTTGCCACTGTCTCCCAGGCATGCTAACAAGCAAGGTTTCAGCCAGCTGAGTTTGGCATCTGCTAAAACCTTTCCTTTGGGTGCCCATGTAGCAGTAAAGTAAAGGGACAGCTTTTTCAAAACTACCAAGAAGTCCACAGTATTTTGCTCAAAGAATCAAAGCAGGATAATGCCCATAGTCATGCATGTTAGCTATAGCTGATTCCTGTTCTGCAAGGCATTGTAGCTTTCCTGTCCTGCAAGTCTAGCTGAAACAGTGAACTGTGCAGAGCCCTGATAGCAATGAACCCATTGCAGCAAAGGCTTCAGTCAGCCCACTTGCATGCCTGCCTGTTTGCTTGAGAAGCTAAGTCCTGGCACTGCCAGTGCAGTGGTGGGCACAGTGGCAATCCCTAAGCTGGCTTCATCTTGTCTGTATGTGCTGCTGCCTCTCTTCTTGCCTATGGAGGGGCAGAAAGCCTGGATGGATCCTTTTTGGTATCCCTGCCGTGTTAGGAACCCACTCGTCTCTGAATCACCCTGTGGAAGTGGCTTCTTTCTTAGCCAGACAGATTGCACTTCTCTTTGAGGCACGTGTAGGTAAGTGGGATTAATCTAGGTTGCTGTCTGCATTCTTGACAATACACCAGTTGCTACCTGCTCCTTTTGGCCAGTCTCAATGTTTTGGGGATGTCAGATTCCCTTTGGATTCAGATGTAAGCATGAGAGGCATGCACATTGCCAGGCTGGCTGGAAAGAAACAGGGGACTCCTCCATTTAAGGGCCACTCATCACATCTAAAGGAGTTTTATATTTTTGATTCTTTTATGCTCCTCATCTACACAAGCCTCTTTTGATTTACCTCTATGCAGTCAAGCAGGAAAATATCACACAAGTAAACTGAGGCATTTAACAATACTTATGTAAAATAAAACATACAGCTTTCTCATTTTCCACATTTTTACAGATACTTGTGATTTCTTTTGTTCGTTTGAATGGTTTTATGATATGACCCCCTGGGAGCTATTCCATATGGGGAATGAAGTTTCAAAATCTGCACATTCACAAATGGCAGCAAAATCCCATCACTTAGTGCAGAACTGCTATTAAATGGTGAGCAAACAAACATTAATTACAAGTTCATTGCACAATACAAACAATATTTCTTTAGGCATTCATTATTTGCCAAAACAAGCCTCTTTGGCAGACCTTTTTTTTTTCTTTTTTTCCTTTTCTGTTTTTCTTCTTTTCAGAATATGAAGTTATTGATGCTTTTTATCAAATAAATAACATTTCTGCTATGAGCTGTGATGTTTGGGAAGTTAATTTCAGGCAGTCTTTTGCTTCTTACTGTGGCCTTTGAGGTTTCCAGCTCAGTGAGATGTTTTGAAACTGCAGACTCTGCACTGCACTGTGAGAAGCAAATCCTGGAGATTGTCTACTCAAAGACAAGTGATGGACTCACTTCTTCTTGAGCTGTCCCTCTGCTTTATGACACTCAGCAACTGTAAGGAGTTGACCTTATGTCACCTTATGTCAGGTTACGGTTCCAGTTTTCAGCTGCAGTGCAGACAGTCTGTTTTGAGCTAGTATACATAAAAAATTAAGTCACACTGTAGCCACCTGAAGGCATGTGAGAAATCTTATTTTCTGTTCTTTGAATGGATGATTTAAAATGAACCAGTGAAGATATTAAAATAAACCTCCCATTTTGTTGTCAGTAATTTGGGCCCAATCCAGTTCTCATTCAAATTAATGGAGAGACTGTGATGATTTGAAAAGCAGTTAAATCAGATTACAATGCTACTTCCCTGACCTATTTTTCCAGTCCTGGTTGAAGGCAGGGTTCGGGGTGGCTTTGCTCGTGACGCTGATGATGAGAGTAGAGCAGGGAGTTACGCAGCAGACGCCTGCGGTGGAGCTGTCACCCAGGTTAGTGGTGAAAAGAAACAGGTATGCACAACTGCCTTAGATAAAACGTGTGTGTTCTTCAATTGTCTCTAGCCAGTTCTGCTGTCAAGTGCTGCTCAGTTTTGTATCTTCTGTAGTGATTTCAATATGCGTAATTCAGAAATTTCTGAGTTTGGCCGCTGGGTTGCAGGTGGCTTTGGGAGAGGGGCTGTTTTGTTACCGTGTATTTGTTCATCACTGTGGTCTCTAGATGTTCCCAAAATCTGAACACACATTCTCGTTTTTAAAATTTCTTGTCATAGTTCTCATTAGTACAGTTCCACTGGTAGCTGCTGCTCTTCCTCACATGTGTACCAAAACCAACCACTACTGGCTTCCCGTGGCACCTTTGGAAGATCTGTTGAAAGGAAAACAGCTCCTATAGACAGAACCCAAGTTGTATGATGGCACTGTGTACTTTAGAAGAAGTGTGTTAACAGGTTGCCCTGTGGCAAATCCTCTCTCTGTTTGCATCAAAAGTAAAAAAAAAAATAATGATTATTTTTAAGAGTAATATGTTAAGATTATGCATAGCTATTGGAAAGGGGAAAAATATTACTAAGTGCACATTAGCCTTTTGTGAAACAAGAAAAAAAGCTGGCTAATATACATATTTGTATTAAAAAGTTGCACAGAATGGAGAGACAAAAGCACTTGATTGTTTGTTTGAGTAAGGAATAATTGAATTGGGTAAGGTCGTTATTACAATATCAAAGGAGAGAAGGGCTATAATCCCCTAAGAGATGTCATGCACCTTTCTGGTATATAACCCTCAGTGCTTCCAGGGGATGTGTTGGAATCCCAGTGAAGAAGAGGGATAATCTAATTCAAGGAAACTTAATCAGCGTGGTACATAACCAAGCTAAGGGTTTTGCAACAGTATTTAATATTCATTGACTGTATGCATGCAGAAAACAGAAACAAAATTGCATTTTCAAATGAAAGGTTTTTAGAGGCCTGTCTGAAAATGCAGCCCTTAATAAGTATAGTTGTTAATCTTTTTTATTCTATATATGCTTTTGTCCTGTGCTTGTTACTGTATTTGAAGCACCTTCTGGTAATGTGTTAAGCACAAAAATTAACATTGTTATGAGCTATTTCTTCTCTCATCCTTTTTGTTTGGGAAGTTGTGCATGCAGCTGAGAGTTCTGGTTAAGGTTCCTTGTTATCAGTTTGCTTATTTTAAATGGGCTTGCTACTGGAGATTGTCTACTCAAAGACAAGTGATGGACTATTAATTGCATGCCTCTATATATTTCTATCAGAGGTGTATAACATAGGAAATATTTACTGTAGAAAGTTATGAGGTTTGTGCCCTTCACTCATAGAGAAGGAGGTTCTGACATCTGTCTGCCTACACTGAGCATCTGCCTTGCTGTAAAGACTCCCTGTACCAGAGACATGTGGCTACCTTGGCCTTTCATACTAAGTCTTTACAGGGAGAGCTCTGAAAATTGGGATGAAAACATGGTACTTTACTGAAAAGTCAATGGGAATCTCAGTTACACAGTAGGTTTGATAGGTAGCCTGTGTTGCTGAGAGAGGTGTGGGCTTGTTGGATCATCTGGAGTGCTCCATGGTATGTATTTTACACTGCTGTAGTGCAGCCAAGACAGATGAAGATATGACTAAGATGGTAAGATAAGAACTGTTCCTTGTGGATGGTGGTATGCCAGAGGTTGACAGTGATGACAGTCCTCTGCAGTATGGACAAAGATGAATGTGTGTGTCGTATCAAGAAGGACCACACCGAGGTGCAACTTGTCTGAAATACCTCCCTGTGTTGCCTACGCCTTTCTGAGTTTCAGTGTCAGTTGTCTGTCCTTAATGAGATGACTGATCCAGGGTGGTGGGGAACGAGAAGCAGAGCTGGCTATTAATAACGCTTAAGACCTTTAGACCTCATCAGTGCTGTGAACATTTTGAAAAGGACCTGGAAATACTGTTTGCCATGATAGTCTCCAAGTAGGAGCCTAAAGTATCCATATAACCCCCAGGACAGATTGAAGCGGTTTTAACACCTGACATGGTACCTTTTCCCCAGGTGAAATCTCTCACGTTTCTCCACAATTAATACTGCTTTTCAAAGTATTAGCAAGACAAGAAGAAATGTCCCTTCTTTTCACTGATATGAATTGAATCCATGCTTTAGATCCATAACTGGCTTGCATCTGGATTGTGCTGTCACTCTGAGCCTCTGTGCCAGTTGCACAAGCTTGTGGTAGACCTCTGGCCAAATGACAGGTGGATAGGAAGGTTTTCTTTGTCTGCAGTACTTCAGCAGAGGCTTGGAGGAATTCACAGCACTGCTTCCTGTCTCCAAAACCTCCGTTTTCATCCCCTTGTTCTTTCAACTTTTGGTGTTCTTCCATCTTGCTCAGACTGCCAGCAGACATAAACTATTTCTGTCATTATTTTTATTATGATTTTGTCCTTCAAGTGTTTTTATTGTAGCTATTGAATTGGTTGAGGCTGGTCATATCCTTAGAATGTGCCATTATTGTTGTCTGGAAGCAGGAAAAACTCTTAAACTGATGGACAGAACAAAGCAGTAACATGTCTTTAAAGTGGACTCAAACTCTGGTGTCAGAGAATGCCCAGCTGTGTGGATTAGTCCAGGGCTCACCTGTGAAAGTACACAGATAGGAGGAAAGCAGGCATGTTCACCAAAGGCTTAATGGAGACTTTATATTTAAATTGAAGTTAATCATAGGTGAGTATCTGATTGAGAATCAAGATGACTTGTAATGTTTAAAAGAGTAGAGATGGAAGTAAATTATTGATTGGTGCGTATAATCACAGTCTAACTTTTATATTTTTATTGTATTCCTAAACAATAAGGATTAAATTCTTTCCTCAGAGGCACATAGATAACTGCATATTCAAGGACAGAAACATGGTGCAGAAGGAAAAAAAGCGGAAATCCTTGTCAGCTTCAACCCCTACTTGTTATTTTTTTTAATAATATTGATTTTAATTTGCTGGTTTAGTGGTAGATTCCCCCTTTGCAAATGGAAAAGAGCCACTTGGTGAATCATCAACTCAATGGCAGCAATGCCAAACTAGAAAATACAGGCAGTATAGCTGAGGAGAAAATGCACATTTCATTAGCAAAAGTCAGTCACATTCCTGTGAAAGTACAGTTTTGTTTTCAAAACACTGATAACATTTTTAATAAAGAACTCCCACCTGACTGCCTTATGCCAACATCCACAAAAAGCAGAGCTGGCAGATTCCCACACAAATACCCCTCTCAGCAAAACTTCCATTTCTGTAGTATCAAGCAAAGTGGAAGGAGAAGAAAAACTAAATGAAATAGCTTTGTCTTCTTAAAAATTGCACAGGGGTTGTATTACCTGTGTATCACCTTTACAATAAGGTTGGCTGTGCATAATGAGCAAACTGAAATACCCAAAACACAGTAAGTGTACAAGTCCAGGGGAAAATGTCTGATACTGTGCACAGCATTTGAATATGTGTGCAAATGCCACGGTGTGATTCTAGAGTGGCACGGCACGTAAAATGAGAGACTATGGTTTGTTTTGTGGTGCTATTTGCAGTTCTGGCCTTACTGAAGTCTATTCAAATTTGCTGTTGGTTTCAGTTTGATTAGGATTTCTTCCCTGATCCCCACTGCCCGGAACAGCAAGGACTGGAAACATGGGCTGGATAACTTGTGTGGGTTTTGCCCTCCATTTCCTATCATTCTTCTTTGGGTTCCTGGGCTAATGTTCCAGGTAGATGTTAAGGAGAGGCTTATGTTTTATGTGGACACCTTGGACTGGGTCGTGTTGCCTGGAGTTGACTCGTGATACACCCTGAAGAGTAACTTCCTCTCTGTGTAGCCCTTTCAAAGGGAAGGAAGAAGACTTTATGGATGTATAGTCATGTGCAGGTTTAGATTTTCTCTGTGTGGCAAGAAAAAAAAACACTTTGTTTTGGCTGTCATCTCAGACCAAGCTGAAGACTGTAGGAGCTTATCAGGAGAGGAACAAATAAGCAAGCAATCTGGAAACACTTGTATTCAGGTCAGGTGGGAAACCTGGGGCTTAGGATGTGTTGTTGCTGTAAAGTTGTGCAGAAGCTTTTGCATAATTTTTATTGATTAAAAATAAAGAAGAGGGAGAGAGTCAGTTCTCAGCTGGCATAAATAGACACAGCTTTACTGAAGTCAGTGTGCATCTGTTCATACTGGTGAAGGGTGTAATTACCCCATATTGCACTCATTTTATCAGCCATTGCAAATGTTTTCTGTGTGATCCTCTAAAGCTTTTCAAGAATGAAAGCTCTGTCTGCTGCTCCCAGCACTTTGCCTCTATGACATATGAATTGTGCCAAATCCATTCTGAGGTTTTGTTTTTAAGCTCTGAGTACAAGGGTGAAGTGAAAATAAAGTGTGAATAATGGTCTTCCTCTCAAAGGCAACGTGATATTGCGTTGAGCTGAAAAATTTACTCTCATACAGATCAGCCTTGGCAGTATGAAGGGCTGATTGATGCTGAGCACGATCCAGCTGATATCTAATATTGGGGAGGGGAAGGGCTCTTCAGTGTTGCTGACAAAGCTATAACAAGATCCAGGGACTGGATACTAAAGTTGGGCAGATTCAACCTGGCAATAAAATGCCGGTCATGAGCATAATAAAATGTTATAACAGCTTATTTGGGATCGTGATGAATCCATCATTAAGAAGCCTTTAGTATTTTCTTTTAAAATCGGTCTTCAGTCTCTGGGAGAAATTCTGTGGCCAGTCTGTGAGCTGGAGGACCATGATGATCCCTTTTGGTTTTGTAATTGAAGTGCACTTGTTAACTTCCCTTCCTCACTAGGCTGTAAAGAGAACACATTTACCAGAATTGGCCTTAACAATTCTCATAGCACCTGCAGATCTGCACAGAGATAACTGTTCTAATTAAATCCTGTCCTTTAGGACTACATGGGATTGCCCACAGAGATGGGAGGAATCACGTGCTTTCCTTCCATTCTCCTTTTCCCCCATACTTGTTTGGGTTGGATCTTGAGGGCTTATTTTGTAAGAGTTTTCCTTTTTTGCCTTCTTTTTCTTCACTACAGCATGGGAGCAGCTCACCTGATGGGATGTAGCTCAGGAAGTAGATTGCCCGTGATCACAGTTGCCTTTGTCAATGGTGACACACATCAGGTTCTCCACCTCAGCAGTTGGTTCACCTGTGCAGTATGCAACAATTTGTGTTCTTGAGAGCTGGAATGATGTTTTGGTGTAATGGAAGCCTTTGGGCATTGTGTAGGGACATCTGGATGAAGCTTAATGATATGGGATATGGAAGATGTCATACTAGTCACAGGAGCTGATTCCCTCCTGATCTGAAACTCTTTAAAATATATGAAGTAAGAGGTTGCTGAATAAAAGAGAACTTTGCAAATCTCACAGGATTGGGCTCCCTGTTATTTCCTTGCCTGAAAAGCAGACAGCCCCCACATAGTGAGTTCTCAGGTCTAGGAATATCTTCTTGAACAGTGTGTTCACCTGCAGGCTGTTTGAGTACCAGAGGTGTCTGAGTATTGATGCCTAAAATAAAATGTTTCTGTTATTGTGGGTATTGAGGAAACTCAAGAATAACATGGGCCTGTGAAGTCATTATATTCAAGAAGCAGCTCTCTCTTCTCCTGCATTTAGAACCCTGGTAGTATCACATTCTGTTTTGACAGCTGTCAGAAGTTAAATGAAATATATTTGGGGAGAGGAGGGTTGAGCTACGGGGGAATTGTTATTTGCAGCGCTCGCCAACAGTTGCAGTTTTCACTTGGTAACATACATGCTGTCTGTTACTCTGTCTCTTTTCTTCTCCTTCGCTAAACTTTCGTGCCCCTTATTTCTGTGTCTCCTGTAGCAGGGACCGGTGCCATCCAACCTGTGCTGCTTTCAGTAGGAAACATCCTGGTAATTCCTTACATGTGAAACGCAGCCCCTGCTCTGCCCTGCCCTGATTTTTCTTCGGTTCTTTTTCAGTGACTGTCAGCTCCCAAACTTTGCTGGTGCCACTGCCTGCCTTTCATCTCCCAAATTCAAGCTACAGTTTTGCCCTGAGGAAACTGAATTGATGCTCTTACCTTCTTTACCTTCTTTTTTCCTTTTTCTTTTCTTTTCTGCTTTCCAGCTGATGGCATTTATTCTCACCGCTTACTGTAGCAGCTTGGTTCTAATGTGAAACTCTGCTAAAGATCTTTAACTTACCTATCTATGAGGTGCTTATGCTCAGTGTTTATATGCAAGGGAGGGGGGAGGTTCAGAGGTGTTCGAGTTGTGTTTTGGATTCCTGCCTGAGGGCTGTGGAAATAAGCATTAATTAAACTTGTTTTAGCTTTAGCTCAGGAGCACCTGGAACTTCTTCTGCAGTCAACTCTTTTTGTCCTGCTGTCATTGCAAGTACCCAGGCTCCGACAGCGTTGGCTGGGCTTGCCCGGGACCGTGCGGAGCCCCGGGCTCCCAGGACCGCTCGCTATTCCTCCTTTGCATCACACGGTGGCAGAAAACGCCCGGCCTATCTCCTTGGTGAAATCCCAACAGCTGTCTCTGTCTGCAGCACTTCGTAGTGAAAACGTCACCTTGGAAAATGAAGTCAGTTTAATTCTCTGTGCAGGAGGAGCTGCTTTTCTAGCCAAGGAATGTGCGTCCATCCACAGCTTGCAGAGCGTGTGTTAAGGGTGTGTGTAGGATCCACCGAGGTATTGCATCTGACAGTCAATGTATGTATGTTAACAGTGTAAAAAAGGTAATTATATAGCTGGAATAAATACAGGCATTTAGTTTTAATTAGGCTTTTGATTAAATATAAAAGTGCAATTAAGAGTGACAGATACAGTAGAGCCTGGTAGACTACGTGACAATTTTTGGCTCCAAAAACTCCTGATTCTTTGTCAGTCTTGATTTCTTCTAAAGATCTCAGTGACTGTTCTATTGAATCTTTGATCTGAAGTATTCCTTATTCTCTCTCTCTCTCTGTTTCTCTGTATATATATTCCTATCTGTTTTGTGATTTCAGTATTTTTGTTGGTAACAGGTTTACATTGCTTTACAAAAAAATTATTTTGGTTTTAGGAGAGATGGTAACATGTAGATGTTAGCCAAACAGCTAAGAATTAAATTTGTATTTTTAAGCCATGATAATACACTTTAACTGTATTTTGCCAACCTTTTCAGACTTTCTTTTCTGAATAATGAAGCTATTGTGAATGTGTCTCTGAGAGCATGAGCAATTAAAGGCTCACGTGAGAGACATATAAGAGATAACATAGGAGGGAAAGGTTATTATTATAAAAATATAAAAGTAGATACTACAAGATCTACTTGTATAACTGACTCTGATACATGCATTAATAAGTTACTTTAAGTGTCATGTCTCCTATCGCACTTAAATGTTGTTTTTGTTATAAGCCTTAGTTTTGCAGAATGCCTGGGCCTGGATGGGTTTAAACTAATCCTGTGTGCACTAATTTTGAGAAGAAGATCATTAAATAATTCTAGATATGAAGCTAATTATAGATATGAAGCTAATTATAGACTCCTCTCTTAAATGTCTTGGCTAGGGTATTTGTCTAGTATCTTAATAAATGAAGAAATCATTACATAAATGCTTGGATAGAGGAAAAAGAACAAAAACCTGTAACCTTCTGTTACTGCCAGTATATCTCAAATATGGTTAGTCATAGTTTAGTGCAGTTTTGCATAATTTCACAGTGGGTCTGCAAGGTCTTCCAGTGTTACCCTGAACTTGTGAGCCAAACACAGTGGTTTCCTGGCTTTATCACAAGTCTGCTGCAGGACCTCCAGCAAACCCTCCTCTTTGTTCTTCGTCTTTCTTTCGTCTTTCACTTTTCATTTACCTTGAATACTGACAGTGCAGACACTCCTGAGCAGGATTGTGCTTCTAATACATGGTTGCACTGCTCATAGGTGTTAGGATCCTGTTGGGGATTGAGGACTGAGTTACCAAAACACAAGAGCTCACAAAACAAGTGTTCCTGCACTTAATATTCGCTGAGGGGACAAATGGGTACAGCTCCTCCTTGACACAATAAGAGGATGATGGCCAGCCTTGAGAGACAGTTTTCTGCACATCAGTAGATGCCCATGTTTTCATTAAATTGCTTACTTAGGCTCAAGATTGTAGCAGGCAACGTTGGGAGGGCTCCTGTAGCCTACAGTGCAGGGACACAAGCAGCTGTTCCCCATGTCTGTCTGTTACAACTTGTCATTTCGTTTCACAGTATGGAAGGTGTGAGAAGTGACAGGACGAAATAAGCACAGAGGGAACCAACTGTTTTATGTGGCCGTGTTAACGAATAAGCTGGGAGTGAAGTTAACTTCATGTGAAGCTGTTTAAATTATTTATTTTCAATCCTGGAACTGTACTTAATGTGTTGTTAAGGCAGAGCCATGTTGACAGGGTGATGCTAATTACCCCACTGGAAACACATCACATTAGCTGGAAGCAATGGTTTGCAGCTATCATTCATGGCTCTGGGTAAAGCTGCAGCCTTTGCAAATCTTGGCAAACAGTTTCCCCCTCCACCTGTGGAAGTTCCTTCTGCACCCACCTGCAGCTGCAAACTAGGTCTATACTCACAGCAACATAATGTAAAGTTCAATGGTTATTGGGCACTGCTCATAGGTGTTAGGATCCTGTTGGGGAATGAGGACTGAGTTACCAAAACACAAGAGCTCACAAAACAAGTGTTCCTGCACTTAATATTCGCTGAGGGGACAAATGGGTACAGCTCCTCCTTGACACAATAAGAGGATGATGGCCAGCCTTGAGAGACAGTTTTCTGCACATCAGTAGATGCCCATGTTTT
This sequence comes from Chaetura pelagica, assembly GCF_000747805.2. Classification (NCBI taxonomy): domain Eukaryota; kingdom Metazoa; phylum Chordata; class Aves; order Apodiformes; family Apodidae; genus Chaetura; species Chaetura pelagica. Next base: position 5,884,626 of record NW_009954185.1, on the reverse strand, counting down.
CATTAAATTGCTTACTTAGGCTCAAGATTGTAGCAGGCAACGTTGGGAGGGCTCCTGTAGCCTACAGTGCAGGGACACAAGCAGCTGTTCCCCATGTCTGTCTGTTACAACTTGTCATTTCGTTTCACAGTATGGAAGGTGTGAGAAGTGACAGGACGAAATAAGCACAGAGGGAACCAACTGTTTTATGTGGCCGTGTTAACGAATAAGCTGGGAGTGAAGTTAACTTCATGTGAAGCTGTTTAAATTATTTATTTTCAATCCTGGAACTGTACTTAATGTGTTGTTAAGGCAGAGCCATGTTGACAGGGTGATGCTAATTACCCCACTGGAAACACATCACATTAGCTGGAAGCAATGGTTTGCAGCTATCATTCATGGCTCTGGGTAAAGCTGCAGCCTTTGCAAATCTTGGCAAACAGTTTCCCCCTCCACCTGTGGAAGTTCCTTCTGCACCCACCTGCAGCTGCAAACTAGGTCTATACTCACAGCAACATAAAGTTCAATGGTTATTGGCTTCTTCCCCTCCCCACTTTTTTTTTTTGGGGGGGGAATGGGTAAGCTGAGTGTTTGAATGATTGATCTCTCTGTTAGACATGGCACATCTTAAAAATGTGAGGATGTTCATTAACTGATCCACCAGTATAAATGCATGTGCTTGCTGTTCCTGTAAGTGCTTTCACACAATTCCCTTAATGATTCAGTTCCCACTCCTTAATTCATAGCAAGACTGTTGTGTCCTTCAGAACAGGAAATTGCTGCATTTGGAGTTTCCACTCTTTGCAAAGCCTTTGGCTTAAACATTGTTACTGAGAACTGGATGTGCCTTGAGTAGCATCTGTATGGATGTGTGCTAACAAAAGCAAGGAACTGACTTTTTTCCTCCCTTCTTGTTCAGCATCACAATGAGTTAAGGACTCCAAAATGACTCAACTGAGGAGTGCTGGCAACAAAATGCCTGGCTACTTTGAGTTGCTACATCATGTTTTTCTGGATACTTCAGTTCCATGGTTAATGCAATTAGAGGTTCTACTGGGAGAGCATGCGTATGCAGTGTTTGTTCATTACAGCATGAGGCTGTGCCTAATAATGTCTGACCCTCTGTCTGTAGGTTAGGCCAAAGACCCTGATTCCAGACAGCCTCCCCATCTCCCCGTGCAGAGACCAACCTTCCAAGCAGCCTCCTACCTTCCAGAAGGCAACCGTAGTCAGCATCAAAAACCCCAGCCCTGCCCTCCCGACTGCCAACAACACCGTCAGCCATGTACAGACACCCAACAGCCAGTCACAAAGTGTCACCGAGTCTACAGCTATTTCATCACCTCTGAGCAGTGCAGGTGTGGCCTATGCCATCATTTCCACCTCCCCCAACAATGCAACTCCTATCAGCACCAGTGCAACTGTCTCTGTGGTCAACGACAGCATTAAAGTGCAGCCACTCCTCATTAGTGCCGACAACAAGGTAGGTTCTGCTTTTCCTGGATTTTGGGTTGGGTTGGGTTTTTGGTTATCGAACACAGGAATTGTGTGGCAATATAAGCAGAATATTCCCCTGGGAGTGCACAGCCCTGTGCAGAGTGATGTCAGTGGTTCCTTTTGAAGAAAATAATCAGAAAGCAATGAGGAAGTTCTTGTGGGGACACATGGACACCAGTAGACATTTATCTGGTACGTGCATGACTTTTTAGCAGAATAAAATGCAGCATCATGTAGCCTGACATTAATGGTTCCATATGATCTTCCATTTCCTTACACCAATCCCTGCTAATAATATCCCTGAATCCTGTGCAGGCTCAGATTTGCTATGGACTCCCTCTTCAATTATACAGTGATATTAGTTATATCAACTAACCCCAGGGGAGTGTATCAAATAATCAGGCATTCCCTTCTACACTTTCAGGGGAAGACCAAATGAAATGAGAGCTCAGGGTTTCAAAACTGCAGATGAATCAGCAGGGGAAAAAAAGCAAACAAGTTATGAATTACTTTTCTCCTCTTTGTACTGCTTTTCAGCTTTGAAATGCAAGAACTTCACCCCTCTCATACCAGAAACAGATTAAATAAAGGCTGCAATGTACCTAGCAGACATTAGTTGCAATATACTACTGGGATCCTGCTATTTTGGGTCTTGTTGGGAGCACAGGTTCTCATACCGTGCTAAAAAAGAGTACAGGATGTAGAATTACTTACGAGGTAAATAATAGCAGGCATCTCATTCCCACTTCTCAAGCATAATTTATTTTTCTCTTACTTAAACTGGCTGCTGACTAAGAAAACTGTCCCTTTTTATGCTCTTGAATCTTATAGAGTGCCTGAGTTGAGATAAAGTATCTAACAATTAAATAGCATTGATTGAAAGTTAGTAATGAAGTAGGTGGAAAAGGCCCAGCACTCAAATCCAGTAACTTCCATCAAGAAAGTGAGCTTGGGAAGGCCTCCCACAGTCCTTCATGAAGCTTCAATTATAGGTATAAAGTCACATGTGTAGTTCTGTGGTCAGAAATTGTCCTTCATTCCTTTAAAGTTAATAGCTTCTGAGGTAATGTTATCTGCACTGTCTAAATCTTCACATGGTAATTCAAATGCAAGCAGCTGGGATGTACTAATATACACGCCTGTATAAAAGATCTGTGTGGTAATTCTTACAGGTTCTAAACAAGAATGATTTTTTTATTTAAAACAGAAATAGGTTTTTTTTGTTTATGCAAAACTGGACATCCAGTGCTCTTAACCCATAAATGCTGAGGCCTGAAGTCTGATCTGTTACTTGATTAGTACTGAGGAGTATCTCCCTTCCCACCTCCATGTACTCACTCTGAAATGACACTAGTATGACTGAGATCAGACTATGGTTTTGAATATATAGTAATTCGTCTGGTCTACCTGTATGCAAAATAAAATCAAAGGAAAGACTTCAAAAATCTCTGACAAGATGAGTGCTAAAGCTAGGCTGCTGAGTCAGCTTCAGAAGTCCCTTAAATAGAATGTGTCCTAATTTTCAGAGGCACTGAAGTGATTCCCTTAGGCTGCAGTAGGTTTATAATGCACCTATAAAAAACAACTTTTAGAAGCTTAAAGTATGGATTTAGAAGCCTAACCTTGGTATCCAGGTTTTTATATTTTTGGCTTCTGACTTGCATTTGTTGTCTGTAGAGTGATCAAGTAACCCTTCAAAGAAGAATCAAAGACTTCAGGTGGAAAAATCCAGTTTCGTATAGTGAATCCTCTTCCTTCGTTTGTACCTTGTCTTTTAGGTTATCATTATCCAGCCTCAAGTCCAAACCCAGACAGAAAGTAAAGTGGAGACAAAGAAACCTCCTGAAGGTTCAGCTCAGGGACCTCCTGCTACCAAAAAGAAAAAGGAGGAAAATCCAGAGGTGATTTTTAATTTTATTTATTTTTCTTAGTAGCTGAGCAACAGAATGGTTAAGTTATGGGGACGATTTCTAAACAGTTTTCTCTGTGCGTATGTAATTGCTGCATTTGTGGTCGTGGTTCTACCAGTTGTTCATCTCTTTACCCTATCAGTGCAATCGGATTATTTCCCTGGGACTGTGGTGTTCTGACACATTTGGTTTGCATCATTCAAACCTTCCACTGTCACAAAAAGTACGAATTGTAGGTCTCACAATAATCTAGGCACCTTGCATGAGTTTCGCTCTATTTCTTGTGAAAGGTGTATACAAGCTTGAGATATTTTCATTTATGTTATCAAATATATAACTACGGAGTGTGTATGAGGTTGAATTAACATTTCTTTTGTAAGCTGAGCTTTCACATCTTCTTTGTAATGAATTTTGCAGTTTTTAGGTTGTATCTAACAATACGGTTTCTTGCTTTTGCTGTGTACATCTTCCCACATGTACACGGATTCCTTCTAGTCTGAAATACATTAAAATCCTTCAGCTTGAGTAAGAGAGCAGAAAGCAGGTTATAAGATTAAATCTCTTTCATGAACTGCATTTGTGATGTAAACTAAAAATGTAAATCAGAAGTCCTTGTAGAAATGGGGTCTCTCTTTAATAGGCATTTTGGGTTTTGACTGTAAGTATTCACAGTAGATTTTATGTACTTTTAAGGCAATTTGAGAAGTCATACAAATTGAATCTACATCTATTGTGAAAATGCTCATCTCCTGTGAAATCCTAACCTTACTAGTCTAATAAATGTGTAGCAAGAAAGCATCCTTGGAGCTGTAGGTTTAAGAGGATTATTACAATATGGATTTATAATGTCACTTGGGGATGTGGGTGGTCATTCATTTTGCCATTTTAAGAGGTTCGTATAGTTTAAACACTGTTAAGGATAACTAGCCTAGCATCTCACAGCCTTTTGCAGAAGTACAACAGAACTACATTTATGAAACCTCCCAAGTTTAAAATCTGACCCTCTTATCAACATCCATTGCCAGTGAACAGCAGGAGTGTAGGGTCCTGTTTTGTTTATTTTCCATAAGATTATTTGTTGTGTAGCACCTTGTGGGCAGAAAGGTTAGGAGATCCTGCTTAGAAACAGAGTGCTAGAGAAGCCATCCATTTTTGTTTGCCTGTAATGTATCTACCAAGAAAGAATACTGAATATCTTCTAGACAGATGCAGGAAGAGACCATACGACTGGGGACACATTTTGGTGTAGCATTCATAAATTGAACAGGCTTTTCATTAAATTGCTAACTAGAATATCCTCACTACCTTTTTGTAAGCAAGAACATTGCTCTTACTGTGCATGTTGGAGGTCTGGGCAAGCACCATTTTCTGGCAAGCACCATGAATCTCCTAAGTGTGCCCTCAAGTATGATGATTCTTCTGTTTTCATAGATTTGCTTCATGGATGTAAATACGTAGGTCTAGAGTTAATTTCTTTTGTTCTTTGGAAGTAAACTTTAGTTGATTATCATGTATTTATGCAATTAGTGTAATTAGAACTAACGGCATAATTAGTGTAAATACATGTAATGACATAAATGGAACATGCAATTACAACATGAAATGGTTTTGTAAAAATCTTTGTTTCACTTCATGAAAAGACATACTGTGCATTTCTAAAAGCACTCCTGGCTTTTCAACAGATGATTAAATTTAAGGCAAAGAGTAACAAAGATGCCATGATATTTTTTAAAAGAAAATAAGCACTCTAGGCACTTGTCTTCACACCTTTATTTGTCTTCGAAGTGCGAAACTGAGACAAGAACTCCAATATGACTCCACATAAATGTTAGTCATGACAAACTGGGATTTAACTAATTAAATTGAAATTTGAAAGCAAATACATGATAAATCACTGGACTTGCCAGTAGCCAGGAATCCCATATGCAGTTACTGAGCATACCTGCGTGAACAGAATGAACAGAAAAGACTGAGGACAGTGATGATCTTTTGTTCCTGGTGTGGTCATTCTCCTGGACACAGCCCCCTGCAATATCTGTGCCTTTTGCATAAGGCAGACATTCCTCCTTTCCCAAGTGCATCGTCATTAGACGAAAGCAAACCTGGCATTGGCTGTCTTGCAGCCAGAATGCCTGGATGCCTGGCTGTGGAGTAGCTTTCCCAGAAGCAGGATGGCGCCTCTTGACCACCCAGGTCCAGTGGTTAGAGCACTCTCCTGGGCTACGAGCTGAGTGAGTTCCATCCCCCAGGGCTGTGGAGGATGTGAAGGAAGGTCTTTTTGTTTGTTTGCTGGCTTATTTTCTTAAAAGAACCTGAGTTTAGCACAGAAAGAAACAGAATTCTGCCCAAAAGTTTATTTTATATTAGTAAGCTTTTTATATTTCTGGCAACACTTCCCAAGACATTCTAGCAATTTTTTATTTAAAAGAAAACTTGCTGCCAAAATTTTGGATTATATAGCTAACGGTTTTTTTAATTCCACCAAAGGACAAGAGAGACATATTCCAGTGGTGAGCTAAATGCTAGTGTTAGGTCTGCATTGAAAATCTGGAGACACTGAGACCTCAGTTTTGTGGATTCTTGCACAGAGGAGAAACAACAGAGTCTGTGATATTTTAAATAAAAGCACTGCAGCTGAAGTGGTGTTTTGAGTTTAATCCAGTGAGCTTACATGAGTGTGACATAGCAAACCCCATAAAGACAAATATACTATTAATATAATATGCTTGTTAAAAAGAATACAGCATCTCCTGGGATTTTTTTAAAAGGAAGCATCTTTCAAATATCTATAAAGACTAACCTTTCCTTGTTTAATAGTGAGATAATTATCAAGTCAATTTATGAAGTCTCTTAATATGTTAAGCAAGTATGCTGTCATTATGGTTAATTAGGTATGTATTCAAGTAACTTTATCATGAAGAGAGAAAATAGTTTAGCAAGCATTCTAGTACTCAAATAATTTTAGTTGAGATGTCAGAAAATGTGTGTTTCCCCTACAGTTCAGTCTTTAGGTCATATGGGCATTCTGCAATTCACTGGGAAAATACAATTACACATTAGCTGTTCCAACTTTCTGAGTCTATACCTAAATGTTGTTATTGCTTCTGCTTAAAGCAGAAGTTACATTTTGGTGGGAGTGAGATGAAGTGAAGATGTAATTCCACTCAGTTGACTGATTTTCTTCTCTCAGATCTGCACAGTGGATCTTCGATCAAATATTCATCTTTCCCTTCAGGTGTAGATCCCCCCACTGTGTCTAGCTGGTGTTTCAGACATGTCAAGAGCAAATGTTATTGAAATCAAGGCCTCACACATGTGCTTGATATTGCCACAGTTGTGGAGGGCAAAAATAAGAGCATGCATGTATCTAAATTACCAGTGATGAGATTCTCATCACCATTTTTTAATCTACAAGGAGAGTTACATATGGGAAGATTATGGAAAGAAAATATTGCTGCTTTTTGAGGGTGTCAGTTCCCCTGTTTGACGAAGGTATTTTCACAGATACCAGAGGGGTATAAATGTCCAATCCTGACCCTCAGAGTTTGAAGAACCCACCCCAAAGCTAGGTCTTTTAATCTACAGAATGAGGGTGTGCTTGCTTTCACAATTTCACTGGTGAAAGACAGCATTGTAAAGTAAATGGTAGTTCTGATGACTTACTAGTTGATTTTTATCCTGAACTGGAATGAAAAGTTGAATCATCAGACTTTTCACAAAACACAAAGGTCAAACTAATTTTGACTTGGAAGTGTTGAAACATGTTCTCCTTACACTTTTTTGATTGAAACAGAATATGTTGACCTTCTGCTGCTAAAAACTGGATTTTAGTTTGACCTAAATCTCCACATTTTGTTTTGGATGAGTATGATAATAGTGTCTTCCTATGGTCATTCGATGCTTTATTTGTGTTGGATTATGGACTTTGGTTGCTTGTATTTCCTAATAGCTTGGGTTTCATAGTCAAATGGTCTCTCCTGTGGAATTTCACCTCATGAAACTGTCACTTGGGTTACCTACAACAAACTTTTTAAGGACATCAGAGAGAGGAAGAGAATCCTGAGGCCTCATGGTACCACAGATGTCACTTCAAACCAAGAAGTTCAGTTCAGTTTGGGTTTGGAACAGCACAGCAGAATTTCAGTTTTCCATGAAAAAGATGGCGTAAAAACTTCATCAGAACTTCTTCTGCAAGGAAGAAATTCCTGATGAAAAATCACTGACAGAAAATGTAATCTGCTCTAATACTTGCCCTATTACTGCATGGGAAGATTTGTTAGTATGTATATGTGTTTTGTGCATATCTAGTGTAAAATAATATAGTGTTACTTTCATTCCAATTCCTCAATGCAAAATGAGTTCACCAGTGTCAGTGGGAGATGTTTGTTCACTCCCCATTGACAGAAAATATTGGATCAGTGTTCTTAATAATTAGTGCATGTGATACGCTTTTTATAACGTGCCATTGACAGAAAATATTGGATCAGTGTTCTTCTTAATAATTAGTGCATGTGATACACTTTTTGTAATGTCGGAAGAGAAATTTCTGAAAGCTTTTTTGGGTTTAGGGGCCTTTCAGTATGCTTTATGTGTCTTGTTTAGTGTTTAAAGTTCAGTGAAAGTGTCTCATATCTTGTTTTACTTCATGCAGCTTGCTCACATCCAGTAAAAGCAGTGTTTTGTCGAGATAGTGATAGTAATAATAATGCACAATTACCTCTCTAAAGAGTGGAATAACAACGCAGCTAGCAATATGAAATTGAATAGAATGAATTGACTGAATTTTGATCATGTGCTGTATAAAATCAGTAGTCATACAGCTTTGGTTTCCTAAGTCTCTGAACTGCTGAAGTTCATATAGACATACACGTAGGATGTGACTGACCAGGCATATCTAAAGCAAATCTTCAATTAAATTTCTTCATATCATTATGGATTAAAATAAGACGCATTACTAAAAGACCTTTATTGGGTTTACTCTGTCAGCGTTGAATTTATTTGCTTACTTCTACCATGATTGTTGTTGTAGAAGATCTAACTCCCATTTCCTTTTTTCCTTAGAAAATTGCCTTCATGGTAGCATTAGGACTGGTTACAACAGAACATTTGGAAGGTAAGATGGCATGTGTTGTTTTACAGTTCCATTTTTGAGCGAAATATCTTCTCTTGGCTATCCTCAGCAGGGCAATAAAAAAATCAGGTGAAATGTTACCTGTACAGAATTGTGCATTTCAGCCTTTCCTCCCATCCCATTACACAGCTCGAGGGGCATGAGAACTGGCTCTGCAGGCAGCACCAGCAGGCTTGGCATAAGCTGGTATTTGGGCTCACTCAGTCATCATGGTCCTTTAAGGGGTGTTAACAACTGGAGGATGATAGTAAAACAAAAAAAGTCTGCAAAGGCTGTGACCAGCAATGCTGTGGCTGAGGAGTCAGCAAGGTTCAAAGACATTTACTCAGGTCTTCTGTAACAAGCAGGCCCTCTCCTCCTTCCCCCTATGAGATGGACTTTTCATTCTTCAGTAATAATCTATCTTCTCTAGAGTTCCACAGAATAATGTGTAAAATAGTGGTGAAAATCTGGCCTTTGTTTTGTAAGATTTTAAGTAACTTACATAACTATCCCTTTCAAATACTGCCTTCCCCACATTTCATCAAAAAATAAGAAAGCTGCCAGTCTGATCCTGGTTTTGTTTGTTGTTTTTGTTGGGTTTTTTTGTGAGAGCTGCTCATATGCCTTCCCAGGCCTCTGAATATGAGTTCAAACAAATATTGCACATAAACTGGAGTCGGTATCACATACTGTTCAGTTTACTTTTCCAGCCTTCCAAAAAGACCTTGCAAGAGTTAGATTTGTACCTTGCTTTGCCTCAGCTTTGCCTTGCTGAAAACATAGATGAGAGGGAGGGAAAAGAGCTTGTTCAGCAACTTTGCCGGTGGCTTGAGGTGAGTTTGGGGGTTTCTTGACAGAAAGGTTTCGTTTTCATGGACAGAGCAGAAGATACATCTATTTTTAAGAAAAAGTCTACAGCTTGATGTGTTTTAGTTACATGCTCAGCTAATACAAGTTGGTGTGGTTCCACTGGTGTAAGGAGAACAAATCTGTTATGTCTGCCAGCTGACAGTGGTTCTTGATCACTAAGAATATTCATGATAATTGATATTTACCGCCATCCCATAGACCATTGACAGCAAAATACTTAGGATTTTCCATTGAACCAAGTTTAAAATTTATGTGCTTTAGACTTAGGTGGATGCTTAGATATTTTGCTGACTCAAGAGGTATCTACCACTTTACAGCTTGATTTGTTTTTAGTAAGATTCCCCGCGTTTCTGTTCTTTGGTTTTAAGAGAGGCTGTGAATTAGTGAGAAAATAACATCTTAATTGTAAGGTCTCCTCAGTATATTCAGGTTTCCTGTGGGTCTTGTTTCCTATTTTTTTGGTGTCTTTCTCCTTTAAATCTGCATTTTAGAAAATAATGTAATGTCCCAGTGACTGAGAATTTGAAAGCAGTTTAAAGAAACTTTAAGCCATCAGCCTTTTTAATACTTTAATGGTAATGGATTGAAATGGAAATTAAAAAGCTACATCAATTTTGGGAGAAGATTTATAATCCAAAAAGTGCAAATGATGACTGGTTCTTGTTTTCTTTGTCTAAGGAAAATAGGACAACATTCGAAATTATGCTGAAGTGCAAATTACGCTTACAACAGAGAGAACTTAATTTTTAATAATTCTTTATCCCTTGATTTTATTGGAACTAATACATTGTTTGTGTGGATTTAATACTTATGTTCAAAACGCCAAGTACTGTTTGTTCTACTGCAAGTGTGGAAACGCACATTTTGAACCTAACTACTACAATAGTAATCCTGCAGAATCAATTCTTTCAGACATATTCACTTTTTATATTCCTACTAGCGTAAAATAAATGGCTCCCACCAAGAGCTATTTACTATGGAAGGGGTATTTCTTCAAGAGTATTGGTGATTGCAGCTGTCAGAAATACCCTTATAGCTTTCAAATGCTAAAGGTTATTATTTTAGTGCTATGTCATATTTACTGTTATAGCCATTGCTATTTATCAAGAAGCAGTGGTCATTACAGAGTTCAGTTTATTTTAGTACTTCTAATGTATTTCTCGATTTCACATTTTTGGAATTAAACTGTATCAAGATTGGGTCATTAAAAGCTTATTCACTCAGTATAATTAATTCCTAGTGTTACTGCTTTTCTTTATTTTACTCATTAATTTTGGGGGGCAGGGCTATGATGCACTTTCTATGTGGATTTCTCTATCAGCCTAGCAGCTTTTTCCTGTAGCACCCAGAGGACTGTCTTTCCACTTACTGGGAAAAGAGCTCTGTTCTGCAGAGTGTGAGGCATCTTTTGAGGCCTTTACCAATAAATGAACACAGCCACTTCCACTGACTAACATTCTGCAAGGCACAGCTTCCACTGAAGATAAATTGTCATTACAAGCCTCATAGAATGACCATTCAGAGTGCTTATTAATGGAAAGCAGCAACTCATTGTAGCTTCACCTCCAGCATAAAGCTCTCTTCTGATTTATTCATCTCTGTCAAATGTATTACAATTTAGAGGTCGTTGTTTTGGGGTTTTTTTTCTGTTTGGGTTTTTTTTTTTAATTAATAAACTAAGGAATAAGCCCAAATCTGTGATGCAGTGCATGGTTGTAACATACTGAGTCTCTTTCTCTAGACATCTTTTACCACTACCATTGTGTGACATCAAAAAAACAACAACAAACAAACAAATAAACCACAAAAAACCCACCAAAACAAAACAACCAACAAAAGAGTTCTAAAGAAAACTTTAAAAGAATTCTTTCCTTCAGGTAGTTCTAAAAATGCACATTTTGTTTTACTGTAGCAAATAAAAACCCTGAAATATTTTAAATTTCCACATAGATTACTGGAATGGTTTAATCAGCTAAAATAAATTATTTATGTTTATTAAGCCCTGTTTTTAGCAAAAGTAATGAGTAACAAAAGATACTATATCAACATATGCTTCTCTTCTATCTTGGATATTTACAGCTGATTATTTACAGCTACACTCTTAGATATACATACTCCTTGTATCACAAGCATATTTTTAGTTCACAGTTTCCATAAATAAAGGGCTGCTATTGTGCTCTCCTTCCCTGATGGCTGCACAGGATGGAGTACATCCAGAGCTGTTTCAGGCCATTACTTCCTCTCTCTCTCTCTTTATTTCCATCTATTCCCACTGCTAATACTTTTCCCTCCAGCCAGCTTTTAACTCTGTACCACAACGATGCCTCTTCCAAACCTGCATTCTAGGTAGCTACCCCATGTGTGATTCAGACTCCATCAAATATTTCTGTTGCCTTGGTGAGAGCATGTACCAAAGATATTCTCTCTTAAACCTAGGACACAAAAGGGCAGAGAGCTACAGATCCATCACAGTCCTATTGTGAAGAAAGTCAGCCCAGCTATGGACCCCAGCACTCAGGAAGCTCTGCTGTATTAAATTCTTTGTTTCTTTTTCTGTGACAGTGAAAAGTCGTGATCTTGTATCCTGTTGACCTCCTGGGCTTCCCGGTGGTGAGATTCTGCAAGCCTGCTTGACGCCACTGACCATGTAGCATGGGTTACTGGGCCTTGCTGCAAGAACCACAGCTCCAGCCCACACTCTTTGAGACCAAAGTAAAAAGTCAGTGCGTGTCCGTTTTCTCCATTTCTTTGCCAGCATCAAGGCACATGAATCCTCTGTTGTCACATCTCTGGCACCTTTCTGCCTTGACAGAATTCCACTTATATACACTGATGCTGACATCAAGAACAACCATCTCTTTCCTAGTGGTTCTGTGGCAGGTTGCTGGATCAGTGTCAAGCACTTACCCTGCTGCTGAGGCCTAATTACCTTCAGAGCATGCCAAAGGGTTTGGAAAGTTTTGGATGGAGATTTCAGCATAGCCAGATGAGCATTTCATAGGAAATAGTTCCACAGTGGGGCAGAACCAGTACCCATACAAGATCCTCCATTTTGGAGTCTGTGAAACACCAAGGATGCTAACAAGATACTGGGAGTGGTTGCAGTCATGGCATTTATCACACATCTTGGTGCAGCCTTGAATCACAGGTTTCTTGGTTAGTGAGATTCTCTTTAGCTCCCTGACTCACAGGGCAATGTAGATGTAGCTCATGTCAGATTGTGAGGACAGGTCTGTACTCTTTGAATTGCCATAGGAGATACCTTCTGAGCACAAGAGGTGACATGTTCCTGTGTCAGTGAGAAAACCCAGCCAAATATGCAAATAGTAGCTCTTATGTTTTTCTTGTCTATCTAGTTTCCTTCTGATAAATTTATGCAAGAGTGGTGGATGCACCAATAGCCCTTCATAAAATAAAAGTTTCAAATTAGTATCTTGGAACTGAGGGCAGAACAAAATCCATGCAGAGCGTTGGCCTTATCTCTAGGGACGCTGCATCCAAGACATGACTAGCAATACTAACAGCATTTACTGTAGCAACACTTAAAGTAGTATGTGCCCCCTTTTGCTCTGTGGAGAAGCAATCAACATTTGGAAAGGGTGCCTGGAAACCAGAACTATGTGTTGGAAATCCTGTTCCCATGAATTGTAGACATCCTGAAAGCTGGACTGTATCTTACTGGTGGATTTCAGATGGAAGATGGTGCTCAGTATCCCGAAGGTCATTTTCTGGTACTGAAGATGTTCTGAGGTAGACCACAGACACTGATGAAAGATGCTTGAACTTCTGCAGAACCAGATGGTGTCCTAAATTTCTGTTTGATGTGCTTCTATTCCTGTGGGCTAAAGGGCTAGTGCTCCTACCAGTTCCTCGTGTTCTGAGAGATTTACTTAGAGCAAGACAGAACAGAGGTATCAACCATCACAGGTACATTTATACTAACATCCCTCTGACACCCCAGTGCAGAGTCTAAGCTTTGGCTTACAATATTCACATAGGAAAGATTTAAAAACAGAGCTCCAGCCCAGCTGTGCACACTTCAGATCATGGGATGGGTATTGGGTGGCTCTCCTTTCTAAAGTAGGTCTGCTCTTACTTAATTATCAGAATACAAAGTAGGCTCTAAAACACGTGGTTATAATAATCTCACCATTATGAAATTACGTCAAGAGCTGGAAAAAGAAATTCCATATGACAGAAATGAAATCCTGGCTCACATAAAAGTAGCATTAAATCTGCAGATTTCAGCAGGCCAGGAACCCACTCATTCTCTCCGTGGGTGTTTGCAGCGGTATCTACGTGACCAATTGTTGCTAAATGCAGTGCTCAGCAAGTACCTCCTTGAAGAGGTGTTACCATTTAGCAGAAGGGAGTTCTCTTGTGTTTCAGCCTTTTCCAAACAGGACTGCAATTCCATGAGCCTAACTTTGCGCTGCTGTTTCCAGCGACACAAAGACATTTTTGGCTCATAACAACATGTTGCACGCTTGGGATCGTGAAGTTGTATATTTTTTGATGGATAAATCATCACACCCGACTTAGAACTAAATCTAGCCATGCTGTTCTGACCATACTTTTCCTCACCTTCACAGAAGAAAAGTAATGCAAATTAAATTTAAAAGGATCTCTGTGCTTCCCTCTGATACAAATTACAAGGCTTTTCTGCTTTAGATGCTTCATTTTTGTTAATAGCAGACATTGATAGTATTTTGAAAGCTCTCTGTTGATGCTTGCTGAATATGTGTCTGAGTGGCAGAAGTCCACCTTGGAGGAAGGAAAAAATAAAAAATGCCCATGTTGTGAATCATAGCAGGAAAAGCTTATTAATGTCAAACCTTGAACTGCAGCAAATATCAATGCTGATGCAACCCAATTATACTTCAGAAACGGAAACTGAACACAAAGCCCAAGGGGCTGAGGGTAAGAGCTTCTTGCTTAACAAGTTAGATCTACATTTTTCCCTGATGAATGAGAAACACAGAATTCATGTTTCTTTCCATGGTTACAGAAATCCAGAGCAAGCGTCAGGAAAGAAAGAGAAGAAGCACAGCAAATCCAGCCTACAGTGGACTCTTGGAAACAGAGGTACTTGATAATTCACATTTTTTTACCGCAGTTCTACTCACGTCAATAAAAGGTTTAAGTGCTTCATATTATGAAAGTACACATGAATACAGAACCACACATTTGCTTGTAGAGAGATACTGATGTAGAAAAGAAAGAAAAAAAACTCATCTCAGTAGCTAAGCAACAGGTTTTCACCCCACAACAGAACTTGCTTCAAACAAGAATTTGTCTTAGTTTTAATAAAGGCCAAAAGGACTTTGTGGGACCTAATCAGTCTTTCACCACTCTTTC
>NW_009954185.1:5868940-5869838 GCF_000747805.2 Chaetura pelagica | reverse complement strand
CTTTCCCTATATGCCAAATAATAAATGGACAACTTTGCTTTTTTTATTAGTGACATTAATAAAAGGGATGTGTTGGTTTAAGAATCAGTGTGCTCTGCAGGGAGTATGAAAGTCTGCATAATAAATATAATAATGCATAATTAAAAATAAAATGCTCTGGGTAATCACTGTTGTCTGTTACATTTATGCTGTTACATTTATGGTAGTAGTAAAGTTTGGTCCTACATAATATTAGATTTTAAAGCTGAAGTAAAAGCAGCATATAAATAGATGCAACTTTTTCTGAAATGGGTTTTTTTTTTTCCTTGTTTCTGAACTGGCACATATGTATTTATTCAGCATATTAAAATTCAACCCTTACAATTGCATCACAGTTTGGCCTTCCTGTTTGAACTTCCCACAACAATTAAACTGACTTGCAGCCAGCTCTCCATTTAAGCCAGATTTCTCTGTGTTCTGAATTCTTTAAGCCTAGTGAAAGGGACTTTTCTTTACTTAAGTACAAACGATGCAGAATTTTTGGTATGCCAGTATTTCAGATTTCTATGTTTCTTGGCAGACAGATGAGTCTAAGAAGAAACCCAGCACAGTAGCCAAGCTGTTTAGTGGCATGATTGTTCTCTTTTTTTTTTTAAGTGTTGGAGATTTTTATACTCCAGAGCAGCTCTGGGCACTTGAATGCTTCAGAACTTCTCAACTTTTCTCTAGCAGCCTCTTCAGAGCAAATACTGATGTCCATATGTCCAGTGTTTTAACACAGTAAAAACCTTAGCCTTGCTGGCTTGAAGTTCGTTGTGTCTTTCCCTTAAGCCTTTTTTACTGAGGATTTTATTAAAATACTTGTAGTAGAGCTTTGTGACTGCTGTCTGATCAGTGTTTGTGAGAAACTCAGTTCTCT
>NW_009954185.1:5863820-5868900 GCF_000747805.2 Chaetura pelagica | reverse complement strand
TACTTCTCATTACATCTGTTCTCATAAGCACATCCAGAAGTGAAAGATGGCATGGAGAAGGAAATGTCTGTGAAAGCATCCTGTGGCTGATCAGCTGTGTCCTCATTAGGAGATGTCATTAAGTACTGACCATGGGGAATGCCTTTCAAGTAAAATGGAGGCAGATGGTTTTTCTCTGATCAATTAGCTGCTCAGATTGATTTGCTAATCAGTGAGCTGAGGTATTTTGTGGCATTTCGAGCATTTTGGTGCAGTTTAATTTATGGTTAGTCTACTGAATAATCTTTAATTCATGATTGTTTAAATTGAAATTGCATATAAATTAGACTTCTTATTTGCCAACACCCCTCAAAACGGCAGGAGCTCAGCATCTGTAGTGGTGATGCTAACTTCCTTGATTACAGAAATGTGATCACAGTCCTGTGTCTTCACTTGAATGTTGTGCTTTTTCTTTTCTAAGCTTTTTTCTTAAAACAAACAAACAAAAACCTCCCAAAAAAACCAAAACAGTCTACCATTCCGTTTTCCTACCTTCCTTCGCTTTTTTTCTTTTTCTTTTTTTCCTCTCTCTCTTTTTTTTTTTTAAATAGGAAAGGGTTACGTTTCAGGCTGGGTGTTTTTTGAAAGAAAAAACATCAGTTCAAAATTACTTAACATGCAGGCATCTTTGTATAAGAGAACAAGTTTACTGACCCCAGAATAAATAATTTATGAGCAAAACACCTCCAATTTGCCCCCAAGCAGAGTCTAACAACATCTAATGGAAGAAAATGGTATTGTTTCCAGTCCTGCTTTACAAGTATTGGATGGCTCAGAGAAACAATTAGGGGTTGTATAGACTATTAACAAAGCCCAGCTTGCTACTGAACAGCAGCTTTTACCATCTGACAAGTTGGTGATGGACTGCATTGAATTAGTTAAACATCTCAGTCGGGTTTCCAGTGGTCTGTGTTTGCAACTTTGAAAGTCTTGGTGACCTCAGCAGATTGAAATAACTTCCAGCTCCTTAAGGTCATAGACATTAAGTTCTGAGAGAAATATTTTGCTTAGGCCCTAATACAGAGCTTGCAAACAAAATATGTTCCTACAAACTGTAGGCAAGTGTCACAGAAGGTAGTGATGCTTTTCTGCAGGTGGGATATATATCACCATTTCTATACATGCAAATAAAGATGTCATCTCACAGCAACAATTTATTATGCCATTTCTCCTTTATAGGCATTGTTTCTCTGCTAGGCTTGGAGTTACTGTTGCCTTGCTCTTACCAACCTCTGGAACGTATCCTGGAACTCAATTGATAAAACTTGCAATTTGTATTTCTGTCTTGTTAATAAAAACTAATGCACCTCAAAATGCTCTTATGAAGAACTGTCAGGGAGGTAAATAATACAACTCCTTGTATTGACTTTCTGAGGGGTTAGGAATTAAATTTCTAAGTCACAGAACTGGTTTCTGGATAGCTGGTTATATATGGGAGAAGCTCATGGAGATGGTTAATATGAAGTGGTGAGGACTTTCCAGTGACTGTGGTTGGTTTCTTTTCCCTTGCAGCGGAAACGCCTTGCATCAAATTATTTGAATAATCCCTTGTTCCTTTCAACAAGAGGTAAGCATATTGTAAAATGAATATACTACTATTCTAATGACATGTTAAATATTTATTAGTAGGATTTCATATGAATTACTGCTGGGGTACCATAGAGCATTACTTTGTGTAAGGTCCCCACGCTTTTTAGTGTGCAGTGAAAATAGATGGTTTTCCTGCAAAAGCAATTGAAGGATGAAGCTAAAGGTCAAAACTGTGCAGAAATGGATCCAAAGTCTCTGCAATCATTGGAAAATCCTGTCTCTAGTATTGTGAGCACCATGCAGAGAGAGACTGATTGAAGAAGGCAGTGTTGCCAACCCCAAGTGCTTTTATATATATATATATATAAATTATTATTTTGAAAATATCTACTATTTTGGGCTTTTCATTTCATCCTGAGAGGCTAGAAATCTAACATACCTTTTGCTTTAAAAAAAATGGCTGAAAAACCACACGATTTTTCTGACTCGAAGAGCTGGAGCCATAAATCTAGATTTGATGGCCTTGAAGATCCCTGCCAATCTTGTATTTATAAGAACTTAAGATGCTGAAAATTTCATGGTAAAAGCCTGGAAAATGAACAAGCCATTTGGGGGTGATGATGATGATTAGCTCATCTGAAGAAGCTCATTCCAGGAAAAACGTGCAACATACAGAAAAGGCAAAGAATTCAGAGGTGGGAGATGAAAGGGATAATGGATGGTCTTAGTGATCCCAAGGGTCTTTTCCAACCTGAATAGTTCTATGATTCTATGAAACAAGAAGAGCACTGAGTACAATTTAATTTTTCATCCCATGTAGGATTTTAAGAGAGAAAGCAAGAAGTTTGAGTTGCATTTCAGAAGAGGAGAGAAAGCCAGTACATAATCACAGAAATGTGATTATGTCCTTGCACTCATGTTGCCTCTGCAATTTAGGCTTTACTGTAATGCATTAAAAGTAAGAGAATCATAGAATCACAGAGGTTGGAAGGGACCTCTGAAGATCATCGAGTCCAACCCCCCTGCTGCAGCAGGAACACCTAGGACAGATCACACAGGAAAATATCTAAATGGATCTTGAAAGTCTCCAGAGAAGGAGACTCCACAATCTCTCTGGGCAGCCTATTCCAGTGCTCTGTCACCCTCACAGTAAACAAGTTTTTCTTCATGTTGAGGTGGAACTTCCTGTGTTGCAACTCGGTGCCATTTGCCCTCATCCTATCACAGAAGACAGGCCTTTTTCTAAGGCAAATATTTTAGTACTAGGAACATTTGCAGGAGTAATTTCAATTAAAACATGGAAGTTTTGACAGTTTTTCAGTGTTTGCTTGATGTCACTGTCAAGTGGCATGTCTAGTGCTTGAAATTCACCTTTCTGGTCCTGCCTTGAATTCCTGCATGACATGACCACCAGCTGAAATCACAGAATCACAGAATCCTAGGGGTTGGAAGGGACCTCGAAAGATCATCTTGTCCAACCCCCCCTGCCAGAGCAGGGTCACCCAGAGCACATCACATAGGAACGTGTCCAGGCGGGTTTTGAATGTCTCCAGTGAAGGAGACTCCACAGCCTCTCTGGGCAGCCTGTTCCAGGGCTCTGTCACTCTCACAGTAAAAAAATTTTTTCGGATATTCACCTTGAACCTCCTATGCTCCGATTTGCACCCATTACCCCTTGTCCTGTCACTGGTCATCACTGAGAAAAGCCTAACTCCATCTCCCTGACACTCACCCCTTACATATTTGTAAACATTGATGAGGTCACCCCTCAGTCTCCTTTTCTCCAAGCTCAAGAGACCCAGCTCCCTCAGCCTTTCCTCATAAGGGAGATGTTCCACTCTCTTAATCATCTTTGTAGCGCTGCACTGGACTCTTTCAAGCACTTCCCTGTCCTTGAACTGAGGGGCCCAGAACTGGACACAATACTCCAGATGCGGCCTCACCAATGCAGAACAGAGGGGGAGGAGAACCTCTCTTGACCGACTAAGAAATGCAGCAGTGCTTCGCTCTGCCTTCTAAACTTTAGTGCTAGATGCAGACAGTCGGCCTACTTATCCTGTGCTCCTAATGCATAGGGTCTCAGAGGACAAGAAGGGTTATTACATGGTAAACAGCTATGATGACATGCCTCTCAGCAGGAGCCCATGCTCATGTTAGCCCCAGTGGAAAGAGCATTACTTGTGGCTTAGTTTTATCTTCAAAATTAAAATTGTAATTTATTATTTGTCTCATCATACCATTTGTTTTACCCATGTACACAGATGGAAAAAACAGGAGAGAATGGCAGTGATAGCAAGTAGATTTTGTCTCAGTTAGGCTTTTGTATCTCTAACCTTCTTTCTGCTGCACATTTCCTATTTTATTTGCAAGGAAGTAGGCACATGGCAGAGCTCCAGTGATGCAACTGTCTCAGAAAACTGGCAGTCTGCTCTCTCTCTCTCCCTTTAATTGTTGATTCCACTTTGAGTCCTGTCTCTTTGGTTATTCCAGCATCCAGAATCTGTGCTGGGATTCTGCATATTCATACAATGTTCAGCTGGATTTCTTTACAGCTGAACTCCCCACCTCTGTAGAGGTTTATTAGCTATGTGCACCAGGCAATATTATGCTAGATGCTGTGCAAGCTTGAAACTGAAGGCAGATGCTGTCCCAGACAGCTTGGCACTGCAGGGATGCAGTTGTCCACCTTCAGGGCAGGGCTTAATTGTCCTCAGTTTAATTTTTTTCCACAATGAGGAAGCAGAAGTGGACATACTTTGAAATATTTAAGATTTTATAGTAAAAGTGGGCTGAAAGAAGAAATAAATAAACTAAAAAAAATCCCTGTGAAGTAAGGAAATAACTGTCATTTCCAGAAATGCAGAAGAGAGCAATTCTTGTAAATTTTTAGCAAAATGTCAATTAATCAGGATTCATTTATCTGAAAATGTCTTACCTGAAATGAGGTCACATCCCTTGACATATATCATTTGTAGAAAAGATTCTTCAATTATCAAGCCCCTGTTTATCTGAATAACATTTATATCCCTTGAGTAATTGCAGTGTCATATCACAGTGGATCTCTGTGTGTGTATTTGTGGATATGAAGTGACATCTACAGCTTTTATGAGTCTGTGATTATTTATAGAACCCATTGCCAAAGGATGCTACAATAGTTGCTTAAAGTAGACAAATTTATGGAAGAAAAAAAAATCTATCTAAGGATGTTAAATATAAAAATTAAAATATGTGAACTTAAGGTTAGGGAAGCTCACAAACCACTAGTGTCTGGAAGGATACTTCTGGAGCAGAAAAATTTGCTCTGTGCTTGCCCTGTTCTTGTACTCTGCATGAATGGCAGTGCTGGATACTGTTAGCAAAGGACCTCAGGCTTTATACCCTTTAGTCTAACTTAGGTGAAGCTGTTCCTTTGTTCTTATGTTCCTCTTCTTACACGTGTGTGTGGTGTGAATGTGCCTGGATCTTCACGTGTGTGTGTATGTCAGTGTATAAAGCAAATGTCTGTCAGCAG
>NW_009954185.1:5841602-5863719 GCF_000747805.2 Chaetura pelagica | reverse complement strand
AGCAGGAAGCAACTCTCAGATTGGTCTGTATATGAGATCACTGTGGCAGCTTTATTCCCATTTGTGATCAGAGAGGGAGCTGAAGAAGGACCAAAGTGGAGAAATATCTGCTTGGTTGCCTTTAACCTGAAGAAAGGCCTCTCATCAGCAGGCACCAGCCTCTTAGAAATTGGCAGCAAAAATTGAAACTCCCTGTGAAGTTTCCATAAAGCTGTTAAAATTTTCTGCCTTTTTATTTTTGAACCAAAGTGTGATGAATTTCACAAATATTTTTACCAAAGGCTTGGCCTGCTTTCAGGTGAGCTCTGGTGGTTCTTGTTCTTGTCAGGCTGTGAATGCAGTCATAGCAGACTTGGTTCATCAGCAGGTCAGAAAATCTTGGCAGTTTGGTGGGAGTAGTTTGATGATAAAGGGTTGATGATAACATAAAGTTCAGTCACACAAGTAGCAGAGCATTTGGGCCATGAATCAGCTGAACATTTTAACATGTGTTTAACAGTAAGTCAGTGGCACCACTTCCATAGTCCAAGTTAAGCACTTGCTTAAGTACCTTGCTGGTTCCTTGCTGGTTCATAGCCAGACTGTTCATCACCCAAGAGGGTAAAGTCCTTAAGAAAGATTTTTGGACTAGAGACATGCAGAGAGGAGGTCTGCATGAAAGTTTTTGAAAATTTGAAATAGAACCTGTACTTCCTATACTATGACTTCTATAGCATCAGATCTTCAGACACAAGATTCCTGCAATGTAAATTTTTACATCTCAAATGTTAATTTCACTACTTGCAGTTTTATTCTTTCCTGCCCACATTAATGTTGGCAATGTCCTCATCTCCTGTGTCCCAGCTTGACTAAAATTACTCCCATAGCTGAGAACTAGCATTTACTGCAGCGACGTATTTCCCACTAATCTGTTCTCTGCCCTTCTTCCATATGCTAGCAAATGAGGATCTATTCTGGAAGGTATGTGTAGAAAAATTTGTGTGTTATCAGTGTCTTTCTCATCACTGTGTAATTCAGTGCTTGCATCTGTCTCTGTCAAGGTACAAAATTGCAGTATGTTCTTTGCATTTCCTACTGCTCGTTGGAAACATTTCCCACTTAACTACATCTTTGAGCCTCTAAGTTAGAATTTCAAGGATTTGAACTCTTGGACTTCCGTGTGCAAGGCTTGAGTTTAATCTCTTTGGAGAATCCACTGATTGATTGAGAAATTGCTAGTCTAGATTTGTGGTTTTAATTAAAATTCGAAGAAAATTAGTAACCATTCTAGTTTGTATAAACTAAATCTCTTTGCATTGAAGTTAAAATTAAGACTTTTTGAGCACATAATTTCTAAAAAGTAGCATGTTGGAGAGGGATTTCTTGACAGGACTGAGTTAGAATTCAAGATATAAGCCTCACTAAAACTGTGAAGAAACATTATCATTAATATCCCTAACAATTAAAATATGCTTTTTGAATAAGCGAAGGTGCAAAATTATTATTCTTATTCCTGGAAAAGTGCTAGGAAGATTAAGGCTTTTTAAAATAATAATTCACAAGCCATGAGAGTTTAAAAATCAGTATCTCCTTTATTAAAATGCACTTAATTATACAAGGAGTAATTAACATTGCTACCAGATTAGCATAGCAATTTACTACATGACACTGTAACTTTGTTGATGAGTCTTAGTTCATTTTATATATTGCTTCAGACAAGGTACTAATCAGTCTTGTTGGAGAAAAGTTGTCAGAGTGAGGATGAACAGAGACCAGTTAGCAGCAAGGAGAACAGAGCAACAGAGGAGACCTCTGGAGGAGTTCACAAAAGAGGGTACATAGCAAAAGGTTGTACTTGAGCATATTGTTCTTCTACTTGTTCTTTGAGGCAATGGATGTAAAACATGGAACTGTGCTTTCTCCCCAGAAACTTTTCCTTGCTTGCTTCCTTCAGCTTTGGACTTGAAGGACAAGTGATCAACATACTGACTGTGACCTATGCTTCAAAATAGTTACACATAGTGATGCATGTGATGGAGTGACACATCAAAATCCAGTGAAATAATTCCTACGTCACAGGCTGCCTTTATGAGTGAACTCCCTCCTGTATTTGATTAGTTGGTTTTTATTTTTCTTTGTTTCAATTTATGCAACTTGCTTCTGGTTCATTTGTTTGTTTGTATTTGTTGCTGTCATACACCATTATTTCTGTCTTCTCCAGTGGCCAGGATGCTTTTGACAATTTCATCTTGTGTGTGAATGAACCTGTCTGCTGCAGTAGTGGTTTTGAATGCTGTATAGAGAGAGGATTTCAATGATTTTACTCAAGTGATCCTTCTTTTCTTGCAGAGTGAGATCCACCACGATGAGCACTGCACTGCTTGCAAGCGTGGCATTAACTTGCAGCCTTGTGGTACATGTCCCAGAGCATATCACCTCAATTGCTTGGACCCGCCTCTCAAAACTGCTCCCAAGGGGGTTTGGGTCTGCCCAAAGTGCCAACAGAAGGTAAGCTACGTGGAGCATAGAACTCCAAGAGAAGAAAATGGGAAAAACCTCAAATTTGGGTACCACTAAATGAATCTAATCTATGATCACAGCTTATGAGGTGAAGTAATAAGGAGAGGCTTTTAGTACAGCTTGCAGTACTTTGCAATATTTGTTTCTGGTATTTTAATTGTCTTAGAGTTAAAACATACACTGGGTGCCTTAGCTTCCCTGCAATCACATCTGCTGAGATTTGTCCTTTTAAAATGTCTAATTTCCTCTGTTTCCCTTCTTCACAATAAAGCCACAAGCACATAGGGTTGCCAGATACGTAACCTAAGCCTTTCAGATGAGGGAGACAGTGTCAGAAGGAGACACTGTTCACCGGTGGATCTGAAAGCTATAAGCTGAATGCTTCTTTTCCTTTAAATCAGGTTTATTACACATAACTATTGATCATAGTCCCGTGAGAAATGCCAGTTTGTCTAGTTGCTGTGAATAATGCTCGTTGCATGAACAGGAAAACAAGGACTAAAACTGTACAGTGTCATGAAATTGTAGAGTCGAGGCTTTGATTTTTTGCCTTGGTGTTCTTTGTGTTTAGCATTGAGATCACCATTATGTTCCTTTGAAAATGTTAAGGGAAAGTTCTAGTATGCACTTGCAGAGAGTGGAGTGGGCCAGGATTACATCTGTGCAGTCATGTTTTCATATGGACCAGCAACTTCTCCCACACTGAGCAGACAAGAGCCTTGACAGTGTGGAGATCTGCTTGTCAGGGGCTGGAGAATGTTTTCTGGCCATGACAAGAAGAAACAGGATTTGTAGGCCCCTTTTAGCACTATTTGCTAGTTTATAGTCATGTGTAAAGGAGTAAGCCCCAATGGAAATTGCTACCCATATTATTCTTATGTTACTTTTCAGTTTGCAAATTCTGAGATGAGAACCCTAGATCTAGTCCTGTAGAGCTGTGATGCTGGAGAAAGAAAAACATAAATGTCTGTCTTTTTGGAGTTCTAACTTTTTATTGCTTCCTGGGCTTATAGGTGTTAAAGAAGGATGACAATGTGCCATGGACTGGAACTCTGGCTATTGTTCACTCCTATGTTACTCATAAAACAGGTAGGGGTTAACACAGCTATTGACAAGAGATTCTATGCTTGTGATGGTTGATGCCATTTGGGTCCTGCATGGCACTAATATTACAGTGGTGTTGTGGTGCTACAAGGTGTTTGGCACTATTAAGTTAGGGGCTGTGTTAAGAAACAGCAGGTAACTTTTGTCCCTTCCCCCTTGGTCTACTCCTTTGCTAACTTCTCTCTGAGCAAGCTAAGATTGATCTCTTAGAAACTTCGCTGTGTGAAGGAGGCTGTCATGAAAGTGACACCTTCCTGAGCACAGAGCTGAGAAGGGATTTTAATGCTGAATCATATAATATCAGCCTGGGAGGCAGAGAGACCCAGTCAGGCCAGGCAGAGTCTTGACACTGTGTATGTAGCACGATGAGAGACTAGTGTCTCAGATAATGAGCAGTATCAGTTTCTAATTGTTGCAGTCTGTTACTGTTATGATTGTGCTTTTCAACCAGAGGTGCAGAACTTTTGCCCTTCCAGGTGTCTGACCTGTTCTTAAATACCAATCTTCTCTTCCTTAGAGATCTCCAGGACCCCATGTGGTCCAAGGATTAATTTTAATTCATCTCAGAGGTGTTCTATAGCTTTTGGGTTGTCTTGGGTTCTAGCTGTTGACATAGACATATGCATGCAAGCAGGAATTCCAGATTTGGCTGTACCTGCTGACAAAAGACTAATGAGACCTGAAACTCGTAATTCAAAATACACGCTTCTGCTTTCTGCTCTCAAGTGCACGTTTTATCCATATGTCCTTCTCTTAACTTCTGCATCCTTAATCTTACTGCTCTGCAGTCAAAGAAGAAGAGAAGCGGAAGTTATTAAAGAGAAGCAGTGAGCTGAAGAGCCAACATAGGCAGTTAGAAGAAAAAGATCGACTTCTCAACAATGCAGTGAAGGTAGGACACCTGGCTAGGGACACGGAGTCTCCTGCAGAGATGCTTATAAAGAATTTATGCTTGAAAATCTGGTGTTTTGTGGCTAGAAAATGATTTATGCTCCCCAACTACAGATGTTCAAGGGTGAGTGTGTTTCTCTGCAGTCCATCCACACATGGATTTTCTTTATGCATTAAAGCAAGCTGCTTTGGCAAACTGAGGGTGACTGAATTCCTGTTGCACACACACAAAAAAACAATCAACGTATCTGTGCCTGCCTTCCTTGTAGTGCCATACACAGCTCTCAGCTGTCCAGTGACTTTAACACAGTTCCGTTCTCCAGGTGAAAAGTTTAGTCACAAGCGTGTCCTCCTGTGTCAGCTGCTTGTCCCTTAGCTCAAAACTCTTGAGATTAGGTAGAAATAACCATGTTTATTTGTCCTAGAGGCCTCACCTCCTTGTGACTGGAAATGGATTCACAATCCTTTTCTCTTTGAACTCGTTTCAAAGCTAAACATAGGCTGGAGATGTCTCCCATGCATACTGTACTAAGAGGACCAAGTCTCAGGCTGAGTCCAAAGCCATAATTCCTATCCTTCATGGGTGAAGGAAGTTATCTGGGGCTACCTCACCTCAAGCCCACTCTTAAGGGATGTGTGGCATAACAGTCTAAATAAATATTTGGAACTTCCTTACCCTGAAAAAATCAAAGTGGCAGCTGTAGAAGCAACTGGTAACTAGTTGTTTTACCACTATAAGTTACCCAGACGAGGCATGTTAAAATATTTATCACATTTAAAATAGAGTGGAAGGAAAAGCAATAACTTATTAAAAGACATCACAGTGGGGGAATATTCCCTGGGATTGTGTATAGCCACCATGTATAGCACTAATGGAAACACATGTAAGTATGAAGAAGTGACTCTGGGGTACAGAATATCTTCAGCATGGAGGAGGGTGCAGCGGGATGAGGTGTTCAGAAAAAGAAAAGCATTTGGGGATGCAGGCAGCTATCAGGTGTATGTCAGGGCTGTCAAAATCACTAAGATTTCTACCTAAGCAGAATCAGATTCTTTCAGTGGGCAACACTGTTTTATTTAAATGGTAATATCAGCTGACGATTGGATTTATTGGAGATATATCCACTTGAAAGGAGAAAAGGTATTAGAGTTGTTCCAGCACAGAGCAATTTCATTTCTTATATTTGCCTTCACTGTGATTTACATTAAAGAGAAAATTCTCATACACACCACAGATGGAATGGTATTATTGGGAAAAACAGAACGTTATTTATCCTTCACCTGAGACTTCACCTGTCTAAACCAGTCTCTGGCCAGCTCCACACAGTTGCTTTTTGAACAACTTGACTTTCAAGTGGGCACTTACCCCTTCCCCAGGACTGCAGACTGCTCAGCTACCCCAAGTAGCCTAGACCATAGCCAAAGAGGAGCAATCTGCAGACAAGCAACCAGTTTTGACAGACCCCTCCCTGGGCCCACTTGCAGAAAGAAAACAGGAGGTTTCAGGTCACCATCCCCATCAACTTCCCTTCACACTGCCAACTCCTTACAATTTGTGTCACGCACCAAATGCATCACGGCGAGGCTTATCCCTCAAGTGTTTATCAGCGCCGTTTGGTAGGATGTTGACGCCTCACTGGTGGCTTTGTCACTTTCCAGTAATACAGCTATTACAATCCCATGCCACTCATCTCTTTGGAGTGCAGAAGGCGTTCCTGCCAGGCTCTCTCCAGGCTGGGTTTGGAAGCATCCTCTGACTGCGTTTGGGCTGGGATGGAGGTCGTTACCTCAGACAGCTGCTGCAGCGTGTGCAGCGCCGGTGATTACTCCATTCGTTAAGCTGTGGTTTTGCTATCCCCAAAGGAGAATATATTTCATTTGAGCAGGACATGCACTCGAGACACAAAAGGATGTTTGGACAGATGTTTGACACCAATTTGAATGTATTCTCACAGTCTTTCCCTCTCTCCCCCCTTCTCTTTATTTGACAGAAATGCTTAGAGCTAAAAACCAGCCTGTTGACCCAGCAGAAAGGGACTCAGTCGTCACTGGAACGTCTCAAAACCCTCATTAGACTGATACAAAACGAGCAGATGATTCAGGTTACCATGACGACCACCACCACCTCCTCCCTGCTAACTGTCCCCTGGATCAAACCCTCCTCTGCCTCCGCTGCCATGCACAAAGCCTTGCAGCAATCACAGGGTAATAACTGACAGAGCGGCCGCGAGAGAGCGAAGGAAGGGGGGAAGAAAACTTTACACACATGCGCAGAGGAGAGATGATGCTGAAACAAAGGAGAGAAGGAACAGTCTCAGTTTTGATACACGTAGAAACTCACAAACCAATCGGTCCAGTTTGTAGGTCACTGTGGCAGCAGGTTCCCACAGAGCGGGTTGTGCTGCGGTTTTGTATTTGCCAAGACCTTCAGTGCTCATGAGATTTGTTTGGTTGTTCTTTTTTTGTTATGTTGGCCTTAATGTATTTATGACTGAGGATGAGAAGTATGGCCGATAGGAAGCGGGATATCCTGCTGTGGGGAGCAGACAGGTTGCCAGTTCTGCTTTAAGGGGAAAATTTTCAATGCAAAGAGTTAGTGAGCTAGTAGAGGAGTAGTTGGGCTGAAAGCTATGTGTGGGAGGGAAATTGGTGAGATAACCAGAAACTGAACTACTTAAGACTTGACCTGGATTCTAATCGGAGGAACAAAGTTGGCCCCGTTGATTCAGGTGACCTGGAGATGGGGCCATTTTGACCCGAACGGCGTCACGGACACTCACAGAGCCTTGGAAACAAAAGATCGGGTTTTTTCAGTATTATTAGAGTTGAGAATTGCAGATATTTAAATAAAGAAACTGTATGAAGTTAGCATTTCTAGTAAAATATTGAAGTATTTTCATGCCGATGCTTCTGTATATGCGTTCCGAAGTATTTAAAAAAGTATGACTGTAAAACTCCTTACTTTTTTGCAGGTCCTTTTTACTTATTTTGCTATTGGTGTATTTTTCTCATGGAGTTTTCGTGCAAGATTTAGCATAAACCATAATAGTGGTTATCTTTGGCAGGAAGGGTTTCATTTTTAAAAGATATTATTTTGGGGGCTTTCTCATTTGTTAATTTTGGATTCTTTTATTATTTTTTTTTTTTTTAAAGAAGAAAAGCAAGTAAATATTCTGGGTTTTGTTTCTTGCCAGTACAGATAATATGCCAAAAAGATAACTTTACATTTTTGTACTGCATTTTTCTTGTTAAAAATATGTCATGTGATTTTTTAATTATTCTTTCTCTTTTTTTGCTTGCTGAAATGGTACAGGAAAAGAAAAACAACAAAAAAACAACTGCCTCAAGGGGTTGTTTCTCATACTGGATAATATCAAGAGTTCTGGGGGGAGGGATAGGCTGTGGAAAATTTCAAGGAGTTGTTGGCGTTCTTTTGGAAACTTGATTCCTTTTTAGAATTTTATTGGTTTTTAGCACATTTGGGAAGCATTTAGCGTTAGCCTGAGAAAATCCCAGTGCACCTGCTTGTTTCACTAGCTAGTCTTCCTGATACTGCAAGGGTCTGCCTGGCCGTCCCCAGTCAACCACAGGCCCTCCCCCCCATCACCCTGTGGCCTGCCCGGGAAGGTAGTGATGGGCACCCCAGTTTTCTCAACATCACACACAGGTACCCCAGATGCCATCATCTCTGTCGTTTATCAGTTCTCTGTCAATTAGCACAACAGATACTTAAGGAAAGCAAGAAGCCACCAGAGCACGACACAAGGCTGATCTCTCACATCAGCATATCCCATGGTGCCGAATCTTTTATTTATTTTTTTTCCTTTTTTTCCTTTTTAAATTAAAAAAAACAAAAAAACAAAAAACAACACAAAACATGAGGGACTGGCTTTTTTCATCGCCCATCACTAGGCAGCACATGGTCCCTTCAACCATTTTCACAACTCCGGGAGAAACTGTGCAGTACTATACAAATCTATTTTAATACACAACACTCAGTTGAACAAGATTTTTATATTCTTTTATTGATGAACAAAGTGAACTAAGTAAAACACAATTGTTATACATTGGTTATTGTATGCCAATTATGCATTCTAACGTGGCTTGCAATGTAAATGTTTTCAGGTTTAATGATTTTCTTTCCTTCTCAAGACAATTGAAAAAAAAAAAAAGGAAAAAGAGTGGACGGTTGAATATGTGAAGAATTTCTGAAGAAGTGTCTTGGACTGTTAAAAGTAGTTATTTTGAAAAGGGGACTGTCCAGTGGATAGTGTGCATAGGAAAAAAAAAAAAAAGTGTTTGTCTTAAATATGCCAATGTAGTTTTACTTCTTTATGATGCATTAAACTTGATTGACAATTTAATGAGGTTGTTGTGGTGGTGATATCTCCTGCTGAGGGGACACAGGGTGGCCTGCCCGGGGTCTGCTGCTGTGACCCCTTCCCTGGCAAGACCCTGGCCAGGGGAGGACATGGCCAGTGTTGATTTCTCCACTGCAGTCTTCAATTTTCATATTTAAATGATGCCAGAATGACTGCAATACCTTCTGCTTTCCTTCTTCCAGGAAGACGACCTCTTTCTTATGGCCATCTCTTGTCTCCCAGACAGGGGCATCTTGTCTACTCCCCTCTTGTCTTCCCATATCTTAGAATAATTTCCCATCCCATTCTCCTCTGGATAGGTATGCAGAGCTGTTGGTGGTACCTCAGATCTCTCCCTTTTCCTCTCACATATCTCGTGGGTTGTGATTTTAAAGGTTTCACCAGGATTTAAGCACTGCAGAGACCTTGGCTTTTTCTAAGGTGGACAAAAGGTTACCACAGAGTAACACATTGCTGTAGGTCAGCCAAGCTGTCTGCATGTGCTCCATACATCCTTTGTGCATGTTGCAGGCAGTGTGGTCTTTGCTGACAGCAGGATGCTGGAGAGAGACTTGCTGGAGACTGAGGACATGCAGCTGGCTGCAGCACATCTGCTGGAAAACCTGTGGACTTCATTTTCAGACCCATACTTACAGTTGCTCTTCAATTGTGTGGTGGGACCATTTTATTAAGTTGTTTATAACTCACTGTGTGAGTGTACTAATTAAAGAATAAGAGCTAGGGTCCCTTGCAGGAGTTGTCTAGTTTCTGGCTGGTGGAAGGGACAGGACTTGCCAATGACACAAACTAAATGAAAGCAAAACAATGTCATAGTTGCATAAAACCTACCAGAGTGGCTGGTGTTTCTGCAAAGGAGAAGCAGGGTTGGGTGGGGTTTTTTTTTGCCAGGAAGTTGAAAGGGTATTTTTTTGTTTGGTGGGGACAGGGAGGTTGCCTTTTCTTCACTTTCTGGCAGTGTCATGGATTAATTTCAGGCTGTGGTTAATAGGGGGGAGAGGGGGAGGTTTCAGCACTTGCCTTCCCTCCATTTAGGCTGCCCCCTCCTCCGTCCTGGCCTCTGCTATGGGAAGGCCACCCTGATTTTCCCTAACATTTCTTCCAATTTTAGAAGACACCTCTCCCAAACACCAGCAAACCCAGAAATTGTATGTAATCAGCATCATCATCTTTCTGCCACTACACTAACCTATAAACTCAGCTCTGTGCTAACAGACAGGAGCCAATTACAGAGCTCTGCATGTTGCCTTAATAATTAATGCAGTTGCAAGGGAGTGTAGGCTCATGCTAGCGTTTAATCTTCAATAGTAATTTAAATTGACGTTTTGGTGGGGATTTGTAGGAGCCACAGTAGCCTCCGTGTTCCTTGCTGTGGCACTGGACATTGTCTTTGTAAAGAATCAGGAGCTGCAGGGTTCCCAGCCTGCCCTCCCAAGCAGAAGTTATTTTTACAGCTATGCCAGACTTCACAGCTTCAGAGCTCTTTATTTTAACATGACAGACTGTTTTCTGTGTGTAGGACCTTTTCACATGCCATTAGTTATCTCGCAGAGGAGCTGCTCTGCAAATAGCCATTCAAATGCGACGCGTTGTCTCCAAGCCTGTCAGTTTTATATTTGCACCTCTTCAAATGTAATTTCACCTACTCTTCCTTCTCTCATTGTCTCCCCTTCCTCAGAAATGAGAGGAAAAGGAACACTTCTGTCTGTTGAGAAGTAATATGGAGCAGTGTCAGCCCTTCCCAGTGAGCAGAATGGCGACTGCTGGCATGTCTTGTGTGGGTTAGGAACACAGATATTTTTGGGCTTCATACTCTGAGGAGGAGAAGGCACAATGGCTCCACTATGCCTAAAAAGGCTCAAAAATCAGGAAGCAAAGACAAGACCCCTCAAATTTTTAAATATTTCTTTCATGATTACTGGCAGCAATTTTTACATGATGAATGTAACCGTAGCATTGGTCCAGCTAGCGGCTTCTCCTGTGGTAGTCTAGGGAAGGATGACAGCACAAACTCTGCAACAGCTGTATTAGGAGTTTATTCTACATGCTGATGTACCCATTGCATGTTGTTTTGATGGCCTATTAGGAACACTTAGAAGAGCGGATTATAAACTGGTGCCTACTTGTTGTTCTGTGTTCTGCAGGTCCTCTGTAGTTGAAAAGAGAGACATTACACTGAAATGAGTGGCAACAGCCACATCAAATAAAACTTCACTGACTTTAATCAGGTTTTGCCAACTGTGGCTTATTTTGCTTAGAAAATGAAGGCTGGCTTCTGAGATCAATCACTAGCAACTGGCTGGTGCAAACAGAAAATGCCAGACTGCTTCTGTAAGCCACTTTTAAGTTCATCACGGTGAATATTAAAGCAAAAGCTGTTTTTTATTTCTCCCTTTTAAAAGCAAACAAAAAAATAAATTGTTATGATAGAAAAAAATACTACAAAGAGTACACAGGCGTGTAGAGATTCCAGTCAGGGAGAAGAAAAAAAAATAATAAAAATGCCATTACTCTTTGAAGTTGCTGCTTGCATTTGTCCTGGCGGATTGCAGATTACTTCTGTGCTGTTTAAATGCAGCAGAAATGCTACACCCCAACCTTTGATTATCAGCCTCGCTCATTACACAGTTACCACAGACATTTTGATTCGCTTTTGCGTTTCATCTTTGGGCTTGAGCTGCAGCCATAAATTGCCTTTCCCTTCCATATTCATGCTGGAAACATAGCTGTCCAGCACTCCAGTTGCTGTTGACGAGGTGATCCTCAGGTTGCTGAGATGGGAACTTTGCTGTGACCATCCCTGTGCTTGTGCTTTGTCCGCTCCATGTGGGAACGGCGCCGTGTCGCTGATGGGCTGCTCCTGCCCCCCACCATGGCTGTGGCTAGACTGCAGAGCAGAAGTGCTCCTGTGATTGCAGCCCTCCAGCACCTGCTGGGGAGGGGGGCTGGCCTGGCGAGTGGGTGGTCTGGCTCGCTCATTGCACTCCTGACCTCCCACATGCTGACCTCCCTCTCAAGAAGCCGAAGGGAGCTGTAAGGGGAGCCCAGGGTGCCGCGCGAGAAGCATGGCTGAGGCATTGCCCTGAAAATCAGACTGACGCTAGGTTCATTATTTTCCATTTGAGGAGGCCTGAAAGGATAATGTTTTGAGTCAGCCCAATATCTTTCGAAAAATTACATCTCTTCCCCTTCTACACACATGCCTCATTTTCTGAGGTGGGGAGGTTTGCTGCAGCAGCACAAGCCAGAACAGGAGGCGTGTGCAGCCCCAGGAAGGGGCTTCTTATCCCTGCACGTGGGTGAGCAAAGCTCCAAGCTTGTGAGCATAAGAAATGAAACATTAAGGATGAGATAAAGGCAACTCAATCAAATGTATTACAAACAGCCTGCTTCAGGTCACAGTCCTGAACATCACTTTTAAAAACTGTGTTTTGATGTTTTTTTAAGTGCATTTGTTTAACATTACTTAAAAAAAATAACAATGATGTTTAGATGTTTTATAGGTAAGTGCACTTGTTATACATCACTTTTAAAAAATGTTTTGATGGTTTTTTAATTGTGTTTGCTTAACATAACCTTTACAAAATACCTCACATTTGATTGAGTTGCCTTTATCTCATAGATAATTTTTAATGTTACAAATTGTGTGACTCATGCACTTGACCTCCCCTTTATATAGATATTTCCTTGCAGAAATCAGAGCCCTGTGAGAAGATCCACCTGCTCCCTGGGGTTTGTTCATGATGCTGAATGAGCACCCCTGATGGTTGGCAGCCTGAAGGGGTGGCACTGAGTTGGCCGTGTAGAAGTCACCATCAGCCAGTTGGTGGCAGTGAGTTGGCAACATCCAAGTGGCAGCAGTTACTTGTCCCGGACCTGGTCAATGGACCTGCTGGGGCAGAGAGGTCAGCAGCAGCAGCCTGCCTCCTCTCCCACTCATGTTTCTCCCACCAGTGCCAAGTAAGGACCAAAACTCTGGAGAAGTCCTCTCTGGACTTGGAGGCTTTCACAGCACAAAGCCAGCCAACACCACTGGGATGTCTCTCAACACCTATTACCTCATTCATGCAGATTCACTTTCCACCTCTCACTGCCTTGTGTATTTTTGCAGTGCTCAAGCCTAGCTTTCCATAGGGAAGCAAAGCCATGTCAAGAAAACCAAGTCCAGTTGCTGGGCATGTGTCATTAGCCGTGCCCAAGTTTATTACCCTTCAGAGTTCCTCACAAAATTACCCCATCAGCACTGGAACTGGAGTCAGAGCTTTTCTTCCACACACTAAGCTCATCATTATCTCCCAAACTTGGTTCTTCTACATGTATCAGAAAAACATCCTTAGAGAAACTCTACCAACTCCAAACACAAGCAACACTCCTGAGAACGTTCAAAGTCTTCCATCATCCTCAGGCGACACACAAAATCCTACCTATTGCTTTGGCAAGCAGAAGCAGTTGAAAAGGAGACTGGGGGAAGATGCTCTTAAAGCAGCACCTCTGGGGACAGGGAGAAATGGCAACATCAGATCCTACCAGACACTATGAGAAATGGAACCTACAGGACTCCTTTTTTCTAATGCGTCTTAAAAATGCCTCTGAGTTTTTTCATCAGCTACTTTGGTTTCTTTCCAATACAACATTGAACAGCAACAGACAGAGGACTAATCCATTGGAAAGATGATACTCTACCTGTTACTTCCTTCAAATGCCAAAAAGCTGTGTTCATTTAGGCAGCTGTTCTGTTACCCAGTGACCCCTCCTTACCTGGCAAGGGGAATCAAAAGAAGGAGACCCATGGGCTGAAATGGAAAGAGATGTGATAAAAGAATTATATATATATAAAAATTCAGCATTAATACTAAGAACACAAAGTTATGCTCAGCCCATATTATGGTCACAAGCTGCACACTCCTAGCAGTGAAAGTGCCAAGTTCACAACAAACAGGAGGGTAGGAACAGGACGAGTGAGACCCTCCGGGGATGGTGACCACTTCTATATTTATAGTGAGTGTGATATTTATGGTATTGTGTTGGGTTGGTGTGGTTCTGGCAGCAGGGGAAGGGCTTCAGGGGTGGCTCCTGTGAAAAGCTGCTGAAAGCTTTCCCCTCCAACTCCCAACCCCTGGCTCCAAACATCTGGCCACCCCTCTGGCTAAGACGGAGCCCACCAGTGACAATGGTTGTGCCTTTATGGGTAACATATTCAAGTAGGAGAAAATTAGGTCAGGGCAGAGGAGAGGGGGAGGTGAGAGCAGTGCTGGAGCAGAGACACCAAATGGGTGAGGCAGGAACTGGAGGCGATGCCGAAGCAGAGGTTTCCCTGCAACCCATGGAGCAGCCCCTGAAGGACCATGGTGGAGCAAACCTGGGCCTGCAGCTGTGGAGGACCCTGGAGCAGGAAAGGTGACTTGATCCCCCAGTAGCCAGTGACTTTGCGGGAAGCCTGCACTGGAGCAGCCTGTTTCTGAGGGACTACACCTTGTGGGAGGGACTAGAGGGGTTCATGAAGGGCACTCTCCTGTGGGTGAGACCCCACATTGGAGTAGGGGAAAACTGTTGAGGAATTCTTCTCCCTGAGGAGGAAAGAGCAGCAGAAAACACATGTGATGAACTGACTCTAAACCCCATCCCCTGTCCCCCTGTGTCACTGCAGGAAGGGGGTAGAGAAATCGGGAACAAAGTGATTTGGGCCCAGGAAGAAGGGAGGGGTGGAGTGAGGTATTTAAGCTCTAGTCTTTGTTTTCTCTTTGTCCTCTTTGCATCTAATTAGTGATATGTTAAATTGATTTCTTCCCCAAGCTGAGTCTGTTTCGCCCGTGACCATGACTGGTGAGTGAACCCTCCCTGCCCTTGTCTCAACCCATGAGCTTTTAGTGGCATTTTCTCCCCCCCATCCCACCACGAGGGAAGGGGTGAGTGAGTGCCCAGGCAGTGCTTTGTTCCTGGCTGGGCCTAAACCACAAGTCTGGGACACTTCTGTTGGCCAGCCTGGGCCAGCTGCCCTGGCTTCCTCTCCTCCTCTAGCACCTGGCTGACTGGAGCTGCCAAACACCTTGATCACCCACACATCAGGCTGGCCACAAACTAAAACAAAGCTCTTAGCTACTTTGTATGCCCCAGCTCAGGGTCTGCAGTCTTCTCCGAAATGCAGCTTCCCTGAACAGAAAACTGCTTCTAGAATTCTATCCCAGCAGAACCAGGACTAAAGCAAAGGCTGCTTCCCCAAAAGCAGAAACCATGTGGAATAAAAAGGCTTTCCCTGAAGGCTGCACCCCTTACTAACCACAACTCAGTACGACTGGCAATCGTCTGGTGTCTTCACCAAAGAAGAAAGCAACACTCAATGGAAGGCAGACTTGCCATTGACTTTCAAACAACACAACAGAGAGGAGTTTTAAAATTCTTGCTTGGAACATGTTAGTGACAGAATGACCAGGTTTTTAAAGATGAAATGACAAACATTAGAGAATGAGTCAAGAAGGAATCCAAACAATGCAAGAATGATCAGGCTGTGCTAACAAAGGTTCCTTCAACAGGGGATCTGCCTGCACCAGAGGATCTGTCTGCTCCAGGGAATCTGCCTTTGCTGGGGCATCTGCCTGAGCTCTCCAGGTCTCTTCAGGGCTTTCCATCCATGTAGAAGAGCCAGAATTCTCCTCCACCAATTCTACCTCAGCTCTACAGGGTTCATCAGGGCTTTCCATCCATGCAGACCAGTCAGAAGTCTCTTCCACCAATTCTACCTGAGCTCTCCAGGGCTCTCTAGGGCTTTCCATCCACAGAGAGGAGCCAGAATTCTCCTCCACCATTTCTACCTCAGCTCTACAGGGTTCATCAGGGCTTTCCATCCATGCAGACCATCCAGAAGTCTCTTCCACCAATTCTACCTGGGCTCTCCAGGGATCTCCAGGACTTTCCATCCATACAGACGAGCCAGAAGTCTCCTCCATGAATTCTACTTGAGCTCTCCAGGTTTCTCCGGGGCTTTCTGTTGACGCAGACGAGCCAGACCTCTCTTCCACGAATTCTAC
The DNA here is from genome assembly GCF_000747805.2 of Chaetura pelagica. NCBI lineage: Eukaryota > Metazoa > Chordata > Aves > Apodiformes > Apodidae > Chaetura > Chaetura pelagica. Next base: position 5,847,821 of record NW_009954185.1, on the reverse strand, counting down.
TTGAGCTCTCCAGAGTTCTCCAGGTCTTTCCATCCACCCAGAAAAGCCAGAAGTCTCTTCCACCAATTCTGCCTGAGCTCTCCAGGGCTCTTCATGGTGCTCCAGAGCTTTCCATACATGCAGCCGAGCGAGAACCCTCCTCCACCAGTTCTGCCTGAGTGGCAGCCAGCCGTCCTTGCCAGTCTGTCCATTCTCCAGGACACATGGGGAACCACCCAGCTGATCTGTTGGGGCAGAGAGCTCAGCAGAAGAAGCCTCTGCCATCTCCCCCTCTCACTCCTCCTGCCAGACCCGGGTGGGGACCTGGCACTGGACTCACTTGGGGGGCTGCTCCTCTGCCCTTCCCCACGCAGCAGGGCTGCCAAGGCTGCTGGGAGAGGCAGGCCCTGCTCTGGCAATGGCACAGGACACAGGCAGGTATGGAAGGGCTCCTCCAGCTCCCAGGGCCAGGGAACAGGAACTGCCTCCCACCTCCTCCCTCTGACTGCTTATGATGCCCACATGCAAATGAGCACAATGACCCAAGCAGCCAATGGGCTTCCACATGCAAATGAGCACAGTGACCCCTGCCTCAGGCCCTGGACACACAACCTGGAGGTCACCAGGTGGCCCTTTCTCCATGGCCCCTCCCTGCAGAGCCCTCTGCTTCCATGGCCCTGGAACGGCTCCTGGGAACACGCATCTCCCAACACCTACACACCCCCCACACTGCCTCCTGAGCCCCTGAGCCAGCTCCAGCCACAGTGCCCGGCTGGGGAAGGGCAGTCCCACAGGCAACTTCTACCAGAAGCACCACAGAAACAGGCTCAACAGAGAAACTCTGCTGGAGCCTCTGGTGCAGGAGAAGGATGAAGCTTGACCTCACGTTTACAAAGCACAGAAGCCACCTGGAATGACACAGACAGAACCCACAAGCCAAACCGGCCCAAAAGCTAATCCTTAGTGACCAGCAAGAGACAAGGGAAGAATCTGGAAGTGGAATCCCTTCTCTTCTGTGTCACACACAAGTGATTCCCACCTCGGCCTTCGTGCCACTGCTACAGGAGCCTAATGCACGAGTGCTTAGGGACCTAGTTTAGAGGTGGACTTAGCAGTGTTAACAGTCGAGCTTGGTGATCTTACGGGTTTTTTCCACCCTGAGTCATTTTGTGATTCTATCATCACCTCTCCCCTGTGCCCTGGACATTCAGGGCTGGCTCACAACTGCTGGTATCCAATGTGGTGGGGCCAGAGGAGCACATTTCTTTGAGGCCATGCTGCTCTGTGTGTGTGTCTGGGCTCTGTCACATTGACCTGGGCTCAGAGCAGAGCTGTGAGGTGCCCCTGGAAATGCCCATCTCTTGCCAGATGGTCACCAGCTCCTGCCATGCCCATGCAGTGCCAGAGCAGCACCTGAACACTGCATAAGAATTGAAAAGCACATGTAAAGGCCTCAACATGAAATAATAATGAAACAAAAAAACAGATCAAAGCTTTTAATTTCACTCTAAGTAAGTACTTTACTCTGACTCTCAGAAATTCTTATCAAAGACAGGCAGATGTCACTGCCTCCAGGGGTCTCAACTTGGCGTTTCCTGATTTGCATTCACTGCGCAGATTTGCCCTCAAAACCAGAGACCGACGGTGTAAAAGTTTGATCGGTTGCTGTGGTGAAACCATGTGCTGAAATTTAAAAGCACTGTGGAGCAGAGTAAGGCTTTCCAGCATCGACTCAGTCCTATGTGTTTGCAAATACCAAAAAAAAAAAAAAAATCCCTGTGCAAATGCCATCAAGCCTCTATGTACTGGTGAGATGAAGTATTATCAAGGAACATAAACATTTATTTCCACAGTAAAGCGCTAGCACAAGCCCTCCTTTTTGGGCTGTATATCAGGCAGGTGTGGGCTCACTTGGTGTACAAATGAAAGGTGCTCCCAGCCCCACTGTGCTGGGGGCTGGGCTCCCACTCCTGCTGTGCTATGCCTGCTTTAGTCCCTTTCCCTCCAGAGATGAAGGCAAGGTTTGCTGGGCTTTCTGGTGAGGTGGTTTGTCTGGTTTTCTCTTTTACCCCTCTGGCCATCAAATCGCTTTCCTTAGTCAGAAGCTCACTTAATGAGAGACAAGTAATTATTTTTTTAGAACTGGCATTGGAAGTGCTGGCTGGGAGCAGAGGATGGCCAGGTCACCTTGTGGAGGGGTCAGGCTGCATTTGGGACATTTCCCCTTGAAATCCCCCCAACCTGTTCTAGCTCAGTCAGCTGAGGAGGTGGCCTCCATGAAGGTGATATCAATGCAACAGCATAATTGGGGAGCTTGAAACCAGCACGTGCCCAGAGGAGCAGGAGACATGGTAACTACACCAGGGGTATGCAGATCTCAACCTGTCAGGGGGTGTTGATGTCTGGTTACCGCTCACTCACAGCAGCAACTTGCTGAGAAGGTTGTTGGTGTGAATATGCAAAGTTCATGTCAGAGAGATGTTAGTGTTGGCCTGTCTGTAGCTAATCAGGGTCTCCCTGAGAACAGAGGGTTGTATGGTCCCACATGCTTCCCCAACCATCTGGCATAAGGGGGTCTTCCTCTGTCCCTTGCTGGAGCTGAGCCATTTGTTCACCCATTCCAGCTGCTGCAGCCCCTAGGAGATGCCTGAATGGTTGTGAGAGTCTCCACATCTGCAAGGAAAGCCAAGAACACACCATGGGGCTTTGATCTCCTGAAGTCTGGAACATGAAGTTGCATGGGGCAGCACTGGGTCACTGGGATAACTCTTTGGGCACCAGCAGTGGTCCAGCTGGGTTGTTTCTCTGTAGTGATGCTATGGGAAGGCAACACGGTGCCAGCCTGAAGGGTATCAGCCAGGGGCAGGTTGGACAGACCTTATTTCTGAGCTCAGCTAACAGCCCAGAAAAATAAACTGCACTCTACAAAAAGGAAAGCAACATCTCACCTGTTGTCAGGGAATAACAGTAACAATAATAATTAATAATAGTGATAATACAACAACGACAATTATGATGATGATGATGCCAGCAGTGTCACAGATGTGCATCTTCAAAGAAAATAGTGCAGAAAAAAATGAGTGCTGACCTAAAAACCCTGCATTTAGAGGGCTGCTCCCTGGCTTTGGTGGTTCTTCCAGCAGTGGTGTGTCCCCATAGCCCTGCTGCTCTGAGCTCATAAGGAACATCAGGATCTTTGATTCAGGCAGGTTTTAAAGCACCAAGACTGAAGCTGACTCTTCTTGAACTGTCAAGACCCACTCACCAGCTATTAGCACCACTGGAGGAACACACCAACCTTACTACAACCCAAACCACCAAGAACTGTGCACCTGTGCCAGGAGCTGGGGATGCCCAGAAATGCATTGAAGTAGGACATGAGAGCTTTATCCTTTCCTCTAGAAGCTCTGGGCAAACACTAGAAGCTCTGGGGAAAGCTACAGGAAGGGCACAGCCTTGCATTACTCTACCCAGACAGAAACAATTCACCACCCCAAAATCACCACAGCTAAAAAGAAATTTACCTACTAACCCCCTCATTTCCATTGGTGCCTGCAGTGCAGTGTGGTCAGCAGATACCAGGGGTACAAGGACTCCTTGGGGTTGACCTGGGACTGCTGGTGGCAGAGACAGGTTTGATGGTGAGGGATTGACTCTCTTGCGGTAGTATCAAAGTTACCCTCCACTAATGCCAGACCTTTCAGCCTGAGAAACACTCATTCAAGCCTGGCCAGCTGGCTGGTCACCACCGCTGCGGCACACAAGGGCTTTTGCCAGGCAGATACCTGGTGTGTCCATACAGCTTTGCTTTCATGCTTGTCCCCTGATGTGTCCCAGGCCCAGGTAGAGATTAAGCATTTAAGCAGTGCATGTGGGTGCATGCTTTGTCTCATAGGTGCTGGTCCAAGCTGCTAGGCTGTTGTTTTATCTCAGTAGTTCCTACACAATAAACATTACATTCTGAGCTCTGGGTTCAGATGCCTCCTCTTGGAGGCAGGATTTGAGTCATGCCCTTTGGCTGCCAGCACCATCCTGCTCTGCCTTTGGCAGGGGCTGCACACAAGGCTGGGCCAGTGGAAGGACTTTGTCAGGGCTTGAGGGATCCTGGTGAAGATGGATGTATTGGGCAATCTCCCATGACAGCCTCCCCCTCTCCCCTAAATAACCACACAGAGAAAATCTCTCATCATTTTGCAGCAGTGCTTCCCACAGCATGGCAGCCCCATCTTCCAGCCCTGCTCCCAGTGCACACCAGAGCTCATCCCAGCCCCAGGGGATGCGGGCACAGGGGCAGTGGGGTGGGCAGGTGGTGTCATGGCCTCCAGGGTGGCAACTGGTGAGCAAGGACATCAGCAGGCTGAGCCACCAGCACCATGCCCATCTGCAGCCAGCAGAGATGAGAAGGCTGTCAGGCAGCCACCAGCCACACACCAGAGCTGCTCTCTGAAGTCAACCTGAATTAAAAACTAATGATAAGTTTTCTTTGATAGCTCGTTTTTGATAGTGCAGCCAAGAGAAAAACCAGCCATGAAGAGAATTCAATTTTTTAAAAAATAATGAATTTGACTCCCTTTACTAGATGATTTCTGGGTATTTCCAGTCATCTGTTAAATTTCTCTCTGCACAACATGAAGGACAAGTCTTTGGCAAATAAAATGATTGTCAAAGTCCTGGGTGAGGAAAGATGCAGGACTAAAAAATTCCCCAACGTGCTGCTATTATCTTGTCAGCCAGCCTTGCTCTCCTTGGACAAAGAATGGTGCAAACAGGATTAGGCCCAGACAAAGTGCCTAGTTTAAAGACCAAGGCTGGCTTCTTGAGGTGGACTTGTGATGAAGGCAAGAAGCAGGATGTACTGGTGTGCTAGGGACCATATTTGGCACAGCACTTAACCACCTGCATTTAGCATGTATTCACCAGAAATATGTCTGTCCAGGTGCTTCTCCTTTCCCACCTTGCCCTCTCTCCTTTTAAAGTTGAAACAACTTGAGGCTGCCAGCAGCAATGAGTTTGTGGCCAGTTTTGGGGCTCATGCTGGCAAGAGGTAGGGCATGGCAAATGTCTTACATGTAGATGGAGAAGTTTGCTGCCACGAAGGACAAGAAGAAGTGGCTTTGAAAAACCCTCTCCACAGCTGATCACTTGCTCATGACAATAAAATAAATGGTTAATTTGCACGTGGTTATACACGAGTGTGCAAAGACAAAAGGAATGTGCCTAAGACAGAAGTGTTGGGTGTATGGCACGTCTTCTGATACACGTGGTTGGCTTGATGGTGTCTTGTCTTCTGCTGTCAGCTACCCTGACTTCCTCTCCTCCCAGCTTTATCACCTGGCTAACTGGAACCTGCTAAATATGGGAACCCACACATCAGGCTGGCCACAAGTCAAAACAAAGCTCTGAGCAACTTTGTTCCCTCCAGTTCAAGGTCTGCAGTCTTCTCCGAAATGCAGCTTCCCTGAACAGAAAACTGCTTCTAGAATTCTATCCCAGCAGAACCAGGACTAAAGCAAAGGCTGCTTCCCCAAAAGCAGAAACCATGTGGAATAAAAAGGCTTTCCCTGAAGGCTGCACCCCTTACTAACCACAACTCAGTACAACTGGCAATCGTCTGGTGTCTTCACCAAAGAACAAAGCAACACCCAGTGGAAGGCAGACTTGCCATTGACTTTCAGACAACACAACAGAGAGTTTTAAAATGCTTGCTTGGAACATGTTAGTGACAGAATGACCAATTACATCTTTTTAAAGATGAAATGGCAAACATTACAGAATGAGTCAAAAAGAAATCCAAACAATGCAAGAATGATCAGGCTGTGCTAATGATGGTTCCTTCAACAGGGGATCTGCCTGCACCAGAGGATCTGTCTGCTCCAGGGAATCTGCCTTTGCTGGCGCATCTGCCTGAGTTCTCCAGGGCTTTCCAGGACTTTCCATCCATACAGACAAGACAGAATTCTCCTCCACCAGTTCTTCCTCAGCTCCCAGTGGCTCTTCATAGTGCTTCAGGTCTTTCCATCCATGCAGACGAGCCACAAGTCTCTTCCACCAATTCTGCCTGAGCTCTCTAGGACTCTCCAGGTCTTTCCATCCACCCAGAAAAGCCAGAAGTCTCTTCCACCAATTCTGCCTGAGCTCTCCAGGGCTCTTCATGGTGCTCCAGAGCTTTCCATACATGCAGCCGAGCGAGAACACTCCTCCACCAGTTCTGCCTGAGTGGCAGGCAGCCGGCGCTGTCTG